>NC_133897.1:99529322-99829322 GCF_964199755.1 Larus michahellis | reverse complement strand
AATGTGTGGTGGTTAGGAGAACATCCGCTTCTTTCACTCTTTACTCTCCCTCTCCTTCTCTCTCCACCTGAATCCTGGCCATGCTTTGAAAACCAGTCTGAATCCTTCATTAAATCCCTGATTTCCTGCCTTCCCTCTGTGCCATAGACATTCCAGGCACCATATACTTTCTGCCTCGAATCCCCACTGTCTGCCTCTCCTCTGGTCTAGTACATGCTGCTGTCTGCCTCTTGACTGTCTCACTTTCCTTCTGGAACCTGCTTCTGTATCCATCTAGCCTCCCAGAAATCCCGTACCTTAAGATTCCTCACTTACATCGAATTACTTTAGGTCTCTATTCAAGTAACTGCTTTCAGGATGCCTTTCCTCATTCTATTCACGTGGTCTATGCTCCTTGCTCTTACTACATAGTTCTTTGGTTTTGTGTTTGTGCAAGCTAGTCATACAGGGGAAGCTAGTCTAGTTTTGTTTAAATGGTGGTGGTGTCATCTGCCACTCAGATTTTGTCATCTTCAGATTCTTCCAAAAGTTGCTTAGGCTGTTGTTCTTGGAGACTGAATAGAAAATACCACTGGGCGAGGAACAAAATCTCTGCAGGCTCCCATTCAGACAACCGTCATTTAAAGATGTTTGTACTCCATTAACAGTTACTTCTGTTACATCTGGGCAGTTCTGTAAAGCAAATGTAATGCTAAGAATTCAGTATACTTCCATCATTCAGTTCATAGTTTTAATCAAAATATTAGGCATAAATTAGTGAATTGCTATAACATAGTTCCAGTGAGGCTATCTTTATGAATTATTTTCATGAGAAGATGTTTAGAGAAATCTCAAGCAAGATAGTTGTCATGCTAGAAACCAAGAAAATGCTTAGCAAAAGACACTTGGAGATCTTGTGCTACTTAGTTATCAGAACTGTAATTTTCACATGAAATGAAGTGATACTTCTGTATGATAGCTCTAGTTCAATGCTTTCTAACTATTAGATGTCCCAAAGCTACAGAATAGAAGTTGTACGAATTCTGTTGTTTCAGAGATGATGAATTTCCTATGTATCAATGTTGCTCAGGTAAATTTAGAAAGTTTCTTTTGCATAAGAAAACTTAGGTTCTTCACTAAAAAGTACTGTTGACCACAGGGTATATTGACTTAACTGTCTTGCACACCCTCATGTTTTTTCAATCGTTTATCAAGCTAATTTGGTACTGGGCTTTGACTTATGTACATGACAGTTTACGTAAGTGGTACAGGATAGTTTAGAGAATGTAAGCATGTGTTCCTAACTATTTGTCTGCTGAAAAGTTGGGTATACGTTTCATTCTCCAGTGCTTGCTTTTTAGATTACTTTTGAGGCTACCTTCGGATCTTATTTTTTCACTATCAACTAATTCCTATGTATATCAGCCCATTAATTGTATAATTGTATAACTCCTTTTCTTCACTGAAATAAATTTCTTCTGTACCAAAATGCACTGTAAAGTAATTATGTCATATGTGCCTTCTAGGAGCGTTTATTCCCGGAGTTCCTGTACAGCCAGTGGTTTTACGTTATCCAAACAAACTGGTAAGTTCAACTTGCAGTGGAAATAAGGAGCACTTCTGTAGTCTTTTAGGCTAGATAATTAGGTTTAGAAATTTGGAAAGCATTAATAAATGCTTATTAGCTAAGCCAATATAAGCCTATATTCCTTAAGCTTCTAGCAATATAAATAGTCTTAACTGAGACAGTTTAAATGTTTCTGCTTTTATTAGGCTACTCCTAAACGGTGCTCTGAAAGTTATTCAGGTTGTTGCAAGAGGTACTGTAGAAATGACAAATCATAGAATCACAGAATGGTTTGGGTTGGAAGGGACCTTAAAGGTCATCTAGTTCCAGCTCCCCTGCCATGGGCAGGGACACCTCCCACTAGACCAGGCTGCTCAAAGCCCCATCCAGCCTGGCCTTGAACACTTCCAGGGGTGGGGCATCCACAGCTTCTCTGGGCAACCTGTGCCAGTGTCTCACCACCCTCACAGTAAAGAATTACTTCCTGATATCTAATTTAAATCTACCTTCTTTCAGTCAATTTCTGCCTAGGATCTGTGTTCCAGTGTGCTCCCTGCTACTGCAGTGTGTGCTGGAGCGTTTTCTTAGTATTAATTGCTCGAAGATGCTTCTGCACCTACTGCCTGTGTGGGTGTTAGTCACAAATTAACACAACTAGTTAGGTAATAATAGAATAATGTATTGAGAACTTTGGCGCCTTTATAAGGTGGCTTGTGGTCCATGTTTTACTTTCACTATGTGCTTGGCTAAGGAATGCTAGACACTAGCTAATTTGGAGTAATTCTTTAATATGAATCAGATTCGGGTAAAATGCAAATTAGTGTTTGTTTAAAATATCTTAATTAAACAATTTTTACAAATGCTTGTAAGGATATAGGCAAACAAATTAAGACAAAGCTCGCTTCATCTACTTCAAGGTCAAGCCTACAGGAAAGCAGAGAAGAGGGATTTATTTTTTTTATTATTCAGTTTACCCTGATGTAGGTACTTTCCTGTCATACTGCAGCCAGAATCCTGTCTGTCTGCATTCCTCAGTTAATTAGAAGATGCTTCCTCTTAAACTTCGCCAGCTTTTATACTTCCGGTTTCTTTTTGACCCCTCTGGGGCTGTTAGCAGGTCCAGTCTGTCCCCTTCTAGAACAGAGGTTATTTAGGAGAGGGTGGAAGGACTGTCAGAAGTAAAATGAGGACTGCCTTGCCTCTTTGCTGATGCATGCCACATCAGAAGATTTCATGTTGTCTCTTTGACTAGCCCGTTAACAACCCCTTGATCTAAGGAAGAATTTTGTTTCCTCTTGGTACCTGAGTGCTTATGTTTTATAAGTGTTTCCGTCCATTGTTCTTTCTGTCAACTTACAGGTTGGTATAAAACATGTTTGATTAAAAAAAAAAAAAAGAACCTACATAAAGTTAATATCCGTAGACCACCGTTTGCTCTTGACTGAGACAAGGTGTGATGGCAGTCAACTAGTTTGCAGTAACAAACCCAAAAATTATCTTTGCAGATGCTGTGACAAGTATAGCAGCCTGTTGTGCTCGCATAGTATTAAGTGCATTGTAGTGGGTTGCGTGGGTCTTTTCATGACATAATTGTTTTATTTGCAGGAAGAAAGATTCTTTTCTAAAAATATTTTTAAACTTCTATTGCGTTGCCAGCTTAAATTGCAAATATGCATGAGCCTTATGTCACGCGTAGTGTACCTTGTATCTTTTGGTTATTATTAAACTTATATAACAGTATAAAGCTGTCAAATGTTAACTTGCAAATATTTTCAAAAATCCATTATCTATTGCCTGCAGTACATAATATGCATTTTTTGTAAACTAATATTAGGTGTTCCTAATACTCTGTTAGTGTGAGCTGTTTACATTGAAGTAAATCAATATAAATTTTAATGAAAATTTTCGTAGTTTTTTTATATTAATGCAAAATATCATAGAAGAAACTGTAAACATTTATGTAGATATCCATCAGAGTTGGCCTGAGTCTGTGTATGGAACTTTACTTTTCCCTACTACTTTTGATTGCTGTAAAACACTTAGTTTTCAGTGCCTTACCGAGTCATTTAACATCCTAAGGTCTACTTCCAGTAAGCATTGCAGGGGGGAGGGAATAATTGCTTTTATTATGTGCTTTTTAGATTAGCTTGGGGGCTGCAGAAGAGTTGCAGCAAACTTAGAATGAGGAGAGGAAGGAAGAGCATGGTATGGTATGTGAAGGTGAGGCTTATTTTGGTTAGAATGCAGTTAAGAGTTCAGTAGCAAGTAAGAACAACAGAGTAGGGAGACAACATTGTTTTTCATACATTAAGACAGCGTTTCTAGCAAACTTTAGGTGTCTCTGACTTCCTGTTTGTTGTCTTGTTTGACCGCTGCATATTGTAATTTTAGATTTAGAGAGGAATTTCTTACTAAGATCTTTGCTTAGTCAGTGAATTCCAGATACGCATTGTGTGCAGTCACCCCACTGCTTTTAGCTTGAACTGCCAGCTCTGATCTATCTTCAGAGCTCTGAGTTCCACGGTACAGGCGAGAATGGTCTTGAACTCTTACATGTTTATTTCCTCTAACTCTGTTCAAGATCTAGGGAAAGTACTGTTGTTCTGCAGTGGACTGAAATGTGTGGCAAAAGTGATGATGTAAATTCAGTTCTTTTCTAGCAAATAAATCTAGTTCTGGTTGCCGTGAAGAACTCTTTCTAGTCAGAGTTGCCCCCTGAATATCTTTCTTCTTTGGGCTTGTGATTGTTTGCAGTAGATGATGTCTCTGGTCCTTTATCAATGTTTTTTAAGAGTAGCATGTTAATACGTTGCTTGTCTTGATGCATGAGCAGAACGAAATTGTAAGGCTTAAAATGTTGTTTAGACCTGAAATTCAAAAATTGCTTCTGTTTATCTAGTTTGCTAGTATTTTGCCTGTTGGATGCTTGACAGCTATTACTAAAAGAAATGCTCTAATGTCTCT
This sequence comes from Larus michahellis, assembly GCF_964199755.1. Lineage (NCBI taxonomy): Eukaryota > Metazoa > Chordata > Aves > Charadriiformes > Laridae > Larus > Larus michahellis. The sequence goes on along the minus strand of NC_133897.1, from coordinate 99,824,812 downwards.
ATCCATAGGTTCTACAGCAATCCTTCATGCAATTTGTTTTTACACTAATTTTCGTCGTGTATACAGCTTTTTCCTTCATTTGAATTTTCTGTCAGAGTGCTAGTAATTATGAAAGGCAATATACATGTTTAAATATCACAGGAGACATTTCGAATTTATTTTTATGTCCAAGTGTCTGCTGCAGGTAACTGTGCTATTCGATAAGAGGTTTGGCAGCATCTCTTGTGCAGTTTTGGTGTATCGGAGTTGACTGAGCATGTAAAAATACAGCCAATCTGCTGTTTGAAGTTTGGCATGATTCTCAATATCTTCTTGTGTCAAATAGAAATTATACGGAAGATATACTTCCGCACAATTCGAAGGATTCATTATCTAGATACAAAAGTTTCAAAGTGTCCTCAGAATGCCATCAAAGTGAATGCTCTCCATAAGCATAAGCTGGTAGCTGTGATAAATATAAAAGGTATCTAAACTAGGTACAGAAAATACCACTTCTCGTCTTCTGCTTGCTGTTTTTATCATAAAAATACTGGATATGCTGGCAGGAGTCTTCTACAAAATAGGTCTGCTTCTTGGAGAATCCTGTTTTCCAGCGAGTAGTGTTTACAGGTGTCATCCCTGCTGCATCCTGATGTTCTCGATGAGAAAAAACATGGATGTCTGCTGTGACGTTCACATTGCAAATTTCTTGTAGGATTGTTTGATAGATACGTGGCTTATTTGAGTTTGTCTGGCCAGCTAGCCAGCGCAATGGCTGGATGCTGAAATACCTATTCACTCTTCAGTGATCCATTGCCCAGGCAAGGTACCTGTATACAGCTCACTTCTTTTCTTTGTCTCCTTCTGCACTGTTGCAATTTAGGGAGCTGAGTTGGGTATGTATAGTGCTGTGGTGGTGTTCTATATAGCAGACGTAGTCTCTGATTAGAGAAATTATCAGCTATCTACATTGCAACGGTCAGGGTTTGTAAATGAAAGTTCCTTCTGGAAAAAACAAGCCTCATAACGTGTTTAGTTGCAGTATTATTGGAGACGTCAAAATTGCCAGGAACAGTTTAACAGTAAAGCGATAGACATTAAAGTTCTCCAAGATCACTTACGTGGAGAAGTCTATTTTCATGCGTGTATGTTGATTGCTAGAGATAGAATCGTTCTTTTATTGTATTTTGTTTGATTTAAAGTAATTGTTGAAAGTCAAGATTTAAACTTTTAGTAGTCCTTCATGACGTATTGACCTTACTCTAAGCTGTTATCTATCACAGTAATCACATTTTTCACCTTTTATGAGCGTGTTGCCATCTTCCATTTTCAATTGTGACAGCCCTTTGCTCTAAATGGTAATTAAAACACGAGTTTGGCTTCATTTTTCAAGATCATGGCACATGTAATCACCTAAACTCTCTAAAATGGTTTCAAATGGTAGCATATAACTGAACTGGAACGTTTTCAGTAGGGTGATAGAAACATCTTTCTGATCTTTTAGAAACCTGAATTTACTGAGTCCTCTTGTCTTTCCATTAATGACATACATTTTTTTTTTTTTTTTTCCCCGGTTGGTCAGAACAGTAATTTGGAACTCATTTTCAGGTTTTTGGATTCTTAGTTCTACGCGTAAATGTTGTCTCCAAGTATTACAGTTTTTTCCTATGCTGTTTCTTAGTCCTACAGTTAAAAATGTGATGACCTTTACCGTCGTATTCCTTCTTGTCACCTATTATCTGCTCCTTTCTAGGTCTCTGTTCCCTTTTTGGTATTTGCATCTTGTTAACTTCTTTCACTGCTATTTGTCCTGTCTTAGTGTTTTACGCACTGTTCATCTCAGCCATCTAAAAGTGCTGCTGGTCTTGCCTGAGGGTAAATTGATGGGTTTAGATGTCTTATATTGTACCTTTTGATTCTTGGATCAGGCAGGTGGATATATGCTGTCTTTGAGTAAAGGCAACTGGAAAAATACTCTTTTGAGGTAAGACATTAAGTCTTACTCATCCTACTGTTGAGGAGACTTCCTTTCAGTCATCTCTGCAGGTCCCAAACACTTCAGAAGTGTTATAGAGTGTTCATATCTGTTTCTGGGAGGTCCAAGTATAGTGTAGGGACAGTTGAGGGACACCCTGTCGAGCAGGATAGGTTAGGAAGATACACATGGACTATACATATTGAGGAAGATCAGCTTACAGTAAATAACTTTCTTTTCCAAGGCTAACAGCATTTGAAGAATCCCTGGATCTTTAAACGTTTGATAAATATAGATATTCTGTGTTTAAAAACTGGGTTACTGGGTATTTCATAGCTACGTAAAAGGTAGACTGATTCCTACTGGGGCCGAGATCTTTTGCAAACAGAGCGCTGCAGTTTCCAAGAAAACCTTTTAGTCGCATGTAATCAGTTATACTATCTATAATGAAGCAAAAGTTTAAAGTACAGAAATTAATTGCAACTGTCATGCTTCTTTTCTTAGGATACAATCACGTGGACGTGGCAAGGGCCAGGAGCGTAAGTGGTTTATGTTTTATTGCTTCTATCATGATTGCTTTCCTTCATTAGTTTTTGTTTATGTGTCTTATAGGCATATATATAGTCAAGTAGTAATTGCTGGTTATTGGATTATTCTTTGGGATTAATTTGTGTCTTTAATCTATTATTCCCTATTTACGATAATATTGAGTGTAAAGAATCCAGGTACAAATAGTGTAATTAGGCTGCTATGATTTTGGTGATTTGCAGAATGGATTTTACGTTTTTATTTCAAATTATTTTTTTTAGCCAAGCAGATGAAGTAAAATAACTTGCTTTTGCTCCACATATTCTATTGCCTGCAAGTCAGTTTGGCATATTTCTGTACAAAATCTGTATGGCTATTGTTTGAAATTGGTCTAATCCCATGCAAAGAGTCAACCCACTCAAGGGAATTTGGAGATCTGTTTCCCTTATCTTGCCTGAATGTAACTTTGATTTTTTTTTTTTTTAAACAAAATATAGTTCTAGAGGTTTCTTAGCAAACTTGTGTACTGTAAAATACTAAATGAAGCAGTTCTTGCTTGTTTGAAAAAAAATATCTTTTAAGCATTATTTTCAAGTTGGGGTTGGTATAGAAGTTCTGAAATGTTTAGATGAAGATCAAAACAAGAAATTTTGAACCCTAAGTAAAGGGGAGTTGGATTCAATGGATTCAGTGCCTCCTTCTTGGGAATTATGGTTTTGAATGTCCCACCTGAGATCGTATGCTTTAGTAGTAACAAGGAAACCATTGGGATTAGCCAAGATTCAAATAATTCAGAATTTTGAGAATTAATTTTGCACCTTCGAATGAACTGGGAACGAGATCTAATAAAGAACATGTCCAGATTTGGAGACTTGAGGAAATCATTGTTTGCTTTTAAAGGTTCAGCTTTCACTTAAATTGTCATGTTTGCAGTAGAGGCATCCACGATAATGTCTAGAGTAAGCAGGTACTGCAGCATTTACTGCATGCAGCGATTTCTCCTCTCTCCTTGTGAGTTCCTACCTCTTCCCTTGTGTTTGCACTGTAGTTCATCTAGCAAATTAACTCAGCCAGAGGGGAGAAAGGTGAGTAGCTTTCTTCCAGCTTAGTGCCCTACCTGGGGAATCAAGAGCACGTAGAAGAAGGAAGAAGAGGGAAGGAACTTGTAGGTGTGTTGCCTCAGATCACTTTAATGTGTAGAAAAGTCTTATTTGGAAGTGCTGACCTCTGCTAATAAAGTTAAATTAAATTAAAGCTGAATCAGAATCTGAGGCAGCATGTGATGTTATGCAAATTCACTGGGCCAGTTTAAATTACAGCTTTACTTAATTAGGATTAATTCTCCTGAGTGACCTAAAATGTATTTCTGATGTCTTAGCCGAAAATACTGTTGAGACTGATACAGCCTTCATTTTCTCAGCAAACGTCTCTCTTCTTCTGTCATAGAGCTAGCCAAAACCTTGATCTGGAAATGTTGATTTATGCAGAAGTATTCTGTTTGTTAAAAGTTGTTGTAGTCTATAAAATGGATTGAAAACTTGTCACGTGGAAGCTATGCACTTTCTTCCACTTATGGAAAGTAGTATTTTTATTAGTTTACTAGTGTTACTCTAAATACTGGAGTATTCAGAGCAGATCAATTGACTCTACCTTGAAAACAAAGATTGACTGTAGCCTACAATTTAAACTTTCTCTACATGTGACTTGAGTTGGCTACAAGTTCTATCAGTTTTTTAAATTAATATTTATAACTTAAGGTTTAATCTTTGAGGATTACAAGAGAGTTGTCAGAGAAAAGTTTACTCGTAACTTATTGAGGTACTTTAATGCTCTTGGACAAGGACCTAGAAACCAGACTTTCATGTTTCCTGTCAGTGATGTAAGCTCCAAATAACAAATTCCACTGTTCTTGCTCCTTTTCTTTGCTTTAATGTGTTGGATGTTCAGTAGGACAGAAGGGGAAAAAAAAGAGTTGCAGCCCTGAATGAATGTATAGCAAAACGAGTAGGTTGTTGCTTCTAGGAACTGCAATTTATCTGCCTAAGAGGATTTTATCCAGCCCTCCCCTCACAGTGATTGACTGCTGTAACCACCTAGATACTGTATAAAATGTGGCTGCTGACGCTGCTCCCTAATTTAGGTTTACTAAATCCTTTCCTGGATTTGAATCTTACTGCTTTCTAAGGTCAAGTTTATTCCAGTATCTTGTGTCTTAGGCTACTAAAACACGTGTACTGCATTTCATTAACAGACTTCTGAAGTATAATGAACTTTGATTCCAAACCAAGGTAATGATAAGATCTTAGTGGCTATAATTAATCTTCACAACTATATGCTGAATACGGCATTTTCCTGAAAAAGACTTACTCTTTCTTTACACACTATCTTACTGTAGGTATTAGTACCTGTATATCATATTACTGCTTGTCTTCCTGCTTTTGGGTGTCTTTTTAAGATGCAACTTCAGTGTAAATTGCTTTTGTTCCACCTTACAGAATGTAATGTACAGAAGTATTCTTAAAGACCTTTTCTGTTAATTTTGTATCTGAATATGATCATACCTACAAATAGGAATGTTACTTGAAGACTTTGGAGCATAATGTACTACTGTTTCACTGCATGTAAACTTTTTTCCTCCATCCTTTTCCTTCCCCCCCCCCCCCCTTTTAGGTTAGAAATTCTGTGGCTTACTTTGTGTCAGCTTCACAATTCTGTGGAAATTGAGGTCAGTAAAAAAAAAAAACAAAAAAACAGTGTATCTTGAGCAGTATCAGAATACATAATATTGTACTTAATTTTGCAGTAGGAGTTTGTATTCAAACTTTGTATGTTAACACAGTCTGTAAAAACAGGTTAAAATACCACTTATATTTTAGACAAATAGCTTCTGTATCTGAAAATGTAGCCTAAAAATGGAATAACAAAATATAGTTTTCCACTTGGCTTAAGTCTTTGCTTTCTTATTCATTTAAACTGAGTAGATAGATTTCTGACAACAAATTTTGTTGTCTTTTAATTACCTGATTGCTATTTGATATATACCAGCTGTGTGTGTTACGTATTCAAGTGTGCGCATGCTGGTATACAAACTAGGGACTGTCTTCTACAGAAAAACTGTAGTAAGTAGTTTCTTAGAGGTCATATAGGTTATTTAATGTCTGGGTAAATTTTTGTATTAGGCTGCACTGTTCAGAATATGAAATTGGGAAACACAAAGAAAATTTAAGTTTATGTATATTCTTAACTTTGTTTTGACGAAAACACTATGTGATCCTAAGGCTGAAGACTGTTATAGCGAAAATGCAAAACCAATACCTTTCCTTTTAAATTGCTGTACTTATGCATTTTACACAGAGTAATTACATTTTTGTGGAGAAGTATGGTGCTTTAAAGGTCTTACATGAGATATTTGATATGTTCTGCAGTTCTTTTGCTTACATTTTTTTAATAATGAAGCTACTTATCTCTTACTGATAGCAGGGTAAATTAGTCGGAAGAACTATTACATATTTACATCCACGTGTGTGGTACTGTTGTAGCATATAACATATGCTAATCACAGTATTTATCATTGCTATGCTCTGTGTTTACTTATTTATGCTATAAATTCTTCTCAAAAATAATAAATGCACAAAATACCAGCCAGTGAACAGTTGTATCTATTGTAGGAATTTGTGGTTTCTGTTATCAATTTAGTTGCATGCTTTCAGCTATTAATAGTATATTAAAAAAAAAAAATTAAAAATCTTATTTCTAAAACAGTGGCCTGGTTTTGGTAGAAGGGTCAGGGAGCTGACTGCCTGACACAGAGATAAGACAAACAAGTTGATTGGCAGGATTTTTATTCTATCTCAGGAACATAATTTTCTGCCTTAGGCAAGTAAAATGGGTTCTTTCACACAGAAGTGAATGCTGCTGAGCTTTCTTGATTTTTTTTTTTTTTTTTGAGGCAGCAGCTGCTAGCAGATGCTGAGTTTCTGTAGCACGTACAGAACTTGGACAAGGACAAGTTATGATCTTTGGTTGTCTTTTTTTTTTTTTTAAAAAAAAAAACCTAGTGACTTCTTGAAATACTCTTTACTAAATCAGGAGCTGGTAAAGGAGCAGAGCTGTTTGTGAGACCGCTACCTCATACTTGCATACTTGCAAGCATGATTGAGAGCTACTTCTTGAATCTGTTTTTGTAAGGAAGTGCTGCATATTTAGGAACGCAGAGGAAAAAGGAGTTGTTCTGTGTTCGAAGTCATGTTTTTCCTCTGGTCTCCAAGGTTTGTTGGCGTTTATTCCTGCTTTGTTCCATCAGAACAGAGATACTGGCAAATACCAGCCAGCCTTGATATCAGAATTACTGCTGAAGATCCAATTACTCAAGGAGATGTACAGAACAAAAATACAACTTCAGTATGTTTTTGATTAAATGATAGCTCGTGAGGTCTAACAGCCAGCAGTCAGGCTCAGAAGTTTGTTAGTCTGGGCTTCTCTGCGTATGTATGTTCTGGCGTACCATACATGTCATCCAGCACGTATATTGAGAAGCAAGCATCTATGTAGATTTTATTATCGGTTGCTATAAATATTGGCCAGGCCATCCATCCTGTACTTGGAACTGACATGCAAGCAATCTTGTGAAGAAGAAAGGGTATGTGATCACCTGCACATGTAGCTTGTTTTGGCTCCTGTCAGCTTGTTTTGCTGGCCTGTCAGCTTCAGTGTTCATACATCCATCACAGTCTGCAGCAGCTGAGAGTTCCCTTAGTTTTGTTAATGGTGCTGAAATGATTGTGCTGTTTCTGTCCAGTTAGGCGCAAACATGTAGAACACCTCTGAAATCGCCTCATATTCAAATTTGTCCTGTGTTTGGATGAATGACTTGATAGTAATTTGCGAGTCAAAGAAAAAGAAATAGAATTGGGCTTGGAACTTGAAGGAACAATCTTTCCATCTCCGTTAGCTTCACAGTCTTTGTCCTTTTGTATATTACATCACATCAGGCTGGTGTACCTGCTTGTAAAGCTAGAAGATAGGAGTTGTATGTTTTCAATTGCAGTGGTGCCTATACAGAAAACTGTAGCAAAACCCAAAATAAATTAAAGATTTGTCCAACAGTGAATACTTCTAAGAAACAATTAGACAAACATCTAATGGCAGCATTTTGGGTACTGCTGATCATACTATTATGCGATTCTGAAGGTACAGCTAACTTCATAGTTGTTGAGAAGTATTTGCTTAGATGATAAACTTTATATTTATTCTCCAATTCTTATTTTCTTTTTCAAAAAACAATGTGAAATTTCTGGAACGTAATTGCCATTTTGCATTACCGATAGGTAATTATATGAAATGTAACTAAGCTTATTACAAATTTGATTTCTACTTGAGAACCTTTCCACAGGATTATGACCGTTTTGTTCACTTAGTGCATAAATTATCTCATTGTGTTGCATTACTAAGGGAATTGTCTGTTGCAGAGCAGGGGTGGGAGTCAGAGTGGTCCCTTCTTGTTCCTTCTATCTGAGAAGTTAGTTACTTGTCAGGAATGGGACGTTTTGAGGGTTTTTATAGGTGAAACTGGCTGTGATCTTGGGGCTTACGTTATATTTCAATGAACACTTAAAACCATAGCCAAAGCTGCCTCTTCTGTTGCAGGTCTCAGCAGTTCTTGTTTAATTTTTCCCCTCCGGCCTCAACTGTTCTGTGATTCTGTGGCCACCTGTATTTATTTAGAACTTTTCTTTCAGTTGAGTATTAATGCACAGTGTCCAATTTGAAGGAGAAATTTTTCAAAACCTCAACAGCAGAAGATAAAACCACTTCTGATGTGTACTTTAAGCAGTCATACCTGATTTCAAAATGTGCAGGGGAAACAGTAAATGCCTGATGTCCTGAGAATTTGAATTCTTAATATTTAAGCTGTAGAACAGTGTTCATGTAGCAGGTGCTTTTCTTGGTTGTCTGCAAAGAGATGAACAATACAGGATGTAGAAGTTTGTGCAAGAAAATGCTAATATTTTTAAATAATTTAAAAATTCCTGGTCCCACTTATGAAAGAAAGATAAAGCTCAACTTGGGTTCCGTGAGGTAAGAAATGAACAGTCACTGTTACATGAATTTCTAGAAGTATGATGCATCCTTAAGCATTTAGGAGTTCAATTTTTAATCTTTTATAGTCCCTTTGTTAGTATAATTTTGTAAATAGCAACAAACTATACATTTTTCAACATAGTGCTATAATAGAGATTGTTTAAATGTTAAATATTCTTGGTATAATTCAGTTCTCTGTATGCAGTTTCTACCCGTGTATATTCCTTCAGAAGAAGAAAGAAAAAATCCGGTGTTATATGCCAATAACGTCAGACGTGTAATGGCAGAGTAAGTATGTTGTGATACCGAATAAAATGTGTGATTTTAATTTTAGGATCAAGAAAATGTCATGAAATCAAGTCAATGTAGTTGCCTATTTGCAAAGCAGCTTTTAGTCTGCAGTAGCATATACAAAACTTTATATAGCAGTTGCCTTCCTCTCTGAGGAGGCCAGGGAGCCACGAGTACAGCAGGAACTGTAGGAGTTGGTGGGTTTGGATTTTTCTTACACATCTTCATATAACAAGCCAATTCTGCTTGCTGCTGTGGGGAGAAACGTATAGTTGAATTTTTATGGAAATTAATGTAACTGAATTTTGTGCTATTGAGGTTGCATTTTAAGCTATGACTTTTGTTTAATGTATTCATTGTTAGCCTGTGGTTATTTCAAATAGTAAAGCACAGGAAAGCTGCTTCTGTTGGAGATAGAGCATTGATACAATGCAAACTAATTGAAGTTGAGTGCTAATGAGAGGACGCTTACTACAGTTGGTCTGTAGTGTATAATAAAGCCAACGCTGAATACATGGACTTTCATTCTCTTTTGTTGTATTTTTGATTAATCTCTCTTGTTCCTTCATTTTTTTGTTCTTTCAGTAAATCTTCCATTAGTCAGTAGATGTTCATTTCAGTATTTACAGATAACCCTCAGGTCTATGATCATTAATAACTCTTGAAGGATTTATGAATCTGTCTACTTCTAATTTTGAAAGAACTTGTGAAGTCTTAATTTCCTTTGTGTAACTTCTCTTCCATTTCTAAGTTACTAGTTTCAACCAAAGGCCAGTTTGTAGACAGAAACTGGTAATTCTCTGGTTTATAAGCAAAACCCAGCTCTGTGAGTTTCCTTAAGGATGTTGGGCCTATAATGTAACAATAGGTCAATACTCGATCCATTATATGAAAGGTCATTTCTCACAAAAGAAAAAACAAAAGGATCTGTGTGAATCAACCTGTCTTACGGCTGCAGTGGCCTCAAAGACTTCTGTAGCTAATTTAAGGCAGTCAGCAGGCAGGATGTAAGTGTTGTCCTTAGACTTTGGGTAGAAGGCCATGTTACAAAACCTTAAATCTGAACTCCAGTCAGATGGCAGGGATTGTGTGGTCTAAGGAAAAATTTTGAAAAACAGAAGTTTACAGCAAACTGCATGTTGAAAGCCTTCTCTTCTATGTGCGTGTAGGAGAAAAGAGATGTTTTTCCTCTTCTTCTTTGTTTCTCCCTCACACCTCTGAAGAATTTAGGCATTTGGGGTCACAGAAGTGGAGTGCAGGTCTAAAGGGAAGCCTGTCAGAATGGGAGTTAGCAAATATGGCTTGCTTTGAGATGAAAAGGCTGCAGATCCTGTGTTGATGTGAAAGGAAAACAAACGTGTTTGGATATCAAAGTTCTGAAGTTAAAATGCAGATAGGAGAAAAACCAGAATGCTGGCTCACGGATCCTGTGGATTACTGTAGACCAATTAAAATAATGTCAGCATAGCCAAAATTTATTTACTCCTGACCACTTCCAGATGCTTACTTCTAGTGGCAGTTCTCCAGATACTCCCAGTTCATTCATGTGGCTTTTTGGTACAGGAGATATCAAGCTGAGATGCTGTCAGTCTGTCCTGGAGCTGTAGCCGTTGCAGCTCTAGCACCTCAGGTGCTATTTGGTGCTAACATTGCACCCTGCATTGCTGAATAAAGGATGATATTACTGCTTCATCTACACTTGTCTCCTTTTCTTGAAGATTGAATTGGTGACAGTCTGCCATTTTGATATCAAGAGGTCAATTCAGGATCCGTTTAGATGTCTGCTTTCCCCTTCATCCCCATCATATTTTTCTGGACGAAGAGTCTAATCCTACTGGATATTTTACAGCAGCAGTGGTGGCAGTCCCAGATGATAATGCATTTGTGAGTCTAGAACCAGTATTGCAGCAAAACCTTGTCTCTTGCTCTTGATTTCAAAGGGAATTGATAGAACTTGCTGAGTGCAACAATAGATATGATTTCCACTCCTGAAATCTGTTTGCCTTCATCAGAATCTTGTCTCGTGAACAGATTCTGTTAAGTGTTGAACAAAGCATGTGACAGGATGTCTGATTCTTATGCTGCTTCTACTCGTTGACTGTATGGAGAATTTTTGGCTTTGCCTTATTTGTTTAGATTTTCTGTGGGCAGCCACAGATGCAGGTGATGGGTGGTCTCTAGATAGGTCTTGTTCACTTATATATAAATCAAATGTTTGGCAACGGAGATGCTGTCATTCACAGAGATTTGGTTGCTTAGGACAGTGGTTTCTTGGAGGACAGATGAATTCACTTGCCCAAAAACTGAAATCCAAACTGAGCCTGGCCTTCTGGCTCTCTGTTTCAGGCCAGGGACTTCAAGCATAACTGTTCTCTTGTGCTTCGGGTTCCCTCAGGCAGCCACACCAATAACAAAGAAAATGCCGTTTTTTAACTGCTGTAGTGCTCTACATGTCTTTATTGTATTCCTTCTCGTCCAGGATGACAAGGCTTGTATACTTTTGAAGATGCATTCAAGTGTTAACCCAGCATTTGTGTCCTTCATGTCTTCTGCTGCCATATACCATCCATTTGAGTATGCACACTCTGGTTTGTTTTTCCTGGACCATGTTGGGGATGATAATCTCATTGATGTGAACGTTGTGACCAGAAGTCACTCAGTCTGGGATTACTCTTGTGCAAGCACCCTTTCCTTCTGCTTTTCAGGACCTCATTTTGCTGACTTTTTTTTTCCTAAACTAAACCTAGTTTATGTTTTAATTAATTCAAATGTAACATGAGCTGATCTCTTCTTGATTGATGGTGTTTCAGTATTTGTGCACTGGTCTGTCACTAAATTCCACAAGAATCCAGGTGATACATTTCCATTTTTTTAAAGGACACTGTCATGGTAGAAAATTAATTTAAGGCTCACAACTTCTACAGACCTTTCAGTTGCACCTGTGGCTGTTTGCTTCCTGCAATGCTCACCTGTAGTTATGTCTTCTGTTGCAGTCCTCACCAGGAGGATGAACAAGATCCAAGCCTTAGTGGTTGATTGCTTTACAGCATATATAAAAGTCCAAAATTTCTTTCTTACCTATGCAATTACCAGTTTTTAATGCAAAATTGTCATTTTGATCTTCATGTGTGTGAGCTGTTACCACGTTACATTGATGGTAGTCAATGTGGATTATTTTGATCTGTTAATGTATTAATTTCAACACTTACTGCTGCTTACGTATATTTTCTAGTTGTGTCAAGCTTTCTGGCCTACATAGTTACATTTTTAAATATATTTTTTTAGTATCTTCAAAGTATTAACTTGCGATTTAATGGAATTATGGTAGTGTTTTAAAATCATCAATGCATAGACTTGAGGCTTCAACCCCAGCTCTTCTAGAATTATGAGGAACAAATCATTTGACCTTGCCATCATAAGTATTTATTTCTAAAAAACTTCAGTGATAAAGGAAACATCTCTACCACTGTTAAAGCATTTTGTTCATAAAAGATGTCATTTTAATAGTTTCCTAATGTAGAGTATTTATTGCATGTGACGTCTTTTTTTTGCCTCTTGGCAATTTTACTATCCTTAGTTAGTAATAGGTTGTGTCACTGTTTATATTTTTTGCTTATGCTTTATAAAGTCTTCTGCTTCTTAGCTTCATCAGTTGCAACTCTTTCTCTGTCTTTACCTTTCCAAATTGCTTTTATGCATCATATCTTCTAATCTACTGATGCACATTTAAAGTTCATTTGTTTTGTGGTGGGGGTTTTTTTCCCTCTAAAAAAAATACTAGTTGTCTCTTATCCGTTAGGGCTCAAATAAATATATTTGAAAGGACTATGTCAGTAGCTCAGCATCTAGTTAGATGCATGTACTTATTAGCACTATTCATTTTGTACACGCATAAGCCCATGGTAGTGCAGGCAGCTAGGTGTGAAAATCTGTACTGCAGGCTTTCTGTGCAACCGTAAAGTAACCTCGCCTATAATTACAGACGTAAGCTGCTTAGATAATTATACACAGACCTGTTGGACACTTAACTAACACATAAACACAATTTGTTTTGCTTTAGTTTGTTAGTTCCTCTTACAGAGACCATCTTCAAAATAGGAAATAATATGGTTTAGATGGTACAATATTTTTTTTTTTAAAAAAGCAAGTTATAATACTGCAAATTTGTTATTTTTTTAATGCATATGGAAGATGTTTAGAGTGAACCCAGGTGGAAACTGGGCACCCTTGCCCCTTGGTTTTTCAAAATAGTGAGCACTTCAGAACTGAAGTTCTGTCAGCATTCCTGATTGAGCATTTCATTTTTCTGATCTTTCTGGTGTTAGAACTCAGCATTATAACTACATGTGTGACACTAGCCAGGAGTTTTGAAGTTTCTTTTGTAGCGAGCCCAGAAAGACTTCCTGTAGAAATAAAAAAAAGTCATAGTCTGGTTTGCATTTTTCCAATAACTTTGTTTTTCTTCTCCACTTACACAAACATTTAAAGACATGTTTTTATATTTACAGTAGATGCTCAAATGAATTGAAGTGCAGAGTGTTAGACATGGAACTTGAAAACATCTGTCTTCCTTATGTTTTCTCTGTCAAGTGCTTGCCAGAATCACTTTCCCCTTGTCTGAGCGTGTCATACTGTTAAAGCAGTAAATCTTATCAGCTTGACCTATGAGGATTATGTCTTTGCTTTTGAGAAATGAATCCTTATTTCCAGCATACTGGTGAAGGCCAAAGATACTACAGGTAGTCTTCTGTGTCCGTTTCACCTTTTGTCATCTTCTACATAGTCCACATCAGATTATTTTTTTCTTGCAGGCTTTGACAGCATCAGAATGTCATCTCAGCCACTGTATGTGATACGGTAATGCTAGTTGCTGAAGAATAGCCTTGAGGATGTGGGTTTACAGTACCTTACTGGTCTGTCTTGTGGCTATTTGCTGTGTTTTCAGTGGCTAATTAAATCTAACTTCGTAAAAACTGCTGTGCTCTTTGCCTACGCTGTCTGAAGTTCTATATGCGATTCTGCAGAAGCACTGGTTGGATGCTTAGCACTCAACTTTGAAATTCAAGACTTCTTTTTGTCATTTTTATACCATCAAAGGCATAAGGATCAGTGTAAGTGGAATTACGGAAGTGCTGGAGTTAATAGGTATCCATTTGTTTAGGTTTCCGGCCATATAGAGAATTGGAGATGAGAACTGCATTGTGCGCTCTGTTTATTTCTGTGAGTGCTGTAAGTGTGGCAATTAGGCAAATGGAGTTACTGAACAGGGTTAACTATGCAGCCTCTTGCTAAGTTTATTTTCTCAAGGAAGAAATAGATTTTTTTTTTTACAGTCAAGTAATATTTTGAAACAGTGCGGTTTGAACTAGATTTTTGAATGCTGACAACTCAAAGAGAACCTTTTTCATTTTTTACCCCTTGAAGATTTGTGATGTACAAGCCTACAAGATCTTATCCAGACCAACAATAACAGGACCTATTTTCTTAACACAAGGGATAAATGCAGCTGTTAGCAGCTTCTTTTTCTGTCTAAAAATTAAACCATCATGAGATACTATATATATTCTTGATGGGAACTCCAGACTCTCATGACAGGCCTTTCATTTGCTTGGAGAATGTCACAAAGTAGGAGTAGTCCTAGGAGAGAAAAGGGGCTGTCCACCCTGGCCTTCCAAGACTAAATAGGTGAAAGCTCTTCAGCCTGGGAAAGAAAGAAAGAAAAAGAGAAGGGGGGAGGAAGTGGAGGGCTGTTCTGAAGGTCAGGAAAATCATGAGTGTTCTGGAAATGCATAGTGAGGCACGTCTGTTACTTTCCGTAGAGATAGAAAGCATTTGAGAGTAGATCAGCTAAAAATAAATGGAAATACTCTTTAAAACACATACAAAATTGTGGCATTCACTACCAGATGCATAAAATGAATTAATCAGAGCTGAGATATACTGTAAAAAATTTGGTCCATCACTAATTCTAAACCATGGTGGTACAAATAGTTTCTGGTTCAGGAAGTTCCTGTAGGGATGACTGTTACAAGCTGGGGTTATTTGTCCACCACGTTTTGTGTGTCTTTTTCCAAAACATCTGATAGTCAAGTAAAATACCAAATTTGCTATCCTTTTAGTGTCCTCAGCATCGTATAAAATTATAGCCAATTTAAAAGGGGGTTTTTTGAGCAGCATGTGGAATGTTTTCTAGATTAGTTCACAGTTCTGCTTATTAACAGTGTAAAACACTTTGAAAATGTTTTTGTTGAAGTGTAAATTCAGAATGTCACAATATTGTCTGTACTATTTTCTCTCACTTTGCATAATATTACAACAGTCACAGTCTGTTTTATGTTCATAATTTTGTATGTGTAGTGGATTGGCATGCAGAAAATGAGAAAGTTGATGATTTATTTTTATATTATGATTGCACAAGTGTTAAACATAGGGAGCTGTTTGGTGTGAGAAGTCAGGACATAAGAAGTACAACTGTTGTGTGTAACACTGGGCTTGCAAGAAGGCTTTGGGTTTTTTTTTTTTTGGTTTGGTTTGGTTTTACTTTTTTCTTTTTTGAAGTGACTTGCTGACTTTGGAATTTCATGTAGCATGATGTCATGAAAGGTAAATAGCCAGCATCTCAGAGAAGGGAGGGAGGGAGAAAGTCTCAAAGGATGTCAAGCCATGCATGCACATTTAGCCATATAAAATTGCTGAACAATAAAAAGGCCAAGCTCGGGTTAACTGACCGTGAAAGCAGAGGTAGTATGAAGAAAAGAGGAGGAAAAAAAAGGTGCTTCCAAATGAAGACACAGGAACAGCTGTTAAATTCCTACATTCGGTTGCACTTGCAATTTGCATCTCAAATTGGAATGGTTTATTTTCTTTTTCCTAGCAGTTTAATTAAGTAGAGGAAGATTGTCCTGCAGATGAGCTGGAATAGTTTGGTAACTCGTTCTGTAGAAAATCCTGTGAGTTGCAGTTGTACCCAGGCTTTACAGTGACCTCTAGTATGCTACTCTTTATTCTAACAAATTGAAAAATTCACAAATCTTAGCACAAATAATGAACTTTATATGTTCCCCAGCTTCAGTTTCTTCAATGTTCTGAGCAGAAATCAGTGTCCTGTTGTGTTAAACTGCTAGCCTTGTACAGCTTGTGATTTATCTTCTGAACTCAGGAGTCCTTTGAACTGTAATTTATCTAGCCTTTGTTGATCCTATGACTGAACTTTCCTGTGAGCAAAAGTTGTTTCTTCACATTCGTTACTTCCGATCTTTGTAATTCTGAAAGTCTGGATGCACATATAAACACACTGTTTCAGTTCATCTTGCCTTTTTTTTTTTTTGGAAGTCCAAAGGCTGGAAAATGTCCAACAGGTGAGCAGGAGAAGATGCTTTTATTCTTCTTAATCCTGTTTTGTGTATGTGTTGACGCAGGGCATACATGCAGGCATTAATTGTAGTGGGAATCTTCCTGCACTGACAGCACTTAGTCTGGCCCAAATTCCACTTCTTCTTTAAGGAGTGCACGTGGCTGTAGTAAGATGCAGGCTGTATTTTTCCCTTATGGTTTGGCTGAGTCTAAGATGATCCCTACTTTGTTTGGAATTTGTTCTGTATCATAAGCTTGGTTTTGGTTGGTTGTTGTTTTTTGTTGCTTTTTTCTTAATTCCTCTTTGGCTGGGCTCCCCAACATGTTTGGGGACCATTATTTAGGAGAAGTTATTTAAATCTGGTGTTGGTTCTTGGATGGCAGTCAGGCTTCTACCCTCCGCAAGGTTGAGTGGCCTGATCTTTCTTAGTCATCTTTCTTTTGATGTGTTTGAAAAGCTGCTGGCTTCTAGTTTTAACAAGTTATTGTTTCTTGCTTTTGGCTTCCCACCTTGTGGTTATGTTTTAACTTGTCTGTCTTCTATGTTGTCTCAAGGAAAACAGGGTTGTTTTTTTTTTTAAAAAAAAAAATCTTTTCGTTCTAATTGCTGTCTTTAATTGATTGCAGAGTCATACTGGATTTTTTTCCCTTTCAGAATCTTTTTTGATAAGCGTCTTGTCACTTCTCCTGATTCCCTAATATGGTGTGTCGTTTTGCTGTCTTTCGAATTGCCATCTTTAATCACTTGCTGAGCCATACTGGATTTTTTCTTTTCCTTTCAGAGTCCTTTTTCACAAGTGTCTTGTCACTTCTCCTGATTCCCTAATATGGTGTGTCGCTTTGTACCACAAATGAACGCTTTACCCTTTCAGTTACTACTTTTAACTTATTTTTAACCAGCTTCTCCTTTTCTGTATAGTTGCCCTGTGCTTCAGCTGATCGCCCATAAGTTCCTGTATCTCTCTTGTGTGCTATACCTACAGTTGCCTTAAGATCTGATGAAATTTGATGTAATGTGCCTGGCTGGACAAGATCTTTGGTTCTTAGCACATTCTTTTATGTAAGGTGCTCTGGACGGTACTGCTTATAGTGTGTCCTTGCTGCCCTAGGAGTTCAGGTATTTCACTGACTATTGTCAGGGAAGTTTATAAGAATGATCTAGTGCACACACAGTACAAAAGAAGGGAATAGGAAGTAATCTAAACAGGCAGGATAGACTCTGCTTCTTTCATCCACCTCTTTTTCTTTTTCCAAGGAAAACTGATTTTGTATTGTATAATACCAATGATTTTGTATTGTATAATACAACACTATATTGAACACCATATAAATACTGACAAGACTTGCAATACCTGATCTCGAAGTCAGGTGGAACTTGGAAATGGATTTAAATCCCTGCAGCATGGAGGAGCTGTTCATCTGAATTTTACACAACATTTGTTAGTATGTTAAGCGTAAGTCTATGGGATGAAATATGGTATCACAAGATCCTCTTGTCCATTCCATTAAGGTGGTTTACTGATTTGCAAGTACTACTAGGTCTCCCTTCATAGGAGGAGGAGAGTGATGAAACAGGAACAGATCAAGAAGTGAGAAATTTAGAGGAACTGAATTTAATTGCTTAGGATCACTCATACAAGGCAATCTAGCTTTCAATGGTCTGCAGAATTTTAAGATGCTTTTTCTATGTATCTGTATCTTTTTGGTTTAGTTGGCTTTTTCCTTTTGTTCTTTCCTGTTTGTTGTTTCTTCTTGCAAGAGGGATGCTGTTCATCCAAAATCACTACCCTGTATGTTCTTGGTTTATTCATAAGTAGCTTATAAATAGTAGGTAATTTTTTAATATATTTGTTAATTTTGAGCTTGAATATCTATTAGTGAGGTGTTCTTCCTGAAAGGAGAGAGAAACCCTCATCAGTAGCTTTAGTGTTTAGTGTATGTCTTACTAATGTATTAGGATTCCTGGAGTTTGGCAATTAACTGGTGGATAAAAGAGAACTGGCTTACGTTCTTTACATTGCCATTTGAAGGCCTGGTAATGAGATTCTGGGGAAGAGGCTGCTTAACAGAAATTAAGCAGTTATTGCATGAGAGGTAACTGCCACTGCCATTACAGATCAAACTGTCTATAACAAGGCGTAGAATTGAATGCAGAATTTTCATCAAAAACACAATGACTATGGCACGCCTCGGGGTTTTGTATCAATCGTGCCATTACTATGTATTAACTTCACAGATGAAAAAGGTGGTTAGTAGTAAGGTAGAAAAACCTGTAGATTAAAAGAGTGAAAGTAAGTCAAGAAAAAAGGCTTTGTGAATACTTTATCAAACTAAAAAAGGATGCACAGGAGATAAAGTTCCGCACTAATATAAGTAAAATCAAGTGTAATGGAAAACATGGCAGATGAGTAACTCGTATGGAGCAGTGTTTGCTTTCTCAATTGCATCTTATGTTTGTACACTGAATTCTTAAAGGCCTCTTCCAAACCGCAGTGTCTTTCTCTCAACTTCAGCACAGCAAATGCAGTGCAACTACAATATCAGGATTTCCTTGAAGTATATTTTGGTGCTGCTATCACTACAAAGCATCAAGTTAGAAGTAAAGCAAAAATGAGTACTTAATTGTTTGGCATATAAAAACTTGGGAGTATTTTTTCTTCTGCCTTTTTTATGTCATAACACTTAAAAATAACTCGTGTTTACTTGGAATTTACTTGCTTTTATACTTTATATTCTAGACATTCTTTATAGAGAAATGTTGCCTGTTGTGTAATTTTAATACTACCTGAAGGTAATAGTTCTGCTCAGGTGATTACTGATTTATTAATATGTTAGTGTAAGAGTAATAATATAACTATTTAACATAATTATTAATAAATATGTGCTTTTGTTCTAGATTATTAGATTAATGTTGAAACCCTTGTTATTCACTTCTATGAAAATAGTAAGGAATTTGAAAGTCTATGCAGTGCGTAATTTTTCCCATTTCTTCTTTTGTATTCCTTATATTGTTCTTTTGTATTTTCATGTATTTGTAAAGTCAAAATAGATGTTCTGCAATGGGTATTTCATTCTTTGTATGTGAACTTTCTTTTATGGGCTCTTTCTTACAGTTCTTCAGAATACAGAGCATAATTGTTGCAGGATTTCTTGCTATAAAAAAAAATTATTCTGCTCAGTTTTCTTAGATTATCTTGCTTACTGTGTTTCTTTGGTTTATTCAAGGGCGTTGGGAGTACCAGTGACAGACTATACATTTGAAGACTGTCAGCTAGCTTTGGCTGAGGGACAACTTCGTCTGCCTTCAGACACGTGTCTTTTAGAATTTGCAAAACTTGTGAGAAGCCTTGGGTGAGCATATACAGTATTTATATGTAAGGTGCATCTTTATTATATATCTCTGTTTATATAGTTTTCCCTTCATATAACAATGTTGCATTTATGAATACATGTAGAATGTTGTCATATTACAACCAGGGAAACACTGATATAAAATTAAACCAATACTGCTCTCCACTTGCAAGCAGCACCACTAGATCCTAATGGGTAGAGTAGGTTGTAAAATTCATATTTTCACAGTCTGACAAGTGAGCAGAGTATGTCTGAAGCGTTCATCCCTGAACAAAACTAGAAGACACCTCCTGAAGAGGGTCAGGAATACTGTGGGATTCCTAATATTTGATACAGTTAAGAGTCAATTGCCCTTTCCTGTGACATCTGTGAAGGGAGAACAGTGCTGCCATAGCAGTCTTGTGACTGGATTAATGTTATAATAGTGAGGGCAGAGGGGTCACCTTTCCCCTGAAGTACAAAGAATTGGTTGATCTTCTGAGTAGGTTACTGCTAGATGGACTTTCTAATGAAACTGTAGCTTAGGATATGCAGTGTGGCTCCTCTCTTCTTATAGCATCAGTCCCCTCTGGTTTTACCTTTCAGAAAAGCTTCAGCAAACATAAATTCACATAAACCAAATAGTAAAACTTGCTGCTGCTGTTTTCCAACTTTTCTCCAATGTTTCTCCTCTCCTCCTGTTGAACAACCACAAATTAAATCTACAGCCTCATCCTGGTAACTGCTTTAATATACAAACAACTCTTTCCTTTTTTTCATCTCCTCACCTGAAAGTATAAAGCATAGTTTCATGTTTCCATTCTGTATTTTATCTATTTTCACTATTTTTTGCCTTCATCTTCCAGCTTGTGTACATAAACAAAACAAAAAAATGTATTGGAGAATAAGGAATGTAGGACAGCATACATTATGCATTCAGATGACAAGCAGATGATTAATTCATTGTCGGGACCTGCATCTGAAAGGACTTCCAGTAGGATAGGAGAGACTTCTAAGAGAAACAAAGATGCTTGCTTTGTTCCAAATGTTCTGACTTAACAGTACTAAGAAAAAAAAAAAGGCAAACAAAACCAACCCAAAAAACCACCCGTGTCTCTTATTATGCAGTTGATAATCCTGGGATTCAGTTTAATCCTCTTGTTAAATTGTCTGGCTTCTGTGTGCTCAATTTGAAGCTGTTCTTTTAAATTATGCTTTTGTGGGTTTCTGTTTGGGCATCTAGAAGAATTACGTGCATTTGTGAGTGAGGTTCCCCACAACTCAAAAGTTCTCTATCTGGTTTGAGCAATTGTACATTAGTGAAATATTATCTTGTCTTGATTTGGATATGTGCCAGTAAGAAGGCTATTATGATGATATTTTTCTGGCACAATTGGATGAAGATTGTAATATGACTTCATCTCTAATGCACACTTGATGGCAATGCAGTCATTTTGCTGTTTATTTGAAGGTTTTGAGGCCAGGGAGGCATTAAGATCATCCAGTCACATCCCTAAATAACTGGAACAGTAAATTTTATCCAATGGATTTTGCGTCCAGTCTTAGTACTTGTTTATAACATACTTTCAGCAATAACATACCTTGAATAATAACATACCATCAAGGTAACATCCAGTTTTAAAAGCAAGATTTTTATAGTAAGGCAAATCCAGACTTGGTTTTGGTTTAGATTCTTTGAAATCAAGTTACACCTCAGTTTGCTACACTGGAGAGTTATTTCTCTTCACGTTATGTATCTACAGGATTCATTAACATTGTCTGTAAAACTTGCTTAGTCTGTGCTCAGCTGGATGGGATCCAATCCAGAAGCCGCGCAGCCACAGCAGCGAGTTCTTGTGCTTCATCTAATGAAGAGCTTAGGCTCTGTTAACACAGCTATGCAGCTGCCAGGTCATAGCTGGCTGAAACTCGGCTGCCTCACGCTGAACTCTGTGGTAAAATGACTGCGGTATCAATGAGATCAATTGATCATAGTCTCATCATCTCAAATTCAGCATTCATTAGTCCTCAAGCAGTTACTCTTCTGTTGATTCTGATAATCTGTGGCTGACCAACGAGCTGATTACTAAGCTATATGCAGTCTTTATTGTAGCTTTCATACACTGTAAATCCTCTGCTTTGTCTGATGATTTCTTCCACAATTAATTACCCCACTGTTTAAAGTGATTCTCGGTTAGTACTTTGACTGGATCTATTACCATGTTCTAGACATTGAAACTTGTTTGGGATTTTGTGCCTTATTAAAGACCTCTTTGGATATCTTCTCCTTCAGAAAGTGTTAATGCAGTATAATTAAGTCTCATCTCCATCTTTTTGTGAGATACTTTTTGTGAGCTCCTTCAGGGTGGTTGCCTGCAAGGACATCCTTAAGTTCATATTTTAATTGATTTGTTCCTATTGTCTCAAACTTCTGTTTGTTCTAATTCCTGCTTTCCCTTTTTCGATAAACTAGAAGGACCTTGTAGCTTTAACTGTTGTTCCCCTTTCTTAGGGAACCATGACTTTTAGGCCATTAGTAGTTCCTTAGAGAATTCCCAGTTTTCAGTCAAATAATTTTCTAATTTTCTTAAGTTACAATTACTCTCAGTTTTGTTTTATTTTCTCTTTAACAAAAAAGAAAAAAGAAAAGCCAAATGTAGCACATATTGCAATTCAAAGTAGAATTTATTTTATTTTTTTTTAGTGACTATATTCTGCTTGCTGTTAGATGAGGCTTATGAAATCAGGTCTTGAAGTAACCTGAAATTTTGCTCAAGTAATTCTAGCAGTCCAGGTCTTTTTCAGAACAGCAAGAACTTAAATGGTATCGTGGTGAATGGGCATTTTATTATTGATATACGTGTGGCACAAGACCCTTTGGTTTGGCAGGTTCTTGATCTGGTCTATGCATTTAGTACACAGACTGAGGTTCTTTGTACTTTTCACTGAAAACAGTATGGCATTGCTGGTTATGTTGACTTCTTTTAAAAGTTATAGTTTGCACCACATCATCTTTTTCAGGTCTGATTTCAGAAAAATATCCTGTTCTTGCCTTCTAGATTTCTGAGCTTTCTCAGTAGGATTACTCTCAGACAGTAATTTTTATCTTTAACAACGAGCAGCAAGCAATTTATTTTGGAATTCCTTTTGGATCCTTAACCCTATCTCCTTTGGTTTCCTAAGCCTGTGTGTTATTGGTGTCTTGTACCCATGTAGTGTCTGCCCTGGAAGAACGTTCTACAACCTTAGCAAGCCTGCAAGGTTTACCTCCTTAGGCTATCCCTGGCCGTGGTGAAATTCAATGTTAGTAGACCTGCTTGTGTTGTATCAATTCTACTGTCACTTAAAAAGCCATAGTATTTTGGTAAGAATGACCTGAATTAAACAGCAGTTCCATTTTGACAACTACTCTCCGATGTTATCTCACCCAGTTGGCCACGGGGATCCTACTAGTCAATGCCCCTGTAGGCTTGTACGATCTGCAAGGAGGAGATAATTACCTCATAGGCCTGGTGCCTGTCCATTGTTGCTTAACAGCTTTTACCATCCAGACTGCAATGAAAACTTCTACTGTCCATGTCTGCCTGAAACGGTGGTCCAGACTGTAGGCAGAGCTTTGCATTCCCAAAGTAATAATCCCTCACAGCTGACCAGCAGTGCTATGACTTCAGAGTGTTCATAAATCATCTATAACAAGAAGAAAACCTCTGGAGGATGTTGTCCGTCTGCATTCATGATAAAAGCAATACTGTCCATTACAGGAGGTGGTCCCGGATCAGGCGTAACATGGTAAATACCAACCATAATAGCCCCTGCCTCCTGGATCAAGGCAGGGTGTGCCAGAGTATTTGGAAGATCAGTTTTGCAGCCATTCAGTATCGTTTCTCCATTATGACAAGAAGTTGCACAGAAGTATGTCAGCAGACATAAAACTGAATGTTTTGTGCTTTTCTGGCTTAGGGCATGTTTCTGTGAGCTTGCACTTTGCAGTAACTAGCTACAAGATCAAGCTGTTCTTATGCAACTTTCCATGAGACACTAGAAGTTTTTTTGGCAGATTCCCACATGCAAGAAAGGAGTTTGTTTTCAGATAGTCAAATACAGCTAAAACTAGCTTTAAGGAGGTAAGACGTCTTACTTGCTAAAAATAGTGATGATTTAGCTGAAAGTATACTACATTCAGGGATCTGGTTTTCCTTGTGAAGTCTGCTGTGAAGGATTTAATGTTCAGAGCTGTTAATCTTGAAAAATGCCCTTTCCATCTTCAGGGATTCGGGAGTGACTTTGTGTTCTCTTTAGCGCACACTGGCCCAAAAAAATGAAGCAAAACACCACAACAGCAAATAATGTTCTGTATTGTAAAGCCTAGATCCTGCATGGAAGCCATTAGGCAAACAGGCATGATTTCATGAGCGAAGGCACCCACTCTTGGCTTTCTAACTTTTATAGCCTCCATTGGGATAAAAGTAATATCTTTAAAGGAATTGAGACATTCAGACCATTTCACATTTGTTCAGAACCTATTGGGGGATTTGGAACACTTGGCTTTGAAAAAACTTCAGCACAGTAGGTCATGGTCATCCACACTTTCTGATCCTGAAAGGGCTAGAGGGAAGTGAGCCTGCCTTGAATTACCAGAAGTACAATGCAGTCATCTTCAAGCTGAAGCTGGTCCACATACCCTTTTTGAGATTGGCTCACATCTCTTTCTGTATTTATAAGACCACAGGATGGCCGTGAGATTTGTGGTAGGCCATGCTACTTTCTGTATGAGGTTTTGCCTTCAAACTTTAGCTTTTTGGCCTTCATTGACTGGTGAAGAGATCTCACAGGTCTCAACCACTGCTCACCAAACAAGTACTCAGTTCTAGAAGGTAAATTTTGAGTCAATTCGTTGCAAATCAAATCTCTCTGATTTAGAGACAGATGTTAGATGGTGTATTCTGTGTCAGTGGTGGCTTATCTCAAGGGAGGATTTGGATGCCAGATGTCCTTCATCTTATAGTTAAAGTACGTTTCGGCTTCTACAGTGGGGATGTATTATCTGTGGACACATATGTAATCCTGCAGATGAGAAGCTGCGTTCTGTGTGCATCTCAAATCCTCCATGCATTCCTTAGTCACTGTTCCTGCTACTTTTCTACTTGATCATGGAAAATTAATTTGTGCAGAGAGGTGTTTCGCTGCTCTTTTTATACTGTCTAGGACCAAAACTTAAGATAGGTGCTTTAATGCCAAGATTGAGAACATATGAATGTTCTGGAGGGGCTGTGTGTCTCTGAAAGAATTCTTGCATGCTCAGGTCTTATAATTCAGAAATGCGGGGCTTGGTGTTGTTTATTTAGTACATTTTTTTTAGGTAATGGCAGACAGCATAGTAGTTGTGTTTTTACTTAAAAGCAGTGATTTTTAGGAAGGGTCGTTTCAGTGAGCAGTCAAGATCTGGAGCTGATGTATGAGATAATCTTCCTATCAGAAATGCTCTTACCTTTTTTTCAAAAGCTCCTGAGAATGCTGATATTAAATATTTTATTCATTCTCATCACTGAGAGGAAGCTGCTGAGGAGTCCCAGCTGCAGTCTGGGCACAATTCTGGTGGGAGCTTGTGAGTTCTGTAAATAACTGCTTTTCCTTGTCTGCAGCAACAAACAGCAAAACAGACAACTGGAGAGGAATATTGTAGAAGACTTTATTGTCGTCTTTTGTCTTCAGACTGGAAAGTCTGGATGCCCACATTACCCTAACTCAGTCCAGAGAAAACCTGCTGATCAAGATTTGGTTGATGTTGTATTAGGGAGGGAATATACTTTTCCCCACATACCTGCAGCACCATTTGTTATATTCATAGTAAGACTTATTTTCGCAAAGGCAAAACAGGAAGCTTGACTTAGAAAAAAAAAAAAACCCCAAACAAACCAAAAAACAACAAACAACCCCAAAAAACATACAGTAGGACTTCTGCATTAAATATAAAGCTGTTCATTCATCAGTCAAAATCTGGTTTTGCAGCCAGAAAGACTGAGGGAATTTCTGTAGCTGTATTAACTGCTATAACTTTGTTTGGGTCACCTCGTAATGGTGTCCAACTCCGGACTGATTGTGAAAAATGAGGACTGACAAACAGGATTAACAGTATAATCGCTATTATGTAATCCCTGATTTCTTTTAGGCAAGATGCATCAGGCCTTTCCTGTTTAGTGACATTAGTAAATTTGGAATCGTAATTGGTTTATGTTACTGTCCTACAATACGGCCGTATTCAGGTGACCTACATCCCACCTGGTTCTCCATGCCTGGTATTTCTTATTATTAGCTAGTTCTAGACTGTGCTGCTTGTTCATGTTGAACTGCTTACGGATACAGCTTATAATCAAGGTAGAATAAAGGACACAAGTTTATCACCAGGGTTCTTAAGCCCTTGCAGTAATTTGTAATACAGTTCAAGAACTAATGGGAGCCTTAAAATTACAGGAATAAATTATGTTATAATAAAGTTTTTTAGTAATTCTGATTCTGTATTTTGTAATGGTTTGCACCATTATCATCCATTGCTTCATTTGGTATATTGAAATTTGTATTGTTAAAACTGCATTTATTTTTAAAATGTGCAAAAATAATATGCTTTCTAGGCTGAAGCCAGAAACACTTGAAGATGATCTTGATAAATATGCTGCAAGTGCCATGAAAATGAAAAAAGAAAAGGTTGATCTTAAAGAATTTTCAGCATACTTGGAATTTCCAGTTTCTCACACATTAGAAAGTATGTTTGCGCTTTTTGACGAGGTAAGAAACAGCATCATGTTTAAAAATTGTACTACTTCTGGTAAACTCTGCTTTAGCCTAATTCTGTTCCAGTTGAGTTCACTAAGGTCTGACTTGGACCAGTGCTAAGTGCTTTTGAGCATTTCACCACAGTGTTTGCCTGCTGCATTTCCCTTTCAGCAAGGTAAGAGCACCTATCATCAGCTAAATAAAGTGCTCATTCAGGTGGAAGTTAAAAGGAGCATCAGTTGGACAGAACTGATTTTTCATTCTAGATTCAAAATATAAAGAGGAAGAAAGATGGGTTCAGGCAAAACCTCTGCTGCAGCTTGTTGCAACTGAATGCAGTGCCTGTTAGCTGATATTTCACTTACCTTGTAAATAAATCACTTGTTCTTCTAGGATGCCTGAAACCTGAAGGATGTAGGAACTTGGCAAATGAGCCAGTTTTTCATTCCTCTGGCAAATGGTCAGGACGGGGAAATGACTGTTACCTTTGTCTGGATGAGGTGCTGTTTGGACAAGGAGATGGATATGTGCACAGTGTTGTCTCAGACCAAAGAGCAGATGTCATATATTCAGGGCTTAAATTGCCCTCTGGTTCTCTGATTTTAATTTCAACCCAGTAATTCAGATGGTTTAACGTAAAAATCTTAAATGTGCAAGTGAAGGGGGACAGTAGCAGCACTGTCTCCCAAGATTCTTTGAATTATGACTTCTAATTGAGACTCTGAAAAGGGCCTGCAGAGCTTTGATGACTCAGTTCTTGCCCTAAAATAATTCAGTTTCAGTGGGACTTTCTTGCAGTGTCATATGTAATGCTCTTTCTGAATATTCTGCATCTTTAGCAACTGTTAGTTACTTATGAAAGTTCTCAGACAAATTGCAGTATTTTGAGGTGAGATTTTCCTTCACAGAATGAAGATGGCATAATTGACATTCGGGAATTTGTCATTGCTCTGTCAGTTGTCTGTAAGCCATCAAAAACTCTGGAAACGATTCAGTTGGCGTTTCAGGTAAGCAGCATTTTCTTCCTCTATGTATTTTACTTTTTTTAGAGCTTATTAATACTGCCATTAGACTTAACAGAAACCTGTTTGACATGCCCTTTTAATACTTAATTACATTGTAAAATAACATTAATGGAAAGTTAGATTAAGAGGTCATGTTCAGAGGGAATGCATTGCAAGTTTAAGTCATGTAAAATTGTGGAAGTTTGCCATTTGAAACTGTTCTCTGCGGAACTCTGGTAGAATCTTTTTTAGCACATTGAGTCTCAAACCTGAAGTCCTTTGTATCGATTCCTTTAAAGGCTAATGAGTTGTGCTTACTACTTTTATAATGTTGCAATGAAATCTTACTTTTCAAGTTAAAATATTTTAATACTTTTCCTACACGTTAATAGAGATTAATATTTTTTTACCCCCTTTATCTTCTTGATAAGATTTTCTTCCTTCTTAGTCTTACCGTGTTTCTGTGTTGGTCCTGCAGTCTGTGCCCGGGCTTTTTCCTTCCCAGAAGTGCTGCTGATCTTGTTCTAGCCTCAGTGGTTTGTTGTAGCATCGGTATAGATAATTAATGCAGGCTTTTTGGGAAAGTGACACCAGCAATACTTACTGTTTGCCATTTTGGTGGGTTTGTCTGACACCGTGATTTACTGCTTTTTAATTAACTTCCTTAATATTGCTATTCCAACATGCAAATTCTGCTGCATCCTGCATCATCTTTTCCTTTCACCTCGAACTCATGTGGTCTTCAGTGTTACTGAAACTGAAGAGTGTTAACGCTTGATGCTGTCAGCACTGGTGAACACATGGGGTTGAGAACATTCATTTGCATGGTAGTACATGGCAGCTTTATTTTCTGAGTAGCTATTTTCAGGTTCTTCAGCATACCTGTATTATTCTCTTAACTATGTTTTGCTTAAGAAATGAAGCTCCTGTGAGTGTTTAGTGTTCACACCTATGGCTGTTGCCCTCTGGCCAGTATGAAATAAATTTGACAGAGAAGGAAGGAACACAAATATTTAGTTCCCACAAATATTGGTGAAAATCTGCCTCGTAGCTGCTGTTAACTTACTGCTGCTTCTGAGGGAAAAGCAGAAAGGTATCTGCCCTTACTTGATACATATATAATGGCACAGAGAAATGATCAGGTGCTGTTTGGTCAGCTCTGTGTCTTCATACTAAAATGAAAAAGGTTAAAGTAAACTTGAAGATGGCTTGGGCAGTATTTCAGTAAAATTTAGCTGTCATAGTGCCTAATGTGCAATATACTTTTATCATTTTAGAGGAAGAAAAGCTCAGGTTAGGCAGTTATTTCTCTTGGAAAGTACCTAAATTTTTTCATTAATAGAACTGCTTCTTAAACAAATTCTGTTCTTCACTATCTGCTCTATTCTTCAACTCATAATATGTAATTTTGAGTTGCCTGGTTAATAGCAAAATATAAAGCTAACTAGAACTGCAAAGAAGTTCTATGCATGTATGAAGAAGGGAAAGGACTCAGCAAGGGGAAGCAGGTATGGCTCATTTTTATCCTGCTAGTGATGATTGGAAGGGTTAAAAGAAGTCTTGAGCTGAGGAGATTTTGCTCACAGTATTCCAGAAAAAAGGGAAAGAGAAATTTTTTTTTATCCCTTCTTCCCTCTCTTTCCTGGGTTTGTGTCCAGTAAGACATTCACACAGCTTATTGGGAGCCTTTGAAACATCTAGACAGTTCATGAATTTGTGACTTTAAACAGATGCTGTCCTCTGCCATGTGCTACTTCTTGCAAAGCACCTTGTTGTTTGTTTTCAGGGATAAAGTGAAACATTTCACTTAGCTGAACAAGTTCTCAAAGTGGAATTGTTTCGTATATGGTTGAAGAACTTGAAAAACAGGAGTTACTGAGCCACTAGAGTTCTAAAGCGGTGGGCAATTAAAAGAGAAGGGGGGGATTATGACTATCAAGTCTAAGAACAGCACTCCAGCGTAAGTGCTATGCATCCTCACTTCCTCATTGCTAGGGAAATGAAAGGATGTTGTGAATCTTGCCGATATGAAGCTTGTGAGCCTTACCATAAATGTCAGCTCTGACTACTTGATCTGTGAAAATGTAGCAGCTTTTATTAAACAAGTGTCTTGTCCTTGTCCCTACTCCTTGTGAAACAGCGTGCAAGTTAGGTGTGGGGGAGGAAAAGGCAAGATTCCTGATTTGAGCATGAATGTTGTCTTCCATGGTACTTCAACTTTTTTATTCCACTGACTTTTTTTTCATTCCATTAAGGTGTGCTGTCTTGTGACAGCAACTTCTGCTTGTGTGAAAAATACATCCTTACGCCTGTTTTGTTCAATCTCATCAGTTCCCACATTCTCATTGACGTAGAGAAACTAAAAGGAAGTTTCCAAAATAGCATTTTTTTACATGGTTCAATATTTGCTTAAAAATGAGACAACAATATTTCAAAAACTCTTCTGTCTCAATTTCCATTGCACAGGCAAATTGAGTTATTTTGGAAAGTTTACTGAAGTTGTATTTGCTAGAGATGTTTTGAAATACTCAGGCCCTTTTTTCACGGGAAAACACTGTACATATACAAAGATGGAATGAGACTATGAACAATTTCAGTCTCCTGTCAGTAGTAAAGCTAACTCTTTCTGCAATGAAACTCTTTGCTTCAGGACTTAAGAAGATGCAAATTATTATTTTCTAGAATTTTGAATAAGTATTTGTAGAAAAGTATAGGCCCGTCATTTTATGAGGTAGGATTCTCCTGATTGGTACAACGCCATTTAGTCGTAGGCATTTTACGCAAACTGGCTGTTGGATGTTGGTCAAAGGAATCTTGAGTTTCACATCTGACCAAGTGGGAATGGTGTCTGCTTTAGACTGACCTAAACGTATCTCCTGATTCCACAGACGCTTGGAGTTTGGACATACAACTCAATGGACTGCAAATTATTCTCGGTTACGTATCTGTAAAACATGTTAGTGTTAAACAGTCTTGTCTCTGAATGTCACTGAAATGCCAGTGGTTAGGCGTGTAAACATAGCGGGTTTTCTGAATATAGCAAGCTTTACTTTCTAAGCATACACAGGTGAACTAATAATCAATGGTGTCTTTTACCCAGATTAATCATAAATCCTTAGTAGGTCACATCAACCTGAAAGCAAGTAGAACTTCCAATACCAAATTTTAATTTTGCATAACTACTTAGTGTGGTACTGCTTATAGGAGGTAGCATTCAGCTTTGCAATGTTTTATCTTGCTGTCTTGATTCATAGCTGTACCAGTCAGAAAATGGAACTATAGTAGAAGAGGATTTAGCGCATATTCTGAAGACTGCCATGGGTGTGTCACAGATTAATGTTACACATCTCTTTAGAGCTGTAGATGAAGAAGAAGAAGGAGAGATTACATATGGTAAGTTTAAGTGGATCTGAACTGTCACAAAATGTCAGTTGTTTGAACTCATGTTGATATACAAAACAGTTATTTTTTTATTAAACTTTACCTTTTTTTTTAGTTGACTTCAACAATGATAAAAGCACTGCAGACAAAGTAAACTTGCATTTTAAAAAAAATATGTTTCGCCTTTA
This sequence comes from Larus michahellis, assembly GCF_964199755.1. Lineage (NCBI taxonomy): Eukaryota > Metazoa > Chordata > Aves > Charadriiformes > Laridae > Larus > Larus michahellis. The sequence goes on along the minus strand of NC_133897.1, from coordinate 99,793,931 downwards.
ATGTAAGATTTCAAGTCTTTGTGTTTTCAGAGGTTTTCCCTTCCAGATTAAGTCAGGCAATAGCTAGATTCACCCTTTCACCATATTCTATTCTGTGACTTCCATGTATGTGAATATGTATTTTTAAGAAAGATATCTCTATCCTGTTTTGTCTCTTGGATCTGTTCCCCACTATTTCTGCCCTCCCAGAATATATGGGGATGTAAGATTTTCTACTCCCATAATAATTTCTCAGCCTGTTTGAAAAATAAGTCACGAGTGTGTGGGGGGGGAAGAAATGAGGGGGTATTAACCAGGCTGCTCAGTATCTAGTCTGTAATGCAGGTGATATGGAGGCGAGAGTTGCATTTGAAAAATTGAGACCTGGGTGAATAGATTATGCTGGGAATTAAAGTACTTGTGTGTTACTGCATAAAAGATGAAGAATCTGAAGTAAGGGTCTAAATTTGGTTGTATCATTTAAGTATGAACTGAATTGTTGATAGTCAACATATCACATATCTTCAGTAGAAGTGCTTATGACATGCCCTAGTTGTTTTCCTTCAGGATAATCAGTATGTATTTAATTTGTAAAAATCTTACAAATTAAGACCATCAGTGTTAGTAAATTACAGTTTCTACAGTAGTAATTCCTCTGTTTCAATCATACAATATCTATGTAAAGCTTCAACTACAGAGCTCTTTTAGAGGTATTGGAATGAGTGTCATTGCCACTGCCTTTCCCTTTTCGCCTGATTGCTATGTCTTACCTCCTTGATATTCCAGCTGTACTACCCCTTTCCTTTCTGTACCTCTCATCTGTCATGTCCCCCGCATTTCCATGTCCATCCTATGGTATTGCCTTTTTCCTGCCTATCTCTGTTGCACCTTCTTTCCCAACTCATTTGGGCGGTGACTCAACTCTTCCTCCCTCCCCTCCCCATCACCAGCTTCAAAAATACCAGCACAGAATCTTAAGCTGATAAGCCTAGTGGAACTCTAATTTTGGCACACGTCATCGTTTGAGAACAGCTAAATTTAAAATAGTGTACAAGTGAACTCAGACCAGTTCATGTGAGTTACCAAAGAATTCATATTTTAATATCCATCTTTAATAGTACTTAGTTGCTTTTAGGGGAAGAGCAGGGTATGTTCCCATCACAAGAAGTTGTGGACCACTGAGCCACAGTACTGGTCTCCGAACTGCTTAGCTCTCATTTTCACTATCGATAATTTCCTGTAGTCAAGAGTAGTCCTTTGTGAGGCTACACAAAGTAGGATGGTGTTTACATCATTTCCTTGAAACTTTACGTGGATCTTTTTTCTGAGAGAGGTGCTCATTTTATATTATAAACATTGCACTAAGATTTTAACATATCTGAAAGCTTAATAATAAGAATAAATGTCCAATTTATTGTGGTAGAGAATTAGAAGATGAAAATAAAATTTTGATATTGCATTTCTGCCGTGAAAGTTATTGCCATCAATATTCAATATCTTGCCTTTCCTGAGAATACGTGAAATTTCCACACGCTCAATTTGTTGTAATTAAATACTGAGAACAGACAGGTGAAAAACTTGCAGAGTACACCTTTTCTGAAGGCATTGTCCCTGAGAAATCAGAACTTCGTATCTGGTGGAAGAATGCTGAGATTACTTTGGATACACGCAGCAGAGGGGTGTGCTCACAAGCTCCTTCTTTCTAGGCTGTTGGAATGGGAAGCAGGAATATTAACTATTCAGTCATACTTGTAAGAACAAAAAATAAAATATCCAAAGTATCAAACATAAATTGCCGCACATATAGCGGAGTCCTTGAAGCCAGAGATCTCATCCCAAAGAAAATGCTTAGGTTGCAGGTAAACAGAATAATCAATAGCAAAATTGAGGTTGTGTAACTAGATTGATAATTGTGGATCTGAATTGTTAGAAGTCGGGATTCTTGTTGCATGTTGGAAAATAACACTGGTTGCCAGAGATCGTGTATCAGCTCTCTTGAGCAGTGTGCTTTTGGCTTAACTGTTTAGATACACCTTGATTCCAAAGCTCATACTTTCACTGTAATCTAGAGAGAGGCAAGATTTCTCAGTCTTAAAACATGATTCTGGAGAATTTGAGTAGATTTGGTAGGTGGGCATTGTGAATTCTGGGAAACTCTCCACCTGCTCTTGATAGACAAATGATGACTGTAAAAGTTTCTGAAGACTGCCATGCTTGCTGGTAACCAGAAGAAAAGGGGGGATTGGCAGTGTTTTGAAAATCCGTATGGATGAATCTTCCAAGAAGAAGAATTACTTGTTCTGTAAAACGTAGTATCCTTACCTAGATTAACCACAGGATTATCCTATTAAGTTCCCATACACTAAAGTAATGATGTAGCTGAAGGGGAACAAAAACTAGAGAAGATTCATGAACATAGAGCTTAAATTTATGAACGTAGATTTTTCTGAATTTATTTTCTGAAAAGATACAGTAGCTTTTTGAAGAAATACTTAGAATGGCATCTACAGTAAATATTCTAATCTTTGCCATGCAAAAAGGATTGTGCTTAATGTGACTATAAGAGCATCTTTGGTACTGTTGGCTGAAACTTTATACTTGTCTTACCTTAGTTGGGCTAACTGTCAGAATGACCTTTCCTAAAAAAGGCTTTTTTTTTCATGGTCATTAATATGATGCACACGCTATATGCGTTGTTACAAAAAGGAATGGATTCTTGGGATGGGTTTAAAGCATCCCTGTGACAAAAGGGGAAGGCTTTCATGTTCCTGCTGCAGATCAGATCTAGTTAAGGCTCATAGCTGATTGCTCGCTCCTTGTTAGCTGTAGAAAAACAATCTACTCAGTTGGATTCACTGAACATGCTTAACTGATTCTGATGAATCAGTTTGCACTTAAGTGTTTCTAATATATTATTGCAACTACTGCCACTGATAAATATTTTAAATATGAAAGTTCTATGTTTCCTTCTCGGAAAAAGTCAGGTGCATAGCATTCTTTGCTATGAGATTATATTTTTTTAAAAAAGTTGAACTTGCATTAAATACTATGAAAAGAAAAAGTTTCGCTGTGTGCATTTTCAAACATTTAAGATTTTCTTCCCCCCCCGAAGACTTTATTATTTACATGATCAATCAGCCTGCTGTACATACAGGTTTTTCAGCATAGATGGTAGTGTTGTTTTTCATGGCCTGAACATCATCAGCTTTTGTTGAAGGTACAGGGTCCAAAATACTTTAGATCTATGTAAACTGCGGATAAAGGCTACCCAGTTTTTTGTTTGTGGAAGGATGAAGTTATGTTTATTGCATTCTTTCCACCTATCCCTTTGCAACAGTTCAGGGTCAGGGTTGACCTACAACTTCAGTGCCTCTGTGAGCCAAGTGACATTCCCTTAACCTTTGGAATATTGAGAAAAACATGTCATCTCAGAGGAGGGTGGCAGAAGGAAAGCTGGGGGAGTTCCCTTCTTCCGCACCAGACCAGTTGTACCAGGAGGAACTGGGCATCCCTCCTCTGAAATGCTCTTTTGACTGTCATCTGTGCTGCGCTCCGGGGAACTCACAGCATCCTCTCATCATGAGCTCTTCTGGGATAACACAGTGAATTTGAGTGGGCTGTACATGATACACTGTAGGTGACTGAGTTAGTGACAACGTTTACATCCAGCTTTTTCCAGTGTCAGTTACGTTGTCAGAACAGCTTATTTTGACTCAGATCCTGTACAGTATCTTGTGTTCAAATCATGTCTGAATAAACAGTTGTATTGGCAGACTGTAACAAGGCTTCAATGTCTGATTTTTAACACAAAATATTACATCTTGATGTTAAGGTTTTCTCACTCCCCCAAGAGCTAATCTTTCTCTTCTTATTGTCTTACTAGTATCCAGCATTAAAATCAGTTTTTTTCATAATGTTACAAATTAATTATCTTCTCACAGTATTATTCTCTAAAATATTAGGACTTTTGACATGCTGAAATCTTGAAAGCGGAAGGCAGCAATGACAGCTACTGTTAGGGTAAAGAGAATTATGAGTGCGAAGCATTAAAGGTCACATTTGCAAAAGACTTCCCAGATTTCAAGAAATGACTACTCTTGCTGTTTACTGTTCCTCGGTTTGGAGGGCTTCTGCCCTTCCCGCAGTGAACAGCGAGATGCTCTATCAATCAGGGCATGTGGTGCTCCTCATGCATTTTAATGCAAATCTGAGCCTGTTCAGCCCTTCGCCATAGAAGCTAAGCTCTGGTCTGAAGTGTTTTAAGAGAGCTTAAATAACTCTTTGCAGCATCTTGGCTCTGGGGATGTGGTAAACTTCTGCTGAGAAGCTAAAACAAGCGAGGGGGATAGCATTATGTTAACTGCTGCTATTTTTCTCCAAAGTGGTCGTGTGATTATATGTGTGTAAGTATTCAAATTTAGCATCCTTGTGTTTCAAAGAGCTGATTCTGTGTAACAACAATTTTTATTTTTTTTTTTTAGATGACTTCTACAGATTTGCTGAATTGCACCCACACTTTGCAGAAGACTATCTCTATGCTGATCAGCTGGGAGATGAGAGTGGCATGGAGACTTCATCTCTTTCTGCTCCTAATGGTATCTGTACTGACTTCAGCCCTGACAACACTGAAGATAAAAACAAACCCCTGCAGAAGAAACTGAATTAACACTACAACTGTTACCTTCCTCTCCTGGTGAGAGGATTGTCTTTTCTTGGGATTTTCATAAGTCACTCCAACTATACAACAAATACAGTTTTGTGTGTGAAAGTTCTTCTACCTTAATACCGTTCTTTGAATCATATGTGCTATATTTAACAACATGTTCCAGGTTACTTTGGGGAAGGTGTTTTTATTATTTTCTTTTTTTTTTCAAAAAGGTCTTTGAAAGGCAAAAATGTGAATGTGCTTCATTATTAATGTTCATATTTAAAAGGAAGCGGCACACTTATTTATATTCCATTGGCTAGTTTCATGTACAAAGTGTCGCACAAACTGTGCATGTATAAAGAAACTGTAGCTACTATGGTGTTAAGTGCACTTTGGTGATTAGTGTTTCCCTAGTTACGGGGATGTTTATTTGGGGCCAAACTTTGCTGTCCATATTTGCATAGTCAGTCTTGTTGATTTCAGTGGGATTATTCTCTTGAGCAAGGCAAGCATATTTTGGCCCTTTGTTTTGGTTTGAGTGAGCAGTTTGGAAACAAAAATGCAAAAACTTGCTAAGGATTACTTTTTATTGTTGAATGGCAAAATTGTTTCTCTTTCAGTCTCTTCCATGGTAGAATGAAAAGCAAAGGCTCCCTTACCCCTCACCCCAACACTTTTCTACTGTAATCTTTTCGATGCAATTAAACGTGAATTTTTTTCCAAACTGACATGCCACATACTATCTGCAAATATGTGACAAAACTCTGCTTTTTTTTCTTATAATCAGTTCAAACCATGTCCACACAACATCTAAATGGGAGACATTTACACAATGTATTTAATCTCTGTTTATCAGGAATCACAGGTTTCTTTTGTAGCAAGCCTGTATATACAGATAACTTAGCATGTTACTGTTATGGAAACTTTATTGTATCAGCACAAGTTTGGAAAGGTTGCAGTGACTTCAGAGGCCAAGCCAGCAACAAGTAGCAGAACATCCTGAAGACAGAACTGCTAGTTAAATCTCTATAGCAACATTAACTATACTGCATGTATTTTCTTATCTCTCCTTTTGTAAAGCCAGATGCCTTAATTACCAATGGAGGTCTCAAAGAAAAATTTAAATTATTATAAAACCACAGAGCTTCACTGATTAGGAAATGTGACAAAAGCCACAAGGAGGAGGAAGGAGGAGACTGTTGCAAAATAACTCCGATGGCAGCTCTACTTCCAAACAAACAAAAATTACTTTCAGGTCATTTTTGTGACTAATTTTATAGGGCTGCACTAAAATATGATGCTTTTGTGATTGGAAAACTGTTGAGATTTGAATCTTCCACTTGTTAGAGTGATTTAAAACTAGATTTGAAAGGCGGGGGGAGTTAGCAGAAGGAAAGGAAATGTGTTTGCACCAAATGCCTTTATTACTATTTTTTAAATAGCAGGAGCTATTTTAAAGCTCATTAGGGTATTGGAATGTGTCCTTAGAAATCCCTAACTGTACGTGGCAAGTCTCCAAACTGAAACTGGCTTTAAGAGAAAGGGTATGGGGAAAAAAAAAATGTAAGAAATTATGCTTTCTGTGGGGTATGTGGATGTAGGTCTTCATTTGGAGATAATAATTAAACTTTTGATTTATCTGTGTAACACATGCCAAGCTGACAGGGCTGTAGCAGACTGGCAGACAAGATTTGAGTTAAAACTGATCATGAAAAATAGGAGAAATGGTTTGGAAAAATAAGGCATGTAAGGAATTACACTTAGGTAGGAATAGTCAGCTGCACAAACGGAGGAGGGAGTGGGTGTTACTGCATAAAACATCTTGGGGCAGGGATGGTACAGAGTGTGACAAACTGAGCACCGTTAACACATTGCTGCAGAGAAGATACTCGTTATGGTGGGATGCATCAACAGTGTGGCCCGTGAGAAGTGTGGTGGTATTTCTGCGTTACCAAGGTGTGATAAGGCCTACCCTGAAGTACCTGCCCATGCTGGGACACTTGAGAAAGATGGGGAGTACCTGGATAGAGTCTGGAGGACAGAAGATACTCAAAGAGGAAAAAAGAGAGAGATTAAAAGAAGTATTAATCCAAAGAAGAGGAGACTGAAGGAAGGTGTGAAAACGGTCTTCAAATATGGAAAAAGTTGCTATAGAGAAGATAGGAGCAGTCTTTTCTCCATGTGGATGGCAAATACAGGCTATTCATTTAAAAGGCAAATTAAGCATTAGGAAAATTTCCTTACAATACACCTAGTTAAGCTAAGGAGAATGGGTTATTCCAGGTGGGGTGAGGAGCCTTCTTTCACTGAAGGTTTTGAAAACACTTGATTTTGTTGATCGTGCCCCAGGGTCATAGGGATACATCCTGAGGTCTACTTTCTGTGATTATACAGAATGTATTTTAGTTGGTATGTAAGGGAGGAAGGCACATGAACTGTGGTCTGGGCGTATCGCCATCTCCTCTGCAAGACTTTTTTACCTCAAACCAGGACAGGCATGTGGCTCAAGCTGACTTTCTTAAAGTAGTTGTCTTTTGCTTTGTACGTGAGCTTGGGAATCTGAGAATTTCAGAGTGCAGGGGATGAGATAGAGTTCCCTGAGACATGTATCTGAAAAGAAGAAAAAAGGTAAGCTTAGTATCCCGTGGACACCTTTGGGGTGAGAGAAGCTCCAGAGGAAGAGATGCTCCATTCACACCTGTGAAAGAGCAAAGCAAGCTGATTGAAATTAGCTAAATAGGAGCGTGCCTAATTTGCACGTATGCTGTGTGTAGCTTGGGGATCCATCTTCTGAAAACCAAAGGGTTCGTTTGGTTTCCTACCTGTTTTGGTGAGGGAGATGTTTTCTAATTGTGGTGAGTGTAACGACTGCCCTTGAGTGCAGCTAAGCTGTGCAGAGTGCTTGGGCTGACGGGCGCTGCCGCCTGCAGTAGATGGGCCCTTAGACAGAGGCCACACTGTGTGGTGAAGAGGCGCTGGAAGTCATGTGTGGCAGTGATTTCGGTCCAGAGCTGCTGCTGAAGGACAGTGTGCAGCGCCTTGTTTGCTTGGTGAGCAAGTACTCTTGGTGGAAACAACCATTTAAAAACCAACCAAACAAAAAAACCCAAACCACACACACAAAACATCACTTAGATTCTGTAATGAATTGCGGTGCTCCCTCTTTTGTGAGGCTGTTGAACGAGGTAGAGACGTAACAGGATGAATTATAGGGTGAAGTCCTGATCAGCCTGCATGGAAGCATTACTAGATCACACATAATGTCAGAAAAGCTGAGATTAATTGATATAGTTTAGGTGACTTGCATCTGTAGGATATAAGACTGTAATATTAGGCTGCGTCGTAGTAGTAGGGTGGTAAACTTGTGGCTTTCTTGAGGGCTGAGCCCTGTAAGACACTGCATTGCTGCAGCAACGTTCATTACAGCTCACCTAGTAAACTCTGGCTGCTGAAATGTTTCAGTAGTTCCACATAATTAGCCTTTTGAAAAGGCAGCGGACCATGGAACAGCTGGGTTGTGACAGCCAAGTTTCAGTGGCTTCCTTTCCCCTCCACCAAGCCCTGACATGTAAATGCTTTCAATTAAAGTATCACAGATTTTACAAACACATTGTTTTATTTTAACTGGCGATATCAACAGCCCCTAAACTTACAGGGAGACATATGAAGAGATTACTTCAGTTCTTTGCAACAATTTAACTTAATAAATGGTCCTTACGCCGAAAAAATGCTGGAGTGTGAAGGCATTTGACGTTTCTGAATGAGCATTTTATCACTTTTATGCAATACTGCCATCCCTTGCCAGTACAGCTCTTGCATCGGACTGAAATTCTATATATTGTATGAGACATCCAGCCAAAGCTTTGCTATTCTGTTATTGTTGAAGAAGTATACTCTGTATTTTGAATGTATTTAAAGTAACGCAGAAAATCACGAAATCCAAGACATCTAAAAAGTCTTTTTTTAATTATTTTTATTTTTTGCTTCATTTATATTTCTTCACACATAATAAAAACCCCACTAAAAGCGTGCAAAAATTTCAAAGGTGCGAAGCGTGTTTAAACCACAGCAGGGCCCGTGCTATTAGAGATTCCTCGGGAGTCCGCTGCTGGAGGCAGGTACACTTAAAAGGCGGTACAGGCAATCTGTAAGCCTTATGGAAAATTGGGTTGTACGCCTAGTTTTTGTGCCACTAAATTACACTGTATGTTTTGAGGTATTTATTGTGGCTAGGCTAATCTCCCTGTGATAAAAAGCAGCCAGGCTTGTGTGTGTGTGTGTGTTTGCTAATCCCACTTGGAAGGTGTAAATCCTTAAGTCACAAAGGTTGAGGAGGAGACACGTGTGCAGTAAGGAAGTGATGCAACCTCTTCAGTGGCAAAGCCCACGGAAGTAAATAGTTTTATACGTAGCTGTTTATTAATGTTTTCATGCAAACTGAATAGGTTTGTTTGCTAGTTTAAGCATTGGGCTGGATGGAATGTGTCTTTTACTCATTAATAAGTAGTAAATGTTTTTCCAGAAGAGGGATCGTTGCACTTTAACATTTGCATAGCTTGATAAATTTTCTAAAGCAGATGTATTTGTATTCATTTATGAGTTCCCTTACAAGGCCATCTTTGGTATTGCCATTAAGTTATTTTTCCTATTTCGTATTATCATGCAGTAAATACAGCTTTTTGTGTTGACTGTTTCAGTCACATTCTGCTCTTCGCTCCTTCAAAAATGTCATTCTCCCTTAAAAAAAGATGGGGGGGGAGGAGGGGGGGAAAGACTCAGGTTCTGCAGCTTGTATTCTTTGAGTGCCGTGTGCTGTAGATCCCGTGATCTCAGAAAAAGTATATAAGCGCAGCTTTGCTTATATTATGGGCCTGAACTAGGATGCAAAAAAACCCAAAACAATCTGATAAATTTAACTAAGTGTAATTTTCCTTCAGGTCAGACTGCGTCTTATAAGACCTTCTGAAGTGTTGCATTTTGCTCAATGTGAAGCCTCTGCTTTTTTCTAGCAGCACTTTCATGAGTGTCCTAGCATTAAGAAATTACAAATGCGTTGGCCAAGAGTTTTACATGAGCAAAATCTAAGCTCAACTCCTAAACTCATATTGAAGGACAGAAGTTCCCCGTGAACCAAGCGCTTCGGAGGGCTTGTTATTTTCTAGGTATCTGAACTTCAGCTAATTTGGAAAACTTCAATTACCTGGTTAATATGGCTAGATCCTTTACAAAAAAAAAAAAAAAAAAAGGAAAGAAGAAGGGTAGGTCCAACAGTTTGAAATGGAAAGTAAGAATTTGTAACCAGTGCCACTGATAATTAATTATTAATTAAATAATCAGTCCAGCAAAACCACAAGATCTGTTTCACAGATGAGCAGGAAGACTGAGGTTGTCATTCAGGTAATTTGGCGGTCCCAGCTAAGTAGAAATTAAGCCAGCGGTTCTTCATCCAGAGGATGATACCTTGAAGATCCTGCAGCATCTTGTATCCCAATAATGTTTGGGTTACGGACAGCACAGTTTCATGTGCTCTCCCTGCCTTTTTCCTATGGAGACTGGAAAAAAGTATTCACACCGTGACAGGAAACTTGTAAGACCTCCTTAGAGGTAAAATCCTCCAGCACCCACCACCTCAGAGGAACAGACACGATCGTTCTGTGCTGTAGCTGAGGCAGTGAACTGGGTGCACACGTTAGTCGTGGTGGTGGCGACGGGCGTAAACGGTACAATATTGAGGTAAAACTACTGAGGGAATGCAGCAGCAAAGAGATCGTCCCTTAGACGTGCCTGGACTTGCGTCTGTGAACGTTTCCTGCATTTCATAGTGATGAAGGCAGTTTCTTTCTCTAGGAAACCTCTCAGGTTTATTTCAAGATATTAATTATTTTGTTTTTTACAAGCGGAGGGATTTGTTTTGTAGAAAACGTCTTCTTTTTCCCCAGATGGTATCATGTGCTTTATCATGGCTAATGGGATTAAATCCAAGTGGGTGATACCAAGAGAGCAGAGGATTTAAGAGGCTTATAAAACGGAGGGGTTATGTTTCTGTGAAATACACCAAGGCCTTTTCACAGCAATTGACACTCCACAGAGATTGTCTTGCAAGTTCGTTAGGCAAAATAATTTTAGTAGTTGTGTGAGGGCAGCGGCTGCTTGTTCCATTTTCTTTTGCAAAGTGGCAGAGCAGAGTGCTCCTGTGCAGGGTGACTGCGGGAGGCCGTCTGTAACCGGTACAGACTTACTTGGTTTTTAAATGATGAGTCTCTTGGGAATGGAAACAGTAGAATCACCTTGGCACAGATTGCACCTGAGTAAGTTATTCTAGTAGTTAACTTATTTGGTTTGGGGTTGGTTTGGTTGGTTTTTTTTGCCAACACAGTTGTCATTGTTCTTTATTCTGAGCTAAATTGCACTGGGCCTTACGAACATCTTATTTGAGGTCAGCTCGGGGATCTCAGAAGAGGTGCTGTACCATAATCTGTGGATGTAGCGCTAAGCTTCCGTTCTTCCACTTTGGCCCAAAAATGTTAGAAGCAAGAGAAAAAAAGTCATAATGACTTCTGTAGTTTTAATTATGAACAGGGTGTTGTTTGAGAGTGCCAGTTCTGAGCCAAAGAGTCAGCTGGAGGAAAAACCAGGCTGAGCTTCTGGTCCTGAACCAGCAAGTGGTAAAGCCCATCAAGGCTGGCGTGGCAGCAACGCTGTCACCGTGCAGCTGGCCTTTTCCTACAGCAAAGAAGGATCTTTTCTGCCCCTTGGGCTGGTGAGTTCAGTTTTCTGTAGCCCTAGCTCTTGCTTGTGCTGTCTGTTCCTTGCAGCTGTGCTGCAGCCTGAGGGAGGCCTCACGGCCTCTTAAGCTGAAGTGACATTGGTGGACTCTTCTCCCTGAGCCATAAGGAGCTGGTGAATATTGAAGTGGCGTTCTGGGAATGCCACCCAAAACTAAGGGCCCGTGTTCTGCTTTAGCAATTTCCTTTTCCCACGCTGTAACCATTGCAGGTGTGTCCAGGTGACAGCAGGTCTGAAAGGGCTCATGAGATTCTCCTTGTTCCCTATGAACAATAAGAAATTAAATTTAGAAATAAAAATAGATTAAATTGGATTGACTTCCGACTCCCTACGTCCCTTTCAGTATGTGCCTGTTTCCTTCCAAGTTCCAAATGCAGCATCGATAAATGTGATTGGAAACAAAGTCTCCTCATGGATACTGAGGAAAGCAGAAGCTCTGACACTTTTCATCCTACCATGGTACTGGAAATGAAATTCATCTGACGATAGGTTATTTCTAAGTCTATGAATGTATATGGGAGAAAACCCCAAATACATGGCTCTTATTCACTATCCAGCATGAAGACAATTTTGTACTTTAAATGCTAAAGAAATAAACTTGTAAAGATCTTGTATGCCCTAAGTATATATATTTTGTCCTATGTTTTCTTTTATAATGAATTTCAAGCAAATATTTCTTATATTTCAGAAGGGAGGTTTAGGTTAGCCAGGGCTGTACTTTCCAGACTACAAAAGCAGTTTTTAAGTGAACATGTAAAAATGAAATTGTATTTTTAAACATGTGGATCAAGCATCCTTAAGTTAAACATTTCTCCTTAGCAATTGTATATACTTAGACAAAAAGCGAAACCGTTGCAGCTGCTCCTCTATAGTTGTTTGTGTTTGGTGGTTTGTTTATATTGCTTCCTCTAATTGCTCTAAGGGTGTTAAGAGCTCCGTGTCTGTCAGTAACATTAGAAATAGCAGTCAGAAGGACATTTCTTTAGAAGTGATAGATTTTGTTTCCCGGAGGAGGACCAAGACGAAGCATCTGCTACCTTTGTATCACGTGCTACACGATCTCAGTGTCGCGGCGTTGTGCCGGGAAGTATTTGGCATCTGTTCAGTGGGACCACTTTCTAAACCTTTTTGTAATTCCCAGCATCTCTCCAGGTGTGCAAGACATTTCTGATTTGATTGCAGGTACTAGTTCATCTTTTTTTTTTTTTTCTTGGAAGAATAAAATTGAGTTTTCAACAAGCTGAGAAATAATTTAGGAAAAAATAAAAATGTTTTTGATCTCTTGAATTATTGTTAAACTTGCATTGAGGATATCATTTATATGTTTTGGAAAAAATATTGCTATGTTTTTGAATACAGTTGAGCATTTAAATGCAAAAGCAAAAAAAAAAAGTTAACCTTTTACATGATCAAATTTTGGAATTTTCTCTTATGGCTACTGAATCACAGTTAGGCACTGCCACGAGGAGGATGCTTTTAGTTGAAAACCGGTGCCGACAGAGCGGGAAGCTGTTTGGTGGGAACTCACTCGCAAGGTATTAACGCGCTTGTTCCATCAGTGGGCACAAGTTGTGCTGGCTTCCAGGCTGCTCAGGCAGAGCTGGGGTGTTTCAAGACGCATATTGGCTGTGAGCTTTTTGTTATAATAGCCCTTGGATACGCGGTGTAAATCTGTAACGATACATAGTGCTACTGGATGATGATAATAATCCGAATGCATTATTTTCTGCTGTAAATTTCCCTCCCTGTGGTATGTGTACATAGACTATTACCTTTGCACTGACCTGACTATACTTCACAGCTGAAAAGCAAAAGCAAGTAAGTGTACTAAAGGTGGCTGTAGCTTGTGGTTCCAATTGGGGAAATACTCCTGCAGAACCAAAAGTATAGCTTCAGTGCTACAAATTTGATTTTTATATTTTTTATTAGCCTGCATGGAAGACTAAGGATAATATTTTTTAAAAAGGAACTTGGTTTTGTACATTTTTCAATGTTTAAAACTGTATGATTTAACATTACCTCTGAATACCAGTGATCAGTAAATTCTTAAAGGAAATACCTCACTTTGAGCATTCTTTTCTTGTTAGTTGTCCGATAGGTTGGAATGGTCAGTAGCGTGTGACGAAGCGAGCCATATGATGTAGACACTTAAACTACGCTACGTGAGTCGTACGATGACTTGCTGAAAGGGAACTAAATGATACACTACAAGTGTTGATGTGCAGTATACAATCACGGCTCATTCTGCCCAACTGGACGTTTTCCTTATGAATGGCTTGTAAATTGAATTTTCAGCGTGAAGCCAAATTAAAAATGAAACAAAATATGTTTGGTTTCCTCTGGATTTATTTTTTTTCTTTTGGATTTTTTTATAAACAACAAAGTTTATAAGAAGGGAAAGGATACAAATAGTTGATTGTGAATGATTGTGTACGTTTAGGCGTGCTTTGTTGATGTACGTTCTCTGTGGCAGGGTGTGTAGATCAGTGTTTGTTTACTTGATAACTAGCAGTATGAAATACAGGGGTTTAAGGGTTTTGTTTGGGTTTGGGGTTTTTTTGTGTGGGGGCGTGGGTTTTGGCTTGGTTACTGTTGTTTTGTTTTGCTTCGTTTCCCTTAAAAATGACAGAGATAGTGACTCCAGTTCTATTTTCTGTGTTTAAAGAAGAATATCAAAAGAACAAAAAAGGCTCAGAAAAGGGGCTCCAGAACAACTCTGGAGAACTAATCTGCCTAACTTAGACTGAAGTAGCTCTGGCTACTTTTATTTATCCAGGGAACAGACAAGAAGCGATCCAACACTCCAGATACCTACATACATGAGAAATTCGTAACAGAGGGTGGAGAAAGGCATAATGAGGTCCAGCGGGTATAAGAACCATTAATATGAGCATTTTTAAGAATACAAATGAAGCACTGGGGAAATTTACCAGAGAAAAAATACACTCATCATAATATGAATATTTCAAGGGAAGTCTTGTTCATGTCTTTCTTCATGTTAGTCTCTAATTTCAAGTTATGGGGTGGAAGCAGGTTTTGAGTACGTTCTTTGGCCCAAGTCAGGTTAGCCACGCAGTGGTTTGTGTGGAAGAACAGACATCTGTGGGTGACAGCAAATGCGTACAATTTCATTCTATGTAAGAAAAAAAACCTGAACACCGTGTATTTGTCCAAAACAAAATTTAATCTCATTATTTCTTCGTTCAGAGTTCTACTAGTGATGCAGCAATGTGGCGTGCTTTCTTATGAAGAAAATCTTGAAAACCTGAACCTTTTTTTGCTTAAATCTATTTTTCCTTTCTCTTCTGCTTTAAAATGCAAGTAATTTATTTGCTCTATACTTATGAAAGCAGATTACACTAGAAAATGTTTTAACTAATGCCAGAGGATGCTATCAAAAATGCAGTAAATTTTGACAAATGCTTATTCATTACAAAATGGCAGTGATTGACATAATTAATGAAACATTACAGATGTGTAAATGCACAAAATGCATGCACAATTTCTGTCTTCCAAGGGTGAGGATTCCCCTACTCTGACATCATCTTTTTTTAACCCTGTTTTTCATAGACCCATAAAATGGTTTGGGTTGGAAGGGACCTTAAAGATCATCTAGTTCCAACCCCCCTGCCATGGGCAGGGACACCTCCCACTAGACCAGACCTGTCCTCATGGGAGAGGTGCTCCAGCCCTCTCATCATCTTCACAGGCCTCCTCTGGACTCACTCCAACAGGTCCGTGTCCTTCTTGTGCTGAGGGCTCCAGAGCTAGACGCAGTACTCTAGGTGTGGTCTCACCAGAGCACAGTAGGAGGGGAAAATCACCTCCCTTGACCTGCTGGCCACACTTCTTTTGATGCAGCCCAGGATGCAGTTGGCTTTCTGGGCTGTTAGTGCACATTGCCGGCTCATGTTCAGCTTCTCATCCACCAACACCCCAAAGTCCTTCTCCTCAGGGCTGCTCTCAATCCATTCCCCACCCAGCCTGTTTTCCTGCTGCTTGCCAGGGTAGCATGAGGCCCGACAGAGGCGACAGGCTATAGCCCTGGCTTTGCTTCTGTGCAGCAGCAGAGCCCTCCTCTGCTGCTCCTGCCACCGTGCTGCTTGGTTCAACGAGGCACCAGTGGGGTCTGAATCTGCAGCCAGCCCTTCCTCGTGGCTCTCCTTTCAGTGTCTTTTCAGGTGACGTGGTCTGCTGTTGTAGCAGCATGAGCCGCGAGCCCTCACATCATGCCGCCTTCTTCTTCCCCACCCTTGTCTTCCCTACTCTCTTCTGTTACTCTCCACTGCTTTCTTCACTTAAATAAGCTGTCCATCTTCACCTTCCCCTGCGTCGTGTAACGTGCATGCAATAATGCCGCAGACTGCCCCTGCCCTTGTGCCCGTTTTCTCGCTCATGCCCACTTCTTCGCTCATCTGCGTTGCGGGGAAACCCCCTGTTGTGCCACCTCGCTTGAGCTGCCGGGGGCAGTCACCTCTAAGCCATGTTTGTGCCTTTTCTGCCCCCGCATACCTTCTGCCCAAAGCACTCGGCTGAGGTGTATCTGAGGTATGTACCTGCGTCACCACTTTCTCCTGGTTCATACCACCTGCACAGACAGATGAAGATCACAAGAAATAGTCCTTTTTTACTCCCAGGGCACAGCCTGGAAGAGCCTTCCCAGCTCCCTTGAGGGCCTGTGTTTGGTGGCTCAGGCCTGCGAGCACAGGGCGTGATGGACGGCCAGGCAGCAGCACTGCCCCTGGGCTACTTCCCTCACTCATGGATGGAGGGACACCGGCCCCTTCCCTCCTTCTGCCTACTGCCACTCTCCCTCGGTGTTTGCTCCTGCTGCTCCTGTCCTTTTTTTATCATATTGCACTACCTTTCAGTCTCTGTACCAAAGGTAATTTCTTGTTAAGACTGCTAAGGATTCATTATTATTATTTATTATTATTCCTCTGCATTAAGTCCCAAGCTGTCCCTGTCGTTCTCTGGTTGCTGGCTCCAGCAGGGGCCCGGTGCCGCAGAGGGGCCTCCTCTCCCCGTTCCTACCCTGTCACCGCACCTGGGCTGGCCGCCCTCACCTCACCTCACGGGCCCTTCCCAGACCTGGATCGTTGTCAGGGGCCCGAAACGCAAAGTGCGCTGCCAGCACGGCCCCATCCCCTCCTGGAGGGGCCACAGGCGCTGCCGGGGGAGGGCGGACGCGCCGAGAGCCGACCCGCCGCAATCTCTGCCGCCCGCCCGGCCCCTCCGCCGCCGCCAAGCGAGGGAACATGGCGGCCGTTTCCCCTCTCCCCCTCCTTAGCGCCCCCTAGCGGCGGTGGGGCACCGCCCGGCTGACGTCACGCCGCGACGCCGTCCGGTTGCTAGGCGGCAGGGCGGTGCTTCCTCCGCCCGCCGGAAGTGACGGGTGGGGCGGTCGGCTGCGTGGGGGATGCGCGAGCGGCGGCAGCGGCGGCGGGGCGTCCGGGTGGATCCCGAGCGGGGCTGCGGGGGCGGGGGCGGGGGTTGGCGGCCGCCGCCATGCTGAGCCGCAGCTCGTTCACCAGCCTGGTGGTGGGGGTGTTCGCCGTCTACGTGGCGCACACGTGCTGGGTGATGTACGGCATCGTCTACACGCGGCCCTGCCCGGCGGCGGCGGGGGGCGGCGGCGGCGGCGCGGCCGGCTGCGTCTGGCCTTACCTGGCGCGGCGGCCCAAGCTGCAGGTGAGCGGGCGGGTAACGGGCCGCACCCTGCTTCGGGCCCTCACAGCTGACCGCCGGCGGAACGGGCTGGTCGGTGCCGGTGGCGGCCCGCGGGGAGTCGCAGCAGCGCCTGCCAGGGCCCTGTCTCCGCCGGCGCCGCGCTGACAGCCGGCCGGCCCGCCCGCCCTCCGGCCGCCTCAGCCCGCCTTCTGCCGCCGTTGGGGCCGCGGTTGTGGCGGGGCGAGCGGGGTGTCCCGGGCGGGCGGGTGGCTCAGGCGGCTGAGTGAAGGACGGGGGGGGCGAGAATTGTGTTTTGTGTCTTGATTTCGTGTATCTGGCGGCAGATAACACGGGAGAGAGCAGGCGGACGGCAGAAACGACTCAGCTTACTCGGGAATCTTCGACTGCCAAGTATAGGTCGTCCTATAAAAATGTGTTTGGAGGCTGTGTTATAGTGCGTTTCTGCCCCCAAAAGGAGGGAACAGATAACTGAGAGCTATTTTAGACTTTTTCCGAGTATGTCATTTTCCTTCCCGGTGTATAACCATCACGTGACTAGGGAAATTAGTGAAGTTGGAATACATACACATCTGTACTCTAAGCATACTAACGCACGCACTTAAAGTAAGGGATAACAGTTTTAAACTGAAAGAGGGTAGATTTAGATTAGATTTCAGGGAGAAATTTTTCACTATGAGGGTGGTGAGGCACTGGAACAGGTTGCCCAGGGAAGCTGTGGATGCCCCATCCCTGGAAGTGTTCAAGGCCAGGCTGGATGGGGCTTTGAGCAGCCTGGTCTAATGGGAGGTGTCCCTGCCCATGGCAGGAGGGTTGGAACTAGATGGTCTTTAAGGTCCCTTCCAACCCAAACCATTCTGTGATTGTAACGTAATATGTCTGTACTCTGATTTCTCTATGCTGTGTTTTGATTTTAGCTAAGCGTGTATACTACTACACGGTCAAACATTGGTGCTGAGAGTAATATAGATCTGGTTTTGAATGTGGAGGACTTTGATATTGAGTCCAAATTCGAAAGGTAGGTATCCGAACTATGAGTTCTTTGTTTAATTCTGAAGGATGTGTCCTAACTAGTAGTTACATGTACAGAAGTATGCATGAAGCAGGGTAGACTGTTCATGATAGTTGTTTTGAAAGAGTATGGTTGTTGTTCTCACATTCTTTGTTTTGAGGTTAAAGCTATTTTTGCTGTACAGGCTATTCATAAAGTAGTAACCATATTTGCCATGCTAAGGCAGGAAAGATGTTGGTTAGATTTCAGCCTTAGAGTTCAGAACAAAGTGCTGCTGTTAATAAAAGCAGTATTTTTTAGTTAATTAAAGGTTCCTAGGATATTTCATGAATGAAATGTTGGTAAAGTGCATCCCTTGATGGAAATGATGTGCTCAGTTTACCTGGTACTGAGGAATAGGCTCTTAGACAAACTTTTCTTACATTGAAAAATCATCTTGTAGTTGCATGAAACAAAGCTTGCAAAACAAAGCTACACTAGTAAGTACAGTATCTTAAGATAATAGTAAAACTTAGGAAATGCAAATATTATGATACATACTGGACTATGTAAATTGATCCCATATTTCAGCATGTGCTATGTTATCTCGTAATGTATTTATTATGTATTTCAGGACAGTGAATGTCTCTGTACCAAAGAAAACACGAAATAATGGCACGTTATATGCATATATATTTCTTCATCATGCTGGCATTTTGCCTTGGCGTGACGGTAAGCAGGTGCATATAGTAAGCCCTCTGACCACGTACATGGTCCCTAAACCAGAAGAGATTAATTTGCTCACCGGAGAATCAACCACACAGGTAGGTGATTTTTCCATCTATAGATGAAGAACTGAACAAAAGTAACGTCTTTTATAGACACTTCTCGCGTTGGCATCTGCTGTGCTTGCATCTTTACACTAATGATGATATTAGGAGAAAAAAAAAAAAAACACAAAATCGAAACCCCTCCTCCTGATTATCAGCTAATAGTAGACCACTCAGCCCAGCAGAGGTGTAGAGCCCTCTATAACACTGGCTGCTATTAAAACACTTCCTCAGTTAATGTTAATTACTACTTAAAGGATTTGTTTCTTTTGGTAGAAACGCTGTATTGTTCTGTAGCAGTATGACACTGCTTTCCATAGTGAATTGGATTCATGTGAAATAATATGCTTTGTTTTTATAAAACAGAGATGTGAACTTGATTTTGACATTGGTGACCAATGTCAAATTGCTTCTTTTCCTTTAGAATGTTCTTACTTTTCACTGCAATTCAAGGGAGTAAGATAGTATCCTTTAACAAACACTATGATTACTCACTGGGGGACGAGGGGCGGGGGTGGGGGGAATGTAGTCTTATTTAATGAAATACGTGTGAATGGCTGTTGTACCTCGTGTTAGGTGGAGCTTGAGAATTTCACTCTGTTCTTCTTTGGTATCTGAAATACACCTGTAGCCAGCAGTGCCATTTCTAAACCCTGTCAGAATGAAGTTGAAAATGAGTTGAGGCTGGAGTTCAACACTAGAAGTCAGAACAGGTGGTGTTCATCCAAAGAAAAACAAGTAGAATGCCGTGGTGATAAGCATCTGCTGAAAGCTAAGGTTGTACTCGGTTTCAGCACTGCTTTACACAGTGCTTGGAAGTTCAAAACAAGTGGTCTGATCTTTTTAATCTCAAAAATTAATGTGGTTGATCATCCACCATAACCTTTTGACTGTTTTGAAGTAACATCTGATTACTCTGTGGTCCTTATGTCAAAGTGACCTTTTTTGACTAGTATCCACATTCCTAAGGTATTAAGATTAATTAGCTGAATATTCATTCTTGATGAACAAGGCTGTGAATAGGCACTGAAGTTTTTTCAGTGTCAAATTATTGTGGGCCTTTACAATCCATTCTATCGTATTTGAGCAAAATACTTGATCTGGTCAAAATTAAGGTAAAGTGTTTCTTAGTGGACTTCTGTTTTGTGATATAGTTAGTGACTCTGTAGTTTCTGTGAGTTAGAGTATGATCCTATTTAAAATTCCGTATTGTTTGTCATTATGTATGCCTGTATTTTATTTTTAAAGCAAATTGAAGCAGAAAAACAGACCAGTGCCCTAGATGAACCTGTCTCTCACTGGAGGTCAAGATTAACATTGAATGTCATGGTGGAAGATTTTGTGTTTGATGGATCATCCCTTCCTGCTGATGTTCACCGTTACATGAAGATGTAAGTCGATGACTGAATTTTACTAGATTGGTTAGTGTAAACTTACTACACGTTTCTTCAGAAATCCTCCTTGGCCTACTTTAGTATTTTATGTTTAAATTGGCACTTAGGAGACAAGAATAGGTACTCTTAATGCTTGCATTTTGGTAGTGACAATTAGTAAGATATTGTGTACTAGAAAACCTTATTGGAGATATCTTGTTCCCGGGCAGCAGCTCAGAGTTTAGAATAATGTTTTTGTATAGAGTTATAGTAAGAGAAAGCAGAACTACAAAGAGACAAGTAAAGTGCTACAGCAGACTTCATACCTCCTTGTTCTCAAATCATACTTCTGGCCTTTAAAGCAATTACTGTCCCTTGACCTTTCCACTTAAACTTCGTCTGCAAATTGCTTGTACAAAGTGATGAAGAGGTGCAGCTGATCTCCTATGTCATCTTTTTTCTCCCTTTAAGATTTGCTTTATTTTACTTTGACAGCATGTGTTCCTACGTTACGTTGCTTTCTCAAGAAAATACTAAAAAGCAGGGATAGGTTTTTAGGCCACTAAATGCGGGCAGTAGCTTCTGTTCACAGCTCGCTTAAATTACTTCCAGTGTTAACTATATAAATAGTGCGGTGTTGGCTTGTGCTGCTGTATGTTGATGCCTTTCTCTACAAGTATCCTGTTAAATCCAGAAGGAGTTGCTTAATCAGCAGACCCTGGGGTTCTGAGATAGCTTCCCAGCCAGAATAAACAAAATTAGCAACTTATAAAACAGGCCCATGACAAGAAGAGGTTGGACTGGGGTTAATGAACGAGGATATTCTTTCTGGTCATGTTTAGATACACATCAGTGCTGTTTTGTTATTGCATTACACAGGAAATAGTTTAGATATGAAATACCCTGCTGCAATTCCAGTAGCAGTAGCTTTAATTGTAGTTATTATATAGAAATATAAACCTCTTCAGTTAAGCAACCAAGCAGTATTTCTGAGCCTCAATTTAGTACTTTTCTATATTACTGTTGCTCATTGTATATTTAGTAGTCAGTCTTTCTTAGCATGCATAGAGACTTTTTTCTTTTGTCAACAACTAAAATTCAACTTCAGGCTTTAAAAAGCTCTGTTATGCTAGTTCCATAGACTTTTGCTGAGAACATCACGGTGTAGATAACTGCCTTTCTAGTGAAGAACATTAAGAATTTGTCTCTCTTAGGGCATTAGGCTAGAAAGTTTTCTAAGATACTGACAAAGAAATTGCTTATAGGTCATGATTTGCTAAATACCTTTCCAGCGGTCAATTCTGTAGATGTCTCAAAGGCTGGGAAGTTTCTGTTGGTTCCATGAAAGTTGGTGAGGTGGTAGAGCAATCCAAGCGAGAGCTTCTGTTGAGGAGAAGGCAGAGAAGATTTGTGCTCCTTGTGCAGTCTCTCCAGTAGTATCTAGCCTTCCGGTGTGCATACCAGCCATCGTGTTCATAGTCCCATGCTAGCTCCAGCATGTGCTGTTGCTGACCTGATGGATGTCATTCGGGGTGCAGAGGGGTGGGGGAGGTAGCGGAGAGTTGTCATTGTTGCAGTAGGAGAGGGATACTTGAGACAAAGGATACAAATATATGGTGGTAAACTTCAGCACGTTTCTCTTCAACAAACTTTAAATTTCCTCTACCCTTGGTCATGCAACAGCTTCAGCATCATCACAGCCAATGTCATTTGTTGTTCTCTTTTTTTTTTTTTTTTTTTTGCTTATTCTGTCTTTATCCAGAAAGGTAAAAACAAACTAAAAAGAGAAATGTGACATGCCTGATTTTTTGTACAGACATCTCTCAGTGAAAGACTCTAGGCTAGTGGCTTCTTTCTTTCTTGTGTGTTAAAGGAAAATGTGCCTGAAAAGATGGCGGGAAATATCTACATGGGTAGATCTGAAAGTGATGAATGAGTGCTAATTTGAATAAAAGTAGTTTTCTTTTTAGATCACTACAGTCATAAAATCCATGTTTAAACATCCTAGGGTTCAGTTGGGGAAGACAGTGCATTACCTTCCAATATTATTTATTGATCAGCTAAGCAACAGAGTGAAAGATTTGATGGTGAGTAATAGAATACCTTTAATTACATTTAACAGTTCTGATAGTAATCTTCAATGTTTTTTTTAATTAAGATTTTGTCGTAGGTTGTTTGCTGTAATGAAAAAGTATAAATTCACAAAAGGACTCTATCAATGACTGTTTAACTTAATGTGGTCAAGTGTGGTAACTGCAGAGGCTGGGTCTGGGTTTTGAGGCTCTTCTCTTGTAGAATTCTCTGCCAAGCACTCCCTCGTACCCCACCAAAAGATATTTGGATTCCACTGCTTTTACCTTTTTGGTAGACATGGAGGACATCACTGCAGTAGCAGCTGTGGTGGGAGCAGTCTCATGAGCCATTTGACTCCCTAAACTGAAGAAGTTGTGTTAGCATCCCAGAGCTGCTTCCAGTACCTTCTAGGGAAATGACCATACTGAACACAGCTGATACTGGAGCTACACTGAGATAAGTCAGTAGCTGTTCTCTTACGTCCAGAAAATTCACTTGTGGTTAAGTTTTCTGGTGGTACTCTCTATCATGTTAGACTAACTCGAGCACCTGGCTGTTTGGTCTTACAGTACATCCAAGGATTTTGTTTGCTGAAACAAATCAGGGCTTAGAAACTTCAATAATGGAATTACAGAAGGATGAGGTTGAATGAGGTTGCTAGTCCAATGACCCTGCTCTGAGTAGAGTCACCTGGAACAGGTTGCTCAGGACCTTCTCCAGTTGGGTTTTGGATATATCCAAGGATGGAGATGCTATAGCTTCTCTAGGCAATCTGTTATAGTGTTCAGTCACTCCTGCAATTAAAAAAAGGCATTTTCATACATTTAAATAGAATTTTCTGTATTCATTTTTTGCCCAGTTCTTCTCCTGTGGGAAATTGTGCAGTTCCTTTACTACAAGTTACCCATTGCAATCCATTGCCTCTAAACTATGTTCATCTTAGCATCTCTTAGTTAAGCCCTGTGGTTCTTTTCAGTTGCATTGACTGGAATTTAGCAATCAGAGTTTCTCAGAGCAAAAGTCTTTGTGAACTGTTAAATGAGTATACCTGGATTCAGCATCTTCTAGATGGAAGTCTTGATAGATGTAAAATTTCCATAGACCTCCTATATTGTCTTTCCAATTCATTAGCTTTAGCTCAGACAAAGAATTTGTTACTTTTTGTTGGGGAGAACCTTCTTTGAGAACTGGTATCCCCATCCCTGCCACTCTTTTTCAGCAAAACAAAGTCCTGAGGATTTGTTACAAATCTTGGTAACAGATAGCTTTGTCCAGTGTTTCTTTAGATATACTTTTGTGATGTCTTTAACAGTGGTCGTTGTCCTTTGTTTTAAGTTTCTTACCACAAATCGTTCAGTTCAGTACATTCATATGAACTTCTAACTGGTCATGTAGCCTGTTTACAGATAAGTCAGCATTCTCGTGTTATTAAAACATTGCTGCAGTTGCCATGCATGTCACAGTTAATGCTGTTGTAACTCACTGCCTTAAAGTTATTAAAGATCCTGAGAAGTGCCGCAAAGACTATTCCATCAAAACCGGCGAACTTTGCCTTCAGCGCTGCCTTATGTGACTTCTCAGTAGTGACTTGCCAAACTGCTCGCAAGCGCTGCAGAAAGAGTGGTCTAATAGTATGTATACTGTGAGATGAAGAGGGGTAAGTGAAGAGCAGGGAAGGATAAGGGAAGAAGGTGATACAGCTTTTGTGGAGCAAGGTCAGCGTTTGACTGTAAACAATAGGGGCATAGACACTACCTGTTTGGTATGCCTGACCTAAAGTCAGGGAGATGAAGATGCATTTTCCCTGCTTGTGCTAGGCTGTGTAGATTTTGAACTGACTCTTATTTTGACCCAGGTGGCAGGTCTTCTGTGGTAAGTACTGTAGTCTAGAGGTTATGTGTTCCTCATGTTCTTAAATGTTCTTGCCAATGCTGGGGGTTTGGGGATTGCACAAGATTCTGATTTAACAAAGAGAAAACTTTAAAATTCATACTGCTGAGCTTGCTTCGTTTACACACAGTTTGTAGTACTGATAAAGTAGAGTGCTAGAAGTAATATGTGATGTTCTGAGGCCATACTACAAGAGTAGGTTGTATTTCAGAGGCTTGGTAACTTCCTAGTTTTCAAAGGTTTGGCAACAGTCACACTCAACTAGGTTGTCAGGCAGCACTTGTGGACTTTCAGTTGTTTTTTGAGACAGAGTTCATTCTTCTAGTCTTTATGTGTTCGTTTAATTTGCTTTTGGTGTAGTCTTGAGCTATCCTTAAAAGTGTAAAACATGCTGCCTGAACTTTTCCCTAGGTAGCTGTGGAGGATTCTAGCATCTGTGAGGACTTTTTTTTTTTCTTTGTTTTAAACTTATTTGAGAGATGGTCACCTATCACGCAGAAGGAGCTGACACAAGTTAGCAAGTGTAAATGATACAGGAAGATTAGATGAAATTTATTTCTCTTGGAGCAGGAAGAAGGTTGCTGTGACACCCCATGTCCCAAGTTTTGCAGGCATGTGTGTGGTGCTTTCACCACTCTGAGCAAGTAGGACCATCTTGCTTCCCCACCTTTTCTTTTGTTCTGAGTTGTTGTAACTTTAATTTCTCTCAAAAACAGCCTCAATTTAGTAAAGTTTTGACTTTGGCCTTTTGGATATGTTTGTTTGTTTTTTTTTTTAAATCTTCTAGCTTAAGCAATCTTAGCATATAGGTTCAGAGAACTGTCAAAAGAGAGAATTACCTTAAACACACTGTTCCCACTTGAGCTGAGACCAGCAGAGGGAACTTTGTGTAAACGTCTCAGAGGCATTTGTATACAGTAACAGTGAGGTTGCTATAAGAACTCAAACAGAATAAGCTGATAATTTAACATTTCTTGTGGGGGAAAAAAAACCCAAAGACTTCAAGCACAGTATAGAAGTCTAAGATCTTATTCCCTTTCAAAAAACAAACTGACCTCCTAAAATACCGTGTTTAAAGTATGGTGGGATATAATAATTTTCCTTTATTTTTTAAAAAATGAATGGAAATAATTGTTGCAATTTTTCTGCTATTAAAAATGAAACTATATCTTTTTGAAATACAGGTTATAAATCGTTCAACAACAGAGCTACCTCTTACAGTGTCATATGACAAAATATCTCTTGGAAAACTCCGATTTTGGATCCACATGCAGGATGCTGTGTACTCCCTCCAACAGTTTGGTATGTTTTTTGTCTTTAATGACTAGCACAAAAAAACCATCAACCCCTCAATTTTTTTGCTTGTAAGTACATAAATGACACTTAACTCTTTCTAGTTAGCTGGTGAAAAGTTTTAATGCAACAAATCTTACATTGTTTTATCTTAAGTTAAAGATGGAAATAAAATGTTGACGTGGTAGGAAACGAGAATACAGAGGTGAATTAACCATTTTTAAAATAAATTTTATTTGGATGGTATTACTGTAAAAGCATAAGAGGCCAAAATGGAGGAGAGAATTTTCGCCACGGGTTTCCCCTGTCATCCATGGAACAGAAAAGCTGCATCAGTGTTACATGAACTTTGATCTAAGCTATGTATAGCTGGTCGCTGTAGCCATATACCTACACTGAAATGCAGGTAGGCACAGCATAGTCTTTGGGCTCAAGCTGAGCATGAAGAAGGAGTCTGGGTTCTGATCATACTCCTTGTGACACTTCAGAACTGGCTGGCCTCACGCTTTGGCTCAGTTACAAATTTATAAGGTGATTCAGATGAACTGGAGGTTTTACATGCATAAAACTATTACATTCAGTGTTTTGCTTAAATGTAATCAAGTAAGTGTACACTTTCACTCTGAAGCTCATATGCTCTGTGTTGGTGATGGTACAGCCAAGCTGTTAGTGGTTTTAAATGTTTGTTCCACTGATACACACCTTTGTGAGTCTAATCATCACTCGTAAAAATATGCATCTTATTTTCAAGATTATCTTTGCTGACTCAGTTTTCTCTCACTAGACTGCTGTTGGCTTCTTTATGGTAGAGTTAAGGAATTACATCGTAACTGAACTGGTGTTGATGTATATGAATGTAGGATTTTTTCTGATCCTCTCTTTTTAAGCTCTTCAGACAGCAAGTTGAACT
Source organism: Larus michahellis (assembly GCF_964199755.1). Lineage (NCBI taxonomy): Eukaryota > Metazoa > Chordata > Aves > Charadriiformes > Laridae > Larus > Larus michahellis. The sequence goes on along the minus strand of NC_133897.1, from coordinate 99,767,470 downwards.
TTTTTTTCAGGCCAAGAGATATTAAAAGCCTCTGTGCTGTATTATTTTAATTATTCTTAAATCATTCCCAATTTATCTTTTTTCTTTTATTTTTTAATGCAGCTAGTTGCAGTATGCTACTAGTTTTCCAAGAGACATATGCAGGGGTAATGCTGCTTCCATACTACTCAGTGTTGGGTTTTGTTCACCAAAATTTAGTAAGAGGGAGAGGATTTGGTTATTCACTGTCATTCTGAACATTTAAGGCATCGATTCCTCTGGAAAAAAAAAAGCCCCACAACTGTTTTGGTTCAGCACTAGTTTCAGAGTGTATTGCTGTAAGACACAGTACCTGTATACAGTGTTAACTGAGAGTCGACTTTCTCCATTTCTTTTGCAGCACAAGTTTTTCTCATGTTTTATTGGGGGAGGGAGGGCAGGTAAGGAATAAGGTCATCCTAGGTAGAATCCAGCTACTTCTCCTTATCTCAGGCTAATGTATATTGAAGCTACAAATATATCTGCTTAAAATAACTGTCTTGAAAGAATCAAGAACTGCTTGTTCAGAGTTTGTGTTGGGGCATTTGACCACCATCATTTCTCCATAAATTTTTGTGAGCCTCCTCAGAATGGCGTAATCGATATTTTCATATTCCATGTCTTGGATGCACATGTATATCCAGACCTGTGATCCTAGGAATACCTGCTCTGCCTGGAAAAAAAGCTTACCTAAGATGCTGCTTGTTCTCTATAAGTATGCAGGCAGTGAAATGTAAGGTTTAAAATTTTCCTTTTGGAATAACTTACAAAAAGGTCACCTTAGCCAAACTCCAAAATCACTTGAAAATGGGTAAGTTCACATTCTTCTTGCTGTGATGAAGGACAGCCGATATGACGAAGTAGATTGGTACTGAATTCAGCGGTGTCATAACTAGCACCATTGCTGTAAACGCAGCATTGGGTATTTTCTGAGAACGATGGATTTCAATCACAGTGGCTGGAACTTTCTACTTCATGAAGAAAGCATCTTAACACTGTCTGAAGGAGTTCAAAGTGATGCTGTATCTTCAGGAAAACACACTTCTTGGTGCTGGCAACCATATTTATCATGGAGAGGCTCTAACTTTTTTTGAATTAGTGGTTGTCCAGTACATAACAAGAAAGCAATATTCTTCCTTTAGGAGAATTGATAGGACTGTAGAGAATATGTATTCATCTTACAGATCATGATTTCTGGAAGATGCTTTGCTTTTTTCCATTTGTTAAAGAAAAGCTTCTAAGTTAATTCTGCAAGGACTGTCAAAAGAGTTGATGTCTAATCTGGGGTCAGTGCTGTTGCACATATGGACATGTTTTCCACTGACCTTTGTTGTCCTCCACAGTGTAGTCCTTTTCTCATTTTCTGGTTTTTAATGTGAAGCTCACTTGTCTTATGTATCAAATTAAACCTCAGAGGCCAAGTTGAGTAACGTTTTTTATTTCCCACTCGGGCCAGAATGACTTCCTGTGTCTTGCCATTAGTGTCTCTGGCATTCAGCTTGCGTTGTAGTTACACAACATGTTAAAGGCACATCAGTCTCCTTGTGACTGATGGGTTTGTGTAAGGCAAGCCAAATAACTGGGCAAAATATAGGTAGACTTGCATTTTACCAATAAAGCTGCCATTTTGTTTTGGATTTATAATTCCTTAATGAAACGTGTGCCGGTGAAATAAGATTCCTTTTATGCTGTATTCTAGCATGATAGCAATTAACTGTTTACTATTTCTGGCATAATTACTTGTTCTTTTTCTTAGGGTTTTCAGAAAAGGATGCAGATGAAGTAAAAGGAATTTTTGTTGATACTAACCTGTACTTCCTGGCTTTGACGTTCTTCGTAGCAGCATTTCACGTAAGTAGAGAAACTTTGGTTTTTAGGAATTGCAGCATATGAAATAAAAAAAAAAAATTAAAAAAAAGGGGGTGGAGGGTAGGTTGAACTTCAACTGTCTCATTTATTGAGAACTGTTATTGGAAATAGTAATTTCAGTAGAGCAATAGAAGAGGTTTCTGGTACAAGTCAGCTGTATTTCCAATGCCAAGTTAATATGAAAATCTCAAAGAGGTTAGAAATATGAGAGAAAACTAGATATAAACTAAACAGTCTTGACTGAAATGTAAAACATTTAGCGTCATTATCATACCTATTCTTTTAGCTGAACCGAAGCACCCAGAATTAATATGCCTGTCAGCACTGGTTCGCGTTTTCTGCTAAGCTGAGTTATCACAGAGGCATAGCTCGGGCACCAGCACTAGGGTTTGAGTCTCTGACTTCTAACCCCTGGAGAAATTTAGATCAGCTGATCTAGGTTACTTCAAAAATTGTCACTGTAAAGTGCAGAGCTTGTGGCTCTAGGCATGGTTGGTTGTTGTTGTGTCTCTCTGTCAGCATTGTGTGTGTCTTGGTTTAAATATGAATGTTTATTTTACTGAACAATTTTAGACTTCATAGATCCCTTCCAACTGAACTATTCTATTCTATTCTGAACAGAAATACTGAGAATACTGGAAAAAATACTCAATACAAGTAAATTTAATGCTACTATGTCCTTGAAGTACAGATCAACTTCTTGGTGCTGAAACAGAGGAGAAAATTACTTCCTATATTTTAGGAATGTTTTAAAAACTTTATTACTATTCAAGCCTAAATTAACCATCAGTACTATACAAAGCACTTTGAATCTAATTTGGTGTGGCTTTCCCTGGTCTGTCAAGGTGGTGAGCAATTCCTCGGGGTCCTCAGTTCTTCATCCTCTATCATGTGTTACCCTGTATTGGGTCACTAACTTCCTTTACAGGATGCAGCATTGTAGTAGTAGCTGGAATTCCACCTGTCATTTTGCACTGCTTTTGGAGCTTGGGCTTCTAAAACAGTTTTTCTTATTAGCTTTTGTTTGTGGTATTTAATTTTTATTTCTGAGGCTTCTAAAACAGTTTTTCTCTTGCAATTCCATCTTAAATGCATTTTGAATAGTTCAGATGGTAGTCTTTAACTACTACACACTTGAACAAATGAATGTGTTTCTTGCTATTTGCAGCTTCTCTTTGATTTTCTCGCATTCAAAAATGACATCAGTTTTTGGAAGAAAAAGAGGAGCATGATTGGGATGTCTACAAAAGCAGGTATGGTCCAGAATGCGAAGTGTGCATGTGCTATCTAATATCTACTGTGACTTTTTAGTCTTACTCTAAGTTGAAACTTTGTAGATTCACCAAGATGGCAAAATGGGATGTGTTTGCATGTACAAAGAAGATGCTGACAGGCTGGTTCTAACTTTGTTAGCATGGTGCTCAAGTATCACTTGCTTTTAAGCACTCATGTCACTTCTGAGGTTTGACTGTCTTACGATTGAGAATAAGTTTAATACTAAGTCAGCCACCAGGTGTCCTTTACTAAAGGAACAGAAAAATACTTTTAGAAAAGAATGAGGACCAGAAAAACTCTCGTGGGTGGAGAGAATGTGTTGTCACGGGTAATGCTGTTCTGCAAGTCCCATGTGTTCCTTGTAGATAACTACAGGTTCCAAAATATTTTTGAGGGAAAATGCTGTAGTGTAACGCTGTTTTTTGATTTGGGCTTTGGTGTAAACAGGAGCAGTAGAAGCTCCTGGGGAGGGCGGGGGCGGGGAGCATGGGAGGGTTGAGTTGACTTGGATGTAGGAAAGATGAGAGAAACATGGTGTGACGTCCTGCCGAGCCTTCCTAGAGACAGCTGAAGGTAGTAGCCAGCCCTGGATGCTTGAGGTTTAACACACCGCTCCCCAGCCTTGTTTATTGTGCTAATACCTACTGCTTGTTTTCCTAATAGGTTTTTTACATTCTAATGATAAACCAGAATGATAAATCTGGAGTCACTTGACCTCTGAGACTATCCCTAATTCTATCATATGTACAGATTGATTGAAACATGTGAGGAGTACCAATTCCAGGAAGAAAATTAGGCATTGTAAATTATGATGAACAGCAACATATTTTTCTCATGTGGAAAGTCTGTTTATTGCCTTTGTTTTTGTAAGGCATTTATAGTGCTGTTGGCATATGTGTGCCAATAAATGCCAAAAATTCAAAATGCTCCGTGAAATTTTGGAATTAAGTGATAGGTGTTAATTGCCAGTTTAAAAAATGAGTAAAGTCAAATTGGAAAGACTGAGTGACAAAAGGTTTTTTAACCTTACAATTAAAGCATTGGTCTTCAGTCTCCAGTAATTGATGGTTCCATCTTCTCTTTAGCAAGCCTTAGTCACCTTTCTGCCTGTATCTCCTTCTTGCCCTGAGGAAAAAGTGTGACAGGCAATTGCTCTGGAATGGTACAGTGTAATTGTTGATGTCTGAGGGTGTTGTAGCTCTTCTCTCTTTCTGTTCCTGCTTAGGGGGATGGATATTCAAATCTAAGAAATAGTTGGTAGGCACTTACAAGCATCCAAGGTTTTGCAAAACCTGAAAAATAACCCTAAAATAATACTTCTTAACATTTACAAATATTAAATTAGGTGCATGAGTTTCAAAGACTGAAAATACGTTACCTCACAGCCTTTCAGCTTACTCGAAATAAGAATCATGAATGTAGTTCATAATAGGACGGATATATTGCTGAGGTACAGAAATCTTCCTTAAATATTCCCACTTTGTGATAAGGATTTCAGAAAATGTTTTTGTTCCTTGTTTGCCCGGAGGTATATAGATTACCGGCTGTTTCTAGGACTACTTGATATATCAAGATGTACGTAGAAGTTCATGCTTAAACTGCCAAAGATGGAATTACAGTAAATAGGCCAACAGTCTTCTGTTCGTTTAAATATTAATAACCCTTCCGTTTTTTCTGTCTAGTGCTTTGGCGGTGCTTTAGTACTGTGGTAATATTTCTTTTCCTTTTGGATGAACAAACAAGTTTATTGGTACTGATCCCAGCAGGCATTGGTGCAGTGATTGAGGTGAGTTCTTAAAGCTCTAGAACCAAATATTAATATTTGCAGCAACATCCATAGTTTATTGTAAAAAGAGAGTGGTAAAATAGTTACTAGGATACTGTAGTATGCTGTCTTAGCAGCATTGTTTAACTGGCTTTCAGTGGAAAAGAAGATTGTGTCCCTTTATCAAATAACTAAACTGGCAGTGTCAGGTTTTTCTGGCATCGGCCAGCGTGTATTATGGAAACCAAACAGAGCTACGCTGAGGTTCCTTCCTATCGCATCATCTGATAAGCATTGCTCCTGACCAGGCATGTATAACCATGTCAACAAGCCTTCACGGAAACAGTTGTCAAAGATCAGGCTACGTGCCATCAGACAGTGCCGCAGGTCTGCAGTGTTCTCCCTGGCTGTGACTGAGGTGCTTGGGGAAGGAGGGAAAGGAGGAGACAGCTGGCCGTGTCTCCAGCTGGCCGTGTTCACTATTCCAGCAGACCATGTCTAGTCGGTGGGTTGCAGGTACTGCTTAGAAGCCCTCTTCATCTGTAGAAAAGCACAAAGTCAACAGTAATGGGAAGGGGAGGTCTCTCTACCTAGCATTGCCTGCAGATCTAATTACTGCTCAGTATTTAAAAATAAATTCAGGACTCTCATGTGAAATTTCTGACTACCCATCTGTTGTAGTTGCAGATAATCCCTGTGGAAACGGAACAGTTCAGAATTTTTAGTCAGTGATTAAATTGTTGTATGCCAAGTCACAAAGTGATGCTTAAATTTCAGCTGATTGTATAAGACAGATTAAGGTCTTGTGAAAACTATGAACTAGTGGTGTCCTAAATAGTACCATTTCATTGACCGTAACATTATTTTTCAGTAAGTTGAGATTTTTAAGCCTGATGTATTTCTGTGTGTTGGGTTTTCTGTATCAGATTTGCCAGTGTTTTTGTTCCTATAAATAGAAATTTAGTCTTATATTTCAAACTTCCTTTAGCTGTCTGAAATTTTAACAGTTTCAGGGATTGCTTTTGCATTGCAGGCTGGGGGAACTGGGTTGAAAGGATTATAGAGGAACACTGTGTGGGACACTTAAATGGAGGGGAAGTGTTCTGTAGGTTCTGTTGCAGTAACATATCTCTCCTCTCAAGTGATGGTGAGATAACATGGTTGTCTCAAGGTGATAATGAGCATAAGGAGTATACATCTCAAAGGAATTTGTCTGCTGGGAAGAGCTTTTTCACAGCTTGTTCTTGACAGTTTCTCCTGCAGTACTAATAGTGACATTGCTTCTGTAATAAGTAACTTTCTTGCTTGCATCAGAGATGCCAATAAAGGATCATCTTTACCATAATGCTCTTTTTTGTTTGGAAAGTATGATGGGTGAGAAGAGAATATTGGTGTATCTAAAGTTAAACAAACCTTGTCCACCAAAAGCTTCACGGAGCATAATTCTCCTGGTGGGCTTACTGCATTGCCGAAGTTGTTGAATCTGTATAGCAGGGTGGGTGCATGAGTAAATTTTCAGGGGCACTGAACCTTTGGTTACATTAGGGTCAAACTGATGCAGCTTTACAGTTAGCAGCCAAACAATTCAGTGGATTCACTGACTTTTGCTTGTCACCCACTACTGAAATGTAATGGCCATGTAAGTACCCATTTGGTCACTGTTAGGAGTTCTGAGGCGCCTTTGTCTTGCAGATCCCAGCTGGCCTCGAAGAAGGCGTGTAAAAACTTGCTTGGCGGGTGGTTACTGGAGAATTCTCTAAATGCTTGACCTGGGGTGCATGCAGCTAACCCCCACCTGAGCACCACAATCCAGACATCCTGAAAGGACTATATTATTTCCAGAAGTACATCATCTGATATGGAGACTTAGTAGTACACGCTCCCAATGTATTACCTGTCTGGTGACACAGCATTTGATTTGTATAGAGACAGGCAGTGTGCTGCAATCAAGCTGTTGCTGCTTTACAGAAAGGGTGCTTAAAGTAGATATTCGGGGGTCTGCATTCTGAGTATCTGAATCCTGTTTAAGACATTCCTTTGGATAATTCTTTATGTGCTTTTTTTTTTTTTTTTTTTTTTTTTTGCTAATCACAGCTCTGGAAAGTGAAGAAAGCTTTGAAAATGACAATTAAGTGGCAAGGGTTGAGACCCAAAATTCAGGTATAGTAGACATTGGCCTGTTAATGATTACACTCTTGAGCTTTCCGTATGTTTCCAGGTTACTCTGCAACTTGGCTTTTAGTGAAATGAAGATTAAAAAAGAAAACCATAAAAGTTTCCTATGTACATCTTCTCTTTATTGGTGGCTTAATCCAAAAGCTGGATGAGCATTTTCAAACTTATGAATTTCTTTGATGAATTTTGTAGAAGAAAAAGCTATTTGTACTTATGGTATGAGAAACTTCAGAACCCCTCTGTCAGTCCTGCTAAATCTTAACAGGGGGGACTGTGCTTCCGCCACTGTGTTGGAAAGACATTCTTATCTGGCATCGTGATTTGAAGTAAGAAACTGAGGTTTTTATGAAGCTGTAGGCATAACTTCTCCGTTGTGGAACTAGTAGATGATGTGACATGTTCTGGGGACAGGACAGTCTGACAAATCCTCTGGCTAAAAATTTAAGTCCTGAGATTGCAGGACATGCAGAGGCAGGTAGGATTCAAATTAACACTTTTTAAAGTGCAATTTACATCGAAAGTTTCCCTTGTTGGTAGGAGAAACAGTTGTCTAATCTTCAGTGTTTACTTCACAAGTACTGGGGTTTTGTGCTGCTTGCAGTCTGTGCATCTTGAGTGGCTCATAGCTCTGGTTGTTCCTTTGTCAATATTCAAGGAACTGTGTTTAAGCAGTCATGATTTCTGCAGATGTGGAGATAATCTGTAACTGACCTCTTCGTGTGTGAAAATGGTTATGGTTTTTAATAATGGCTTCCTGTATCTGCCAGATTCTTAGGCACTTGACTTTACTTTTGCTTTGTGAACTCTGCTGTCTCAACAGCATTTTCCTAAGCAAAGAAATTCTGTATCTTTGGTGTAAAATATGAAGGGAAAAATTAAACTTTTTGCCTACCCTGTATTTGGCAGGCTGCACAAGGCACTTGTATGACCCTCTTGTACAGAAGCTTGTAAGAACTTTGAACTGTTACCTAGCTTAATGTCTAAGCAGTTTAGATCCCTTTTTAGGGAGTTGGACAGCAAGTGCTTTTTCCCCCAGTTCTGTCTTGATTATGCATTTTATATGTATTGCAGTTTGGTACATACAATGACTCTGAAAAGAAAACTGAGGAGTATGATACCCAGGTAAGAGGGAATCCTGTGCCTTCTGATCTATAAAGTCTACGTATGTGGCATGTTAACTGACTTGTTTCACTCGTTATTGCTGCAAGTGCATTTTCCATTTTCTCATAGTTGTCAAGTGGATCATCATTATGTGGATGATCAGATAGTGAAGATTTATTCTAATAATTTATGAAGAGATTTATTCTAATAATTTATGAAGAGAAGCAGTGAAAGAGTTGTTAGCTGAATTTGGGTGAAACATTTCTCAGAGAAGCAGAATTGCAAGTGACTTATCTGAAGAGAAGTAGAGAGTCTTCATTCACCAATTTAAAAATTTATATTTGTATTCGTGTTTAATACTGGAGGAATGTTCATGTGCTTCCTAATTCATGAAAGGAGTTGAAGAAATCAGGAAGTTAAGCAGAGAGCTTTTCTTAGACTCTGATCTTCATGCTGCCTCTTGTTGCTTATGGTTGAAGGTCCTCGGTGGTCTGAACTGACCATTGGAATTTTCACCAACTTCTCTAGAACTGGAAACATACCGGAAATAATAGTAGACACTTGGAAATAGAAAACATTTTCAGGAAAAAAATTATGTGGCTGTCTGATAGTTAATGCAGTGACAAACTTGCTGTATATAAAATGTAAGCTAACAAACTATTTTCATTGTCTATTAGGCTATGAAATACTTGTCATATTTGCTCTATCCACTGTGTATTGGAGGTGCAGGTTACTCCTTGCTGAATGTCAAATACAAAAGGTACTGTAAATCTATAAACGATCTGATACAGAATTGAAACATTTCTCACTTTTCCCGTATTAATTAATTGGACTTGATGGGCTATGGAAATCAGTTATTCTGCTTCATTCATAAGCTAGGAACAGGAAACCTCCTTGTTCTCTATGATCTAAAGCTGAAAAGTCTAGCTGGTTTTCTACCATCCTGTAAGCTACAGGCTGTTGTATTTAGCAAGTAACCTGATAGCACTGTAGTATAGAATTCAGTAGTTTACATACATGAGTAGGCTGTGAATCAGAAGTGGAAGAAGAAAGCTGCCATTGATGTTCAGAGGACTGATAAGGTAACAGGAGAGATGAGAGGAATTCAGTGGTTAAACCTGTCCAATAACAGAGAGAAGCAAAAACTGTCCCAAAATGACTTGCTCTGACCAAGAGGTTCCTCTGTTCCTAAATATGATAGCTAGGATGGCAAGCAAGCAAAAGCATTTTTAAGAAAAGTCTCTGTATTCCTTCCCTTATGGGCTGACAGCAACATATTGATAACTTCAGCAGGAGCTGAAGACTCGATGTTTCATGAAAGGGTGAAACTCCTGTCGACTTTCACTCAAAATAATACAGCTAGTTCATTTTGTATCGGAGAGATGCAAGCAAGTGTGCAGCCATCAGACTGTGTTGTGGGAAAAAAATCTGCGAATGCAAGTGTGATGGCCACGTAGACATATTTTTTAATAGTCTTTAGGCCCGAAGGGATGGGAGGGAGAGCAAGCGATAGCTTAACATAACATCAAAAAGACCTGCTGTTGCTGTATGTGTGGGCTGTAGCACTTTTACTAGAAACTGGGGCAATTTCTGGGCTATTAGAAAAATAATTTTTTTTTAAAAGGTTCTTGTCTTAGTAAGGAGCTAACAAATATGTAGCATTTAAAAATTCTGCTTTTCTCACAAAATTCTTAAATTCATTCAGTACTGCAAAATATTATATGCCAGGTGTTCCTAAGCTGTAGCTAAAGAACATGAAAACCAATTGATATCATGGAATTTTTTTCATTGTTAAATCTATTTGTAAGGAAATGTGATGGAACAAGTAATCTTAACAGAGGATTATCCTTTAATCTTTCAGGCCTTTTCTGATGCATTTTTTAGATGCTTGTGGATTAGCAAAATGCCGCTACAGCTGTAGCGTTACTACTAACAAGTCACTAACACAGCCTTGCAAGTTTAATTTTACATGATGTAACCTGAGCATCACAATTGCTAGCTGTTCTTACTGTCACAAGCAGAAATATGGAATTTGACCAGTATCTGTAACACTACTGTTACGTGCCTAAGATTGTGCTCCATTGAATGTCTGGAAGGATTTTTGAGATCTAAGGAGGGAAAAATGTAGGTTCCTTATGTTTACCTTTTTTCTTTTTTAATTGCCTACTGTAGTGGTTTGCACTGAATGGTATTTGTTGTTTGAAATTTGATAAGTCCTCACAGTGCTGCATTAAATGTCTCTCTAATATTTAGAATAAAAAGTTACCTTTTACGAGCCTTAATAGAGTCAGGGTTAAATGTGCAGTATTATCTGATGTGATTTTGAGTGCAGACGTCTTAGAACATTCTGAAAAAGTATAAAAGCAGTTGATAAAGCTCTCCAAAAGCTTGTTGGATGCACTGATAAACATCCTTTGCTTCAACTGTTAGCACCTTCTCTGGAGCCCTTCCGAAACAAAGGAAGTGTGAGGTATTTAGTTCTTGTGTAAAGTGATCGCCGTCTCTTGGATCAGTCAGCATGCAGACATGTAGAGGATTACAGGTGTATATTTTTGGCTGAGGTGAAACAACAACTGGACTTTCTTCTTTGTTTGTAGCTGGTACTCCTGGTTGATTAACAGCTTTGTCAATGGTGAGTCCCTTCTTAACGTTTTCTTTCTATTCGTATTTGTTCAAATGGAGCCCAAGACTCAAAAGTAGAACATTAACTGCTCTCAGCTGGATCAGTGTAATATAGAGCAATAACTTGACTGTAGGTTCCAAAATTACCACAGTGATGGAGAAAGGAAGAAGAGTCAACCCAAAGTGAAATGAAAGGATTAGATGCATCTTCTCTCGTTAGGAAAATTAGTGTAAATCTCTAACGGCGACAGTATAGTTGGGTGGTGTACTGCGATTGTGCATTTGTCTGTAAGTTTTCCATCTTGTCTTCAGGAGTGTATGCTTTTGGATTCCTGTTTATGCTGCCACAGCTGTTTGTAAACTACAAGGTAAGATTGAAAAGTGAGAAAAGTCTACTTTTTTAGTCTCTTCTTCCAGAATATATTACAATTGTTATTTTTAATCCTAGATGAAATCTGTTGCACACTTACCGTGGAAGGCTTTCACATACAAAGTAAGTAAAGCTCTAATTTAAAGATTAGTGCAGTCATTTTGGAAATAAGTTTCTGTGAGAAACTACTTAGTATCTTAAAGCTGACAGTGCATTGTTTGTTTTAAGAGCTACACTGACAGTAAAACCAAATTTGGTTGCAAACGTTTTTTAAAAAAAAAAAAAAGAAATATTGATTACCATTTTTCATAATGACTTCCATATAATGAGAATACCTGCATCCTAGGTTTGGTAATAGTATTGGTTTTTCTACTGTCAGCTGTCTTACTTGGGTGCCAGTGTTGGTCCTGCAAATAAACTAATCAGTCTTGATTTAATATATTATTTTAGGAAGAGAGAGATTATATTAACAAAGGACGGTTCTCAAGAAACAGATAGGACCACTAAGAAACCGTATTTTTGGCAGGTTCCAGGAGCTACCAGACACTGGAGTAATGTACACACTGTTCTGTGCTGGGGTGGTAATTCTGAGGTTCTGGGCGGTGAAGTGACAAATGTGTGGTGGGTTGTTACACGGTGGAAAAGGGGCTGCACTGTGGTGTCGCCAATGCCTAGACTGCCTTTGTGGGAAATAATGCGATGCTGTAGCAAAGATTAACACTTGACCTTGAAGAAGGGGAAAGTGAGTATATTTCAAAATAAAGTGAGCTTAGTAAACCTTTGACACCTGCATAGCCACAAGCACCCACATGTGTGTCCAGGTGGTTTGTGTAGTATTCAGGCACCAAGACGGATGTACCTGAGTATCCCAGTCAGCATTCTTTGCACTGATACGGAGGACAAGGGACACCCGCTGTTGAGTTCCTGTGTCTCCTACATACTTCCTCATTCGACAGCTACATGCTAGTTTTGTTCTTGTACCCCTAAAGAGACGATCGTGTTTTGTGTCCATCCTTTACCACTTCTGTGAGTCATTAGGATTTTTGTACTGTCATTTATTTTCCTGATCATTGTGTCCTGAGAAGCCCTAGATGGATGTGCTGGGATCATAAAGACCTTGATGCCATCAAGATGTGCCATGTTTTCTTCTGCTTCTGCTCATAAATGCATTCATTTATTCTTCCTTTGTGCTGACGTATTACAATTCTCCAGAACATCAGTACTTTAAAAGACACAGTGTTAAAGACTGCTCAAGACCCGGTGTCCAATTCTGAACAGATGATCTGGGACAAAAGAAATAAAATCTTAAAATTTGAAGTGCCTTCCATAGCTTTTCCATTTCTGTGAGCCCACAGCAATTGCCCAACTTTCTGCTGCCTTAATATTTTTAAGGACTCATGGGGCATCTAGGAAAACAGATTGAAGTATAGCTGATAGCAGAACAGCAACTAAACAGTGTTTGATATGGAAATACAGCCAAAAAATAAAAATAAACATCTAGTGTTTCAGACATATACTAGGCAAATCAGCATGTTTCTTAATAGAGGTAAAAGGTATATTAATGAAGTAATTTCACAATTTTACGCCAGCAACAAAATAGAATAACTGAGCAGAGACATCAGCAGTCAAATAGACAACAAAGGGACAGTATTCAAGCAAGTAACTTTTAAAGCACTAGAGTTCTCTTGCTGAGTAGCCTTTTCTTACAGAGCATTTATAGTTCCCGTTAAGATGCCAGAGGCTACCCACAACAAAGGCTTGTGTGTATATAGAAAGAAGTATATGATGTTTTCCATTATGTTTAGCTTATTGGTCTTTGGAGGGGGGTAATTTACTTTTTCCTAGCAGATATTTAAAATTGCTTGCTCCATTCTGCACTTTGAAGAGTGGAAAGAATAGTCTGTGTTTTTCTCTGCAGTTGTTGTTTTAGACAGCTTTGGCTTTTTCCTTAATTTGAACCCTTCACTGTTTTAGAAGACCTTAGCAAAAATTAAGGTCAGTCTGACTTACAGGTTTCTGTAGTCTTTAGGTTTCTGCTCTTTATACTTTGATGAGGAGTACCTTCAAATGAGGTAATCTCAAAAGAAAACTAGCTAGATGATTATATATTGTTAGAGGGGCTGCCTTGCTGCATTCAGTCTCAGTGGTTTATGAGGTCTGCCTAAGTGCCTGAAGGATGGAACATTAAGCTTTTTCTTCCTTTCATCATTGTAGGATCACTCACTTGGGTGTTGACTTGGAAAGGCTGCCTTTTCCAACTTGCCAACTTTTTTGTTCCATGACAAACCTTATTTGCACAGACTTGAGAAGTGCCATACATATTCTTTGATCACTTTAGATTGATGGATTTGTTTTGACTTGCCAGAAGAACCTTTCCTGTTGTAACTAATGAGAATTCCCTCTTGTTCAACACCCCCGTGTTCTGCTGATGCTTTGTTTCATCATATAAACATCTGCTCATTTTGAAGAGCGAGTCCTCCTCCGCTTAGAGAATGCATAATTTTTCCAATTCTTGTGGTATGGATTAATGTACAGCTTGCTAATCTTGAAAGGAGAAGCCGTGTTACTGACTTGGTTTGTTAACCCAACAGTGAATATTCTTTGCTGGATTTATTTCATGATGTTTTTAGTGAGTTGAAACAGTTTATTGCACCATATCATGAGCACTAGCGCTGGTGCACTGTAAGACTTGACTTCTAGTCCTCCCTGTAGGCCAGAGCCGGATACAGAGGATTTGCCCTTCTCTTTACTTTCTTTACTTTCTCTGACAAAACATTGTTGTCTTTGCATGCTCGGAGCCTGTTTGCATTGTTTTCCCAGCACATGTCTGGGAATTTAAACTTTCACACTCAGGAAAAAGTAGCGAGAAAATACTTAATTATTCCTTCAGAAATGGAACCTATAGTGTGCCTAGTTGAGCAGAAGTGGTGTAGAAAATTATGTCTCGGATTAAGGGGTGGATTATTACTTCCAGGAAAGCACTGAAAATATTTTAAAATACCTCCAAGACTGTCAAGTTAATGTTCTCAAGAGGAGTAAATTAATAAGTTTTTACACAAATTTCAAATTTCCATAGAAAATTAAAGTGAACTGGCATTTTGTAAATCTTAAATCATTTGAGTAATGAATAATTAAAAGGTTTTTTTGCAAGTTTCTTTTAAAGATTTCACTGAAGTTGAATCCATGTTTTTCCCCTCGCATGACAATACTCTCACTTACCTGAAGTAGTCCTGCATCCTTTTCACTTGTAACTATAATTGTGTGGTCTGGAGTAGGCAGTATGGTCTTCATTAAAAGAAAGCACTTTAAAGTTTGCATTAATTATTTTTCAGCATAACCCTTAAGTATTGTTTAAATGTGAAAGTAGTTTGTGTTCCTACTGAGAAATACAATTCTAGGAAGCCTGTTTCCTGTAGCTTTGTATGATAGATGACTTCCTTTCTTCACAGCCAACTGAAATATGCTTTTCTTTTATTTGTAGGCATTCAACACCTTTATTGATGATATATTTGCTTTTATCATCACTATGCCAACATCTCATAGGCTGGCATGCTTCAGAGATGATGTCGTGTTCCTGGTCTATCTTTACCAAAGATGGTATGCCGTTCTTTAATATTTATCAGAGTTTTTACAATGCTGTAGATGGTTGCAGTCTTACTGCTATAAAGAACTATGAAATAGCTTGGGGAATAGCTTCAAGCGGAATTTTTATACCATAGTACTACGTAGTATGGTCTGGATAACGGTATTTTTGTATATGCTTAGTCAAGAGAACGTTGAGAGTGATCCTGAAAAGAACAACTCTATGCAAATAAGAGGAACAAAAGCACTTTCCTGTAACTGACAGTATTCCTGGACCCTTTTTAGCATGCTAAGAGAGTAGTCAAGAAATTCCTCTTCTCACAGCACGCACGGAATTTTTGTCAGTTACCCCTTCTCCCTCCCCAAAACAGCAGTCCTCCATTTCAGTAGATAATTTCACGTTTGCAAGTTACAAATAAAAATTAACCTGAAACACAAATACCTGAAGTAAGGTGAAGGAGAGCAATTCTTAAGCTTGTATTCACAAACCCTCTTAGGAGTTTTGGGCTTCTAACCCTTCCTGAGGGGCTTCGTGTCTACATGTGAGGCGTGCTTCCTGAGTTGCTCTGCAAGGCACTAGTGAAGGATGTTTTCTGATGAGGGATTGCCCTGCTCTGCTTTCCTCTTTATCTCATTTCCAAGCACGAGTTACCAGGTTCTCTTGTAAGTTCAGTATCTGGCAAGTTTCAGATTCTTTAAGTAACTAAAATCAGACGGGGAAGAAGGCTATATGCAGTAATCGTTGACATATTGTTCATAAATGAAGCTACAGAAAGTGTATTCTTGTTCCCGAGAATAAATATTCATCTGTGGAGCAAACAAGACTTTTAAGCCTAGATCACATTAGACATACGCATCCATATATTCTGGTATAATCATTAATACTAAACGTGAACTTCAGTTTTAGGTTTATATAATCACATGTAATTGTAGTAAAACAGGTCCCTTCCAAGGTATTTTTCTAGAAGTTAAGAGCTCAACAACTTCTGATGGGGGCTGGACACTGGTTTCACGTTTGGATGGTATCTTGGATTGCTTGAGAAATACTCCAGCCAGGCCTTAGGGACGCTAATACGTCTCTTTAAGAGGCCCAGTTATGAGACAACTGGTTAAGTCTTAATGGGAAGAAGCTAATGTATCTGTAGCTAATCTGTAAAACTGTTGTATTTTTTTGTCACAAATTGGAATAGAGGATATGATGAGAAAGAAATTCACTTCTAAAATTAAGTAGCACAGAACTGCTTAATTCCTCCAGGTAGCAGACAATGTTGTAACTAATCATTTGGCTTTTTCTGCCAGGCTTTATCCTGTGGATAAGAGCAGAGT
This sequence comes from Larus michahellis, assembly GCF_964199755.1. NCBI lineage: Eukaryota > Metazoa > Chordata > Aves > Charadriiformes > Laridae > Larus > Larus michahellis. The sequence goes on along the minus strand of NC_133897.1, from coordinate 99,751,367 downwards.
GAATGAGTATGGAGAATCTTACGAAGAAAAGCCAAAAAAAAAAGCTCATAGAGAATAACTAAGAATTGAAGAAGATTCTGACCCTGGACTCTTACTGACTTCATGTATTATCTGGTCTTAAGGAAGGAAAAACTTATTTAATAAGAGTATTTTTAAAGCTTACGACAGAACTACATGGACAATACATCTTCTATATTGCCAAAATCTAGTTTTGATATGCTCCTATTTCAAGATCCTCTTTTGTCCTCGCAAGGTCCGCATTCTGCCAGATGTCATTAAATAAACCCTGCATTTAAACTTCTCTTTGCTGAAAACCTAAGTGTCCTGACCATTGTAATAAATACCCAAATCTATGTTTTTAAGACAACTTGCTAACTGGAAGTGTGATGCCCATACCACTAGGCTATGAAAAGAAAAAAAAAAAAAGCCCGTGCGTTACAGCAGAATCGAGCATTACTGCCAAACTCGAGGCTGTCAAAAATAAAATGTATAATATTGGATTATGTGCTAATTACAAATCATTCTCATTTGATAATGGAGATAATGGCAATTCTAGAAATCATGATTAAAGTTGTAATTTGTATGTGGGCTTTTAAGTTCATCGCTTAAAACATTTTTTTTGGAAATATAAGAACAGAGAGATGGGGTTAAATTCAAGTTCATGGTAGAGGGTTTCAGTTGTCTTAAACTGAAAGAAGATGTGAAAAAACCGTAACATGATTTCTTTCAATGTGTATCAACGTTCATATAAATCCTTCTGCATTGTTGACAGACCTTCTGATTTCTTGGCATAGCAGCTATTCGTATAATGCAAATCATTGTTATGTGCTAGGAAAGTCTCTTAACACATCTTAAATTTCTCATCGTGTGGTACCCCAGTGACCTACTGGGCCAATTCTCTCATGTTGCAAAGGGAATAATTCCTTGGTCTTTCCCCTCTCCCTCCCTGCCCCGTTCTATTTATCAGATGAAGCACATGTCATTCAAGTGGAATGATTTTGCTCAAATACAATACTTCAACAAACTACCTGGAGACGGGGCCGGGGGTGGGGGGGGGACCAACCAGCCTGGTGAAGAACAGGTATCTTCCTTTCACACAATTTAAAATCCATATTGCCTGAGAACAGTTCATTAAGGGAGGTATTTTGATCTGTTTCTTTCAAATAAGTAAAAACAATCAGGTTGAATTATGATACTAACATTCAAACTTCACAGCTGTATCTAGAAATCATGGTTCTAGATTTTTAAAAGCAAGTTTCTTAATTAAAAATTAAAAAAATTAAAATTTTTAATTTTTAAAATTAAAAAAAAAAAATCCAAAATCTAGTTTCCAGTTCTAGTTTTGCTTTGGTCAATAAGTTTACAAATTAACCCTAATGATTCTTAAGTTTCCTTATTAAATTGCATGCTGTTTGTGCAAGGCTATTTAACCTCAACTTGCCATTGATTGAAAATAGCAATTGAATAACCTTGAAGAACACAGATCTACTCCTGCAGTCTGTAGCCGCTTTATGAAGTGGATTTTATCCAGTTCTGATACTGCGGAAGTCTGAACATATAAATACTTGGGTCCCAAAAAGATACAGAAATGCAGAAATGTGCCTAAGTGCTTTTGTCACAATCTATAGTCTTTCTTATAGTGAAGTCCTCCTTAGATGCTACTGGCAATGGAAAGGGCTCTTGAAGAGAATATTTAACTTACGTTCATGTTAAGGTTTCTTTACGCTGTTAACTGGCGCTAAGGAGGACTGTTGATTTTAGCATTAAACGTACACAAATAAGTCTATGCAAAACCAGGGTTGCATTTGCTGTATCTTGTACCTGTTTTGAATTTGTTTGGAAGGAGCTCTTGGCTGTTAGGCAAACTCATTTGGGATTCGTATTTCATAATATTAGTTAAATGTAAGCGTGTGAAAATTTTTCCTGATATAAATAATGCATATAACAGATTCCCTTTTTGTGCCATTTCAAAACAACCAAGTTATTGGTTCTTCTAAAATAGCTTCTGAAAGTCCAGAATACCACATTTGGGTATTTCTAATGTTTCATCACTCATTTTTGTATGTAGCTGTTGAAAAATCACTCTTGCACCTTTACAAACTGTGAGTTTATTGGTCTTCTGTCTTGCATTTCTGATGACGATGACCTCATAATAGTGTATACGGTAGTCATAAAGAATATAAAATTAGAGCATTTTAAGTCTTTAAAATGAGCGAGACTTTCCTGTTCAAGTCATTGTTTTATGCATTCCATTTCCAAATAAAAGACTTGGCATACGGGATAGAGAATTACTTTTTGTTGTTGCAAAGATGGTGACAAACTACATAAGCAGTGTAACTTTGGAGATATTAAATGAAATGTTTTAACTTTCGAGTTGTGGCAATGACGTCAGCGTAAACCAAAAATGCGGTTCAACATGCGGTTAATGCCGAAGAAGAACTTCCTGTATATAAAATTTCACTGGATGTGTTGCAGCTCATGCCAGATGATCAGCATCTGTGATCTATTTCGGAGTTCAAGAGTAACTTAAAAACTTCCTCACCACTAATGAGGTTAACTGCGGTAAGCAACTTGGTGACCATCTCGTGTCCTCATCGTCGTTAGGCTCTAATGGCTTTGGAAGTTAAAAGATCACAGTGATTTGGGGTTGGGGGTGGGGCCGTACCGTAAGATCTCAAATGATGCAGGTGGGAAGGGGACTCAGGAGGATACCCCGTACCAGCACAGCATCTTCCCCCTGCCCTTTACGCACTACTCAGGCTTTCCTGATATTCCCGTGTAAAACTGGCTGAGTGAATAGAATCTAGAGTTCTGAAATAAAGCCAGAAAGAGCCCAACTTTCTCAGACACCCAACGACAGTCTCTGACTGCTTCCCTTCCTCCACGAGGAGAGGTTTGGTTCTGTATCTGTGAGGATCCATGCACCTTTCCAGCGGTGTCACATCTTTTCATCCATCCGCGTTAAACGCCAGTGCTTTTTCTTAAAGATACCTGGAGCTAATCAGTTTGCTCCAGTTTTTCCTTTATGCAATTCTCCTATTTCTTACTGCTCCTTTTAGTATCAAATCCAAAAAAAATCCTTTATTGTCTTTTTTTTTTCATGCTAACTCCCACCCTGAGGAGTATACCTGCATCAAAAGGAACAAAAATAGTTCAGATTCAAAAGACAAACACTCAACTCTGGGGAATTCTGGCTCACATCTGCCTATGTTCACTTTAAAGAATAGGGTAGCTTCTTGGGTAGCTTCTTCCCTTCTCCTCCCAGCTTTCTGTTTGGCAGCACTCTGTCCTTTTGGTCCTTGCCATATGGTACTCGTAAAACTTCTTGCAAGCCTCTTGGTTTCTGGCCCCTAATGTTCTCAGTCACCCACAGCTCCACAATCCTTATTAACTTACGACAGAGCTCTTTGATGCTTGCCTTTATGATGATTTTTTCTCCTTCTGTTCTTGCACTGATGGAGTCTTGCGCACCTGCAAGAGACTCGTGAGCTGTCTTACTCCTATTTTGGACTATGAAAAGTTCACTCTGAACATTTTTATTAGGCATTAATTGCCTCTATCAGTCTCCAGCCACAGGTTAGCCTGCGTTGAGCAGCCTAAAGCCAGGTAGATGTTTCATTGCCGTGGTTCAGGTGCAGGCTCTGGTCCAGCTAACCACCTGGCCGCTGAAGCAAGAGCCTTTGAGCATAGGCTTTGGAGGCGCAGCTACGCTCTTCGCTCCACTGAGAACACCAGGCTTGGCACAGCTCCAGCTTAGTGCTGCCCAAACACTCAGTGCCTGGCTCGTGGCCAGCCAGCAGCAGCTAGCCAGCACGCTGTGACTCCCTGCTGCCCTGCAACTTCCCATCTGCATCCCTTGCAAGCTTCAGCTCAAAGAGTCGTCACAGATACCCACTTTGGACTGACTTCCACAGGATCTACTGGAGTACTCTTTTCCTCTACTTTTCCAACTAGGCTTAGCAATTTACATTTCCTAGACTGAAATTCTCATCTCTTGCTACATCTGCCGTTTAGTCTCCGCCAGAAGCAGGCCTTTCGCTTGCCTAGAGCTGACCATGGGAACAGAAAGTGATAAGCAGTGATTCATTTGGTAAAACCAACAAACCCCTCAACAACTTGCTTGAGAAAGAACTGGTTAGCCTCACCCTCTCTGCCATCCCAGAAGCCGTTATAAAGATGCTGTCGTGGTTTAACCCCAGCCAGCAACCAAGCCCCACACATCACGGTGGGATGGGGGACAGAATCAGAAGAGTAAAAGTGAGAAAACTCGTGGTTTGAGACAAAGATGGTTTAATAGGTAAAGCAAAAGCTGCGCACAAGCAAGCAAAGCAAAACAAGGAATTCGTTCACTGCTTCCCATCAGCAGGCAGGTGTTCAGCCATCTCCAGGAAAGCAGGGCTCCATCACGTGTAACGGTTACTTGGGAAGACAAATGCCATCACTCTGAATGCCCCCCTTCCTTCTTCTTCCCCCAGCTTTATGTACTGACCACGATGTCACATGGTATGGGTTATCCCTTTGGTGAGTTGGGGTCAGCTGTCCCAGCTGTGTCCTCTCCCGACTTCTTGTGCACCCCCAGCCCATTGCTGGCGGGGTGGCGTGAGGAGCAGAAAAAGCCCTGACTCTGTGTAGGCACTGCTCAGCAGAAACAAAAACATCCATGTGTTATCAACACTATTTTGAGCACAAATCCAAAACACAGCCCCATCCTAGCTACTATGAAGAAACGGAATTCTATCCCAGCCAAACCCAGCACACACGGAAAATGCATTTCCCCTCAAACTCTAATAGTGAAAGGCAGCGTGAAACAGCGAGGAAAAGTCTGCCTGAGGAAGAGCAAAGTACGATGCGCTTGGGCATGGCTGGCTGTCAGCCAAGAGGCTGAGAAAAGGATCAAAGGGATCCTCCTTCCTGTGGAGGAAATGCTGGGACTGAGGGGTGAAAAGCAGCATTCAACATTAATTAAACAGAATTGAAAAGTTCAAAGTTTGACCGGCACAGGGCGTCTGACGCAGTGAAGACCACGACTCTGAGGACACAAATGTAGAAGGAGAAGGAAACGCTAAACAACTTTTTTTAAGGAGCGACAGGCAAGTAGGGAGAAGCTGAATCAAACAGAAAGGCTGGGGCTGGTGTGAGAACAGAGACACACCATTCAGGGACCATCGCACACAGTGCGAGAGACACACAGTGGCCTGGGAGGAGCCTTCAAATGTGGAGAAGGGACCACTGCAACTCTCAGGGAGAGTCCCAATCCAGAGGACTGGGGTGGAGACACACGGGAAGAGCCAGACCCATGTAAGTCTGGTAACAGTAATAGTAGTGGTAGAAAGGGCTCGTTCCCCCACACCACCGCAAGATGAGCTCTGTAACTTAGGAAGCCGGCCAGAGAAACAAATGGCACCTCCAGTTACCAAGACCACTGTAAAGACAACCAAGGATGAAGATGCAGCCCACCAGAGAAGCGAGCAAGTCACTGTCCCAGCAGGCTGCATTCCACAAAAGAGGAAAGCTGTGATGGGTGCCCTATAAAAGGGGTTACACTGAGTGGCTGGTTAAACTGGAGGGATGTCCTTGGCTAACACCATATGACTGTATGGGTCTAGCTCGAGCAGCCGCCTCGGGGTGAGATTGGGACCAAGATCAGCCACATTGGCTGAAGATCCCCCAGTCAGTGACGACTCAGACTGATGGATGTGACGGATCAATAAGGGGTCTTACTCTGACAAACTGTTCTGGGTCTAGCTGAGACAGAGTTACCTTTCTTCATAGCAGCCTGTGTGGTGCCGGGCTCTGGATCTCTAACAGTGTTGTCACCACACCAATATTTTGGCTATTGCCGACCAGTGCTTGCACAGTGTCAAGAGTTCTTTTTTCCCACCCTGCCCACCCACAGTGAGTAGGCCAGGGTGGGCAAGAAGTTGGGAGGGGACACAGCTGGGACAGCTGACCTGAACTGACCAAAGGGATATCCCGTCCCATATAACCTCATCCTCAGCAAATGTAACGTTGACTCCTCCATTATGCCAGAGTTATCAATGTGTTCACTAAATCCATTCTCTATTACAGAGTTAGTCAACTTCCACAGCAGAGTCCTCAGACTTACTGCTAGGTAGTCCCCGTGATCTCCTTTGAGGTCCTTGGTGTCGTGTTACATATTTTCATAGCTTGTGATATTAAAACATTCTGGCATGATTGAGGCAGTTGTTCAGTCACTGAGTTCCTTTAAACTCACCGGTAAATACCATTTGATCATGGAGACTCACTGATTTTTTGAACGTTTTTTTCCTCTCTCTTTATTGAACAACATAATTTGTAGTATTTGAGCTTGAGACAGATCATGCTGTGTGCAACAATGTGCCACAGGACCCTCCCCACGTTCCTTATTGCCACGGTTGCCCCAAGTCTTCCTTCTCTACTTTTACATTACAGACTTCCTGGCAAGCCGTCCCACTTCTGGTGTCTGATGTTTCTTTCAGGTATGGAAAGTTATGCATCAAACTATTCCGATTTTGGTTTACTAGGTTTTTACTTTGATGCTTGAACGTAGATTCAGGTTTTTGAACGACACCTTTCTTCTTCTTCTCGTGACACTTCTCAAAACAGTCTCCTTTCAGCCTTTTCACAGGGAGCTTTAAAGAGAGAGACACATTCGCAGTAAGCTTGTGTCTTTAAATAGTCATTACTGAAGCTAAACCTAAACATAACATCTTATTTCCTTTCACTTCACTGCTGGATTACAAAAATGGCATTTTATTTTTACCACTGCACTATTTTCATCCATTCCCAGGGTAACTCCCTTTTACAGGAGCTGGTTGTAAAGCAGGATGTGGATAAATTAGGTTTGCCTTGAAGGATAAGTTTTGTTGAGGAGAACTGTGACTTCATTATTTGTACACATCTGGGTTCCCAGTACAAGAATGACATGGATATACTGGAGTGAGCCCAGTGAACTTGCCCACTAAGGGCCACTAAGATGATTAAGGAGCTGGAGCATCTGACATATGAGGAGATGCCAAGGCAGCTGGCATTGTTTAGACCCAGAAGAAAAGGTTCAGTGGGGATCATATCAAAGTGTATAGATAGCTGATGTAAGCAAGATGGATCCAAACTCTTCTCAATGGTATCCAGCGACAGGACAAGAGGCAGTGGGCACAAATTAAAATACAGGCAATTCCTCTTAAACATGAAAAAACTTTTTACTCTGAGGGTGATAAAACACTGGAGCAGGTCGCCCAGAAAGGCTGTCTCCACCCTTGGGGATATTCAAAACTGATTAGACACGGCACTGAGCAATCCGCTCTAAGTGACCCTGCTTTGACCAGGGGCTGGACTAGACACCTCCATAGATCTCTTCCAGCCTCAGCTATTCCATGACTCTGTGATTCTATTCTTTTCCTTATTCATCCTCATAAAAAATGACTTCACTCCTTTTCCATGTCACTTCATTCCCCCACTCCCTCCTGAATTCTCTCCCCAGCCCAATGGTAGACACATGGCACCTGTGAAAAGAAACAGGAGGAAAGAGTCCCCCTTAACCTGGCCGTGGCAGCCCTCCTCTCCTCCTCCACCATTGCTGTGGTCATTGCCACCAATGGTCTTGCCATCAGCAAGAAGCACAGGTAGGGACTTACTGAGGGACTTACCACCAGCTGGTAGAAAGGGTCAAGAGAAATTCAGCCTGCAGCAACAACAACCCAGTCATCTGCGATGAGCACGTCAACCAGCTTTGAGAACTTGGATCTGTCACCACCACAGTTAGGGCCAAGTAGTTGCAACCTCACCTGCAATCAGCATGTTCTCAGCTGTGGGCACATCCTTCATGACCACCACAACCCAATTGCTTCCTTGTACACTGGTACTGGGACTGCACCTCCTAAGGAAGACCCGCTGATAGAAAGCCATAGATCAATGTCCACCTCTTCAAGGAGACCCTAAACATCAAGATCTCAGAGATGGTCCTCCTCACCTTCATGCCCTTGCTTTCTCTAGTGTCAACCCACTGGCTACTGAGGAGGACTCTATGGTGACAGTCAGGTGTCAGGTTGTCATTTTCAAGATTAATTAACCCCTATCTCTTCCTCCTCCTCCTGTTCCTCCTCCTCCTCTTTCTTCCTGAACACATTCCTCACAGGAATGGTGAACCTTGTGTTTGCCGCATGCCTAGCTGCATTAGACATCACTGTTGGGTTCTACCTTGAGGGTGCTATCACCTTTGGAGCAATGAGGGGAAGGGAGTGTCCTTGCTGCTTTGAATAACTTCATCCCATCAGCAAATCTTGATACTTACTGTTTATTTACAGTACTTCTGGGTCATTTATGAAAGTTACACAGTGCAGACTAACGTGGAACTCTGGTGGGGATCTTCCACAGTTGAAAGAACTGACCATTTATCCCTACCTCTACTTCTTATTTTCTAACAATAATGTATCTGCAACAGCACCTTCCATTTTAGTTTTTGGTTTGTGGTTTGCTTTTTTTTTTTATTGATAACATTTTCTTGCAAAGGTTTTAGGGAATTGAAGTAGAATATATCAACCAGATTACCATAATTTTCATGCCTTCCCAACCCTTCACAGAACTCAAAGAGTTTCCTAAGGCGGGACTCCCTTTTATGGGAGCTATGTTGACTAAGCAACTTGTATTTCTCCTACCATCTACCAATCACATCTTTTGTTATTTCTACTAATTTACCTGGCATAACCATCAGACTTAGAGACCTACAGTTCCCCAGAACTCCACTGCAATCCCTTTTACAGTCTGGAATCAAGTTTGCTACTATGAAGTCTTCAGATACCAAGAAAAGTTTTGAGTGGGAGGTTACACACTGCCATAAGCGATTTGGCTTCTTCATTCATGAGTTTGATGAGAAACCCAGGACCAGCCAGTTATTTTTAGGGTTTACTCTGTTCATCACCACCATAACCTTTCCTGCAGTTGTGCTTGTTTCAGACAGACCCTCTATGGAGTCCTCAAAGGGGTTCACAGAATCATAGAGTTGCCAAGGTTGGAAGGGACCTTTCAGATCATCTAGTCCAACCATCAACCCAACTCTGACAAAAACCATCACTAAACCATATCTCTAAGCACTACGTCTACCCGTCTTTTAAATACCCCCAGGGATGGTGACTCAACCACTTCCCTGGGCAACCTGTTCCAATGCTTAATAACCCTTTCAGTGTAAAAATTTTTCCTAATATCCAGTCTAAACGTCCCCTGGCACAACTTGAGGCTGTTTCCTCTTGTCCTATCGCCTGTTACTTGGGAGAAGAGAGCGACCCCCACCTCGCTACAGCCTCCTTTCAGGTAGTTGTAGAGAGCGATAAGGTCTCCCCTCAGCCTCCTTTTCTCCAGGCTCAACAAGCCCAGCTCCCTCAGACCCTCCTCATAAGGCTTGTTCTCCAGACCCCTCACCAGCTCCGTTGCCCTTCTCTGGACCCGCTCCAGCACCTCAATGTCTTTTTTCTGGTGAGGGGCCCAACACTGGACACAGGACTCAAGGTGGGGCCTCACCAGTGCCGAGCACAGAGGGACGATCACTTCCCTCGTCCTACTCACCACCCTGTTCCTGATACAGGCCGGGATGCTGTTGGCCTTCTTGGCCACCTGGAATCTTCCCGGTTTCTTCCTGAGGAAATCTACCTTAATAAACCAGCAAGACTCGCTTAAAAAAACTCCTTCAATACCTCCGAAACTTTCTCCCAACGCCTTTCTTGACCCACCCCAAGCACCCTGAAAACACGCCGCGTGAATTACCCACCAAAAAAAAAAAAAAAAAAAAGACGCTCCCAAGCTGCCTGAAAATAAAAGCCCAACGCGCACCTGTGGTGGCCCACGCTGCTTCTCAGCCCCACGGACACCCCCGGCTCCCCTCGGCCCTGCCTCACCCGGCGGCTGCGGCGGAGGGAAGGAGCTCCGGAGCTGGACAGCGGCCTACCCGCGCCGCCCCGCCCCGCCCCGCCCCGCCCCGGCCGCCGCCCCTCCGCGGCCACGTTGGGGCCCGGCGGCGCCGGGAGGCAGCAGCCGGAGAACAATTTCGCGAGGGGCGTTTACTTACTTTTGATTTATTTTATTTATTTATTTTTTTTTAAAGTTCTTTTTTAAAGAGCGGCTCCCTGCTGCCCGCGGAGCTGCGCGGGTGGGGTGCGGGAGGGGAGCGCGGGGCCGCCCCACGTGGCCGCGTGCTCCCCCGCTATAACATGGCGGGCGCGGAGCCCTTCGCCGCAGTGCTGGCCGCCTTGCGCGGCTGCTATGCCGAAGCCGCGCCGCTGGAGACCTTCATCCGGCGGCTGCGGGAGAGCGGTACCGGCGAGGCGGAGGTGTTGCGGGGCGACGACGCCCCCTCCTACCGGACCTTCGTGGGGCAGTGCCTGGTGTGCGTCCCCCGCGGGGCCCGGGCCATCCCCCGGCCCTTCACTTTCCAGCAGGTAGGAGGCTGGGCGCGACTGATGGCGGCCCGGCTCGCACCTGCCTTGGGCCCGGGGGCGGCCGGAGCAGCGCAGCCTTCGCCGGGGAGCGAAGACCCCCCACCGCCCGGCTGGCGGAGCCGGGCCTTCCCCGTCGGCTATCGGCAGCGGTGAGGGGCCGGGGAGAGGGCTCCCGGCGCCGCCGCCCGCCCTGGCGGGGTAGCAGGGCGCTTCCTGTCCTCCATGCCGGCGCGGGGGCAGCCGACCTGGGCCCCTCATGGCTGCCGGGCCTCCCCGCCGGGCCTCGGCTGGCGGGGAGAGGTGGGGGATCATCCCCCACCCCCTGCACCACCGCCTTCCCCTTCTGGGGGGTGGGCGAGAGAAGCCCTGGCGCCAGCGGGTGGGCGGGAGGTGACAGAGAAGGTCGTGCGTGGCAGGGGCTCCCCGAGTCTCTGCTTGCCCCATGGGGGTAGGAGTGAACGGACCACATGTGGCCGGGGAGCGACTGGAAACGAAAACCGCCGCTTTTCCCCCATGCTCTGAGGGGATAGAGAAGGGGGCGGGGGGAGAACTGCTGGCGGGTCGGGTCGGTGTTTAAGCAGAAGAAACTTTTTTTCGGAGAGGCAAAGGCCGCTTCGCTCCCCGAGTTACGGGGTGCACAAGCAGAACCGTGCGACGGTAGGAAACAAACTCCGCAAGCTCGTTGAGCGGGTTTTAGAATCGTGAACCGAGCGGTTTAGTTGGAACTTTTCTTTACGTAAAAGGAAATGGAGGCCTCAAGAAAAATCAGTGTTCGTACCCTGGAGGTCAGAGCCTGCGTGAGCACGGGCAGGGTGACCTGAAGGCCTTGGAGTCCTGGTTGCTGAGGGAGCCTTGGGGAGTAGCGTAGGGTGTTCCCTGGGCATGAAAACCAGGATCAAAGGGGCAGACGTTAAAAAGACTTCCTTAAAGCCGTAGGCCCGTATTGCTGCATGTAAACATCTTGTAGCAACGCTTGAAAATCTTACTTTTTGGGTGTATGGGTGTAGCGCTTGTAAATCATTAATATTTCTTTGAAAGGTTTTCATCTGAAGGTGATGTCTAGGATTGTGTGTCTTGCGTGTCTGTTTATTTAAAGCATATGTTGTGGTTTATGGAAGAGTCGGTGATAAAAGCTCATTTTCTTTTTTCTTTCTTTCTTCAGTTATCTAGTCAGAGTGAAGTCATCACAAGAGTTGTTCAGAGACTGTGTGAAAAAAGGAAGAAGAACGTCCTCGCATATGGATATTCATTACTGGATGAAAACAGTTCTCATTTCCAAATCATGCCGTCTTCAAATATATACAGCTACCTACCCAATACTGCAACAGAAACCATTCGTATCAGTGGCCTCTGGGAAACATTGCTGAGCAGAATAGGGGATGATGTCATGATGTATTTGCTGGAACACTGTGCAATCTTCATGCTGGTTCCCCCTAGTAATTGTTACCAAGTTTGTGGGCAACCAGTTTATGAACTCATTTCACATAATGTGGACTCATCCTCAGTGTTTGTTAAACAAAGGTTTTCAAAGCATAAACGTAGTAGCTTGCTTGACTATATGCAAAAAAGACTTATGTTTCATAGACAGTATCTTTCAAAGTTGCAGTGGTGGAAATGCAGACAAAGACTTGAAGCTAATGTCTCCAGCATGGGAAATAAAAAAAATAGCAAGATACAAAGCTTAGTGTCCAGTTACCAGTATTCTGCAAAAGCTGTTTGTAAAGCAAGAAAACAGATAAGAATGGTTAGCAAACATCTGGAAAAACAGAGTGGCTCCAGTTTATATTTTTCGGCTACAGTACCGTCTTTAAAAAGGAAGATTGATAGGGAACAACCTGAAATTCCAGCTAAGAGAGCAAAAGTAGAGGAGAAAATGAGAGAGGAAAAGGCTTATAATCTGACTCCCGATGTAAACCAAAGTAGTTCCAAGAGATATGGAACTGGGTATGTAGCATCACATGCTGTAAGTCTCATTAAAAAAAAGCACATTTCTCAAAGAAGTAACAGTGATATGTCTGGTCCTTCTTTAGTTCACACATCTCATGATGGGAAGAAATTTGTGGCAGGTGAAAGCTCTTTTCCACGAGGAGTTCAGAGTAACAGACCTTTAAAGTCCAGCATTGAAAGACAAGCAGAATCCCATAGGAAGGTAGTAGAGATGCATATGTACAAATCTGAGTTGGATTCTGTACAAATCAAACCCATGGAGGGTGTCTCTTCAATTTGCAGAAAGCGGGAAAGTCCCCTAGCTCATTTGGCAAAGAAGTTGCCAAATACGTTCTTGCGTTCTGCAGTATACATTGACAGGAAGTTTCTTCTGTATTCTCACAGGAGTTTCCAAGAATGTTTTCCTAAATCGTTTCTATTGAATCGCTTGCAGGGCTGTCAGGCAGGTGGAAGACAGCTTATAGAAACTATATTCTTAAGCCAAAATCTCTTGGAGCAAAAGCACAACCAAAGTCTGCCACATCACAACTGGAGAAAGAAGAGGTTGCCCAAACGCTACTGGCAAATGAGACACACATTTCAGAAACTGTTAAAGAACCATGGGAAGTGCCCTTACTTAGTTCTCTTGAAAAAAAATTGCCCTGTTTGGATATCTGAAAGCAGCATGAGAAAAACCGAGCTGCCTTGTCAGGCGGCCTTGCCTGGGGAAGCAGAGGTTCACGAGCAAGCAGAACAGTTTGGGAAAGAGCCTGCCAAGTTTGTGACAAGTGTCAGATGTGAATCTGGTCACACTGATGTGCCAGCCATGTTATGTACTCCTCTTGCAAAACCTGTGCCTGGGGAGTCGCAGAGTGAGGAGCAAAACCCGGGAGAGGTGTGGGATGCAGCCCTCCGGGAGCTCCTCAAGCAGCACAGCAGCCACTGGCAGGTGTACACCTTTGTGAGGGAGTGCCTGGAGCGGGTCATCCCCGCTGAGCTTTGGGGTTCAAACCATAACAAGTGCCGGTTCTTAAAAAACGTGAAAGCATTCATTTCCATGGGGAAGTTTGCTAAGCTTTCGTTGCAGGAGTTGATGTGGAAGATGAGAGTGAATGACTGCATGTGGCTTCGTCTAGTCAAAGGTACTTCTTATATTAAAGAACTAAGTGGTGGGGGTGTCAGATGATGGTGTTCACGCTTAAGGTGGGAAGGGGAGAGTACTGAATCAGAGTTGTTGGGTTCTTTGGGTAGCTGAGAGAGCAAACCTAGTGGTGTTTGTAATTGATGGTGGGAGAACACTTAAGCCCATCTTCCTTCCAAAAGTTAAGTTTTCATTCACGCCTTTTGTGTTTAATAGGATGACATTTTCATAAACATGAATTCAGAACTTGGGCCTCTCAACAAAACCTTCCCTTCCACCCCTACCCTGCAAATTGCAGTAACTCTGAAAATTCATTGAAGCGTGACCTAAGCACGTAAGGAACAAACGTAGTCTGCCTGTTCGTTACCGTAAACCTTCAGAAAGAACTAAAGGCAAACCAAGACACTTGTAGTGGCATGTGTTCCTCTGCTATGGGAGTGAACCATCCCACAGCGTGTTTCCCCCCTCCTCACATCAACCCTGCATGAAAGATGTGAGTATGGGAACCATGCAATACGGGGCTTGTCCTGCCATACGTCTAGAGCTCTTTTCTAGGAACAAGAGACCCTTACTGAGCACTGCTTCAGGTTGGGTAATTGTTGGTGCAGAGTTCACCAGACTGAGTGGTCCCTGTCTGAAAGCTGTCATGAGGGCATCAGCTGATTGCTCAAAATTCTCTACAGATCCCTTCTGTTTAGTCCTTTCAGTTGATGAAGGGTAAATCTTGCTTCCTTGAAGAAATCTTTCTTCCTAGGGCTTAAGCCTAGGCTGAAGCTGTGGTTCTTTGGTTGATTGCTGTAGGATCTAATGCATGTCATTTTTCTGTGCTTCCCTTCTCCATCTACACAATGTGGATTGCACTTCTTAACTGGTATGTTTGCAGTATTTGTTCTTACCTCGTGATGTACTTGGATCCTACAGTAACGTGAGCTGAAAATGCTAGTCCTTTTTAAAAGGCATGATAAGGTTTTGCAATTGCTACAGGTTCTTTGTAAGAGGAAAATAAAAAATCTGATGGTTGAGAGATGATGCCTAAAATAGGGAAGGTTACACTTCCACAAAAAACTGTTAATTCTAACAAATATATTGATTCTTTATTCAGAAACTGTAGCTCAAAACGTGGTTTTCAAAATGCTGAGGAGTTCAATATTAAAAAAAAAAATTATTGTAAAATACACATTTGTTTCATTGTCATTTGTAACATCTTATCTTAAAAAAAATGTAATAGTCTTATTCTCTGGCCTTATACAGGGAAAAGGAACATATAGGCTTGTTTTTAATTTTCATGAAACTACTCCCTTGTGCTTGAAGTTTAAACACATATTTAATTGCTTTACTGCACTGAAGGTGGGTGGTTTTTTCCTCCAAAGTAGTAGTAGTGGTTTCTTGTCAGTTCCCTGAATTGTAGTCATCATTTACATCTATTGTGAGAACTTAGAAAACAAATGAACTAGTTCTAGGACAGCTACTTAACAACATTCTGATGTAATTTGTGTATCACAGCTGCATGTTGCAACTCTTCAGATAGTGCATTTTCTAACAATCATTGGATTTTTTTTTCATTGATGTTACCTGGCTTCTGTTGAAGTGAACACTGTTTTATCTCTTTATGGTAGTCTTCTCATAGGTGCTGTAAATACATGGAAATGTCTCCGCCCTGAAGCGCACAAAAATCAAACAGGGTAGAGAACTGGAAACATACTTCCATTTTATAAGTTTCAGTGTTAAGCCTCAGCTCTGTTGTGTCAAAATTAAGCTGCTTTTAACACATCTGTGCCATAATCATGATTTGTGCTATTCAACTAAACTAATATGTCTGTATAATTTCTTCAGATTATCCTGTTG
Source organism: Larus michahellis (assembly GCF_964199755.1). NCBI lineage: Eukaryota > Metazoa > Chordata > Aves > Charadriiformes > Laridae > Larus > Larus michahellis. The sequence continues at coordinate 99,736,028 of NC_133897.1, read as the reverse complement.
TATTTTGCTAAATTCTACTCTTAATTAGAGTATTATTGGAAGTTGTCAAAAATACAGTATTGTAGCACAGGGTTTTTTATTCCCTACTTGCCTACCAATATTTAGACATCACTACAAATCTATGTGGCCTAAAATTTGACAGTAGCTGGGAATATTCTGGGTTCATGATTTTTTATGTCATCTAAATGTTGCAAGTGCTGATGGATTTAGGGTGTTTTGTTTTTTTTTTTTTCTTTTTTCTTTTTTTTTTTTTTACTGCAGCAATGACTTTTATATAGGCTGTCTGAAATAAAGCCTAACCCTGAAATTAATTTTCATGTTATTGGGAAATCTGAATATCATTCTCATCACCCAGCGAGCCCAGTTAAATTCTGTTATTTTTACAGTATACCTAAGTATTTTCATTTTTTGCTCATTTTTTAAAACAAGTTTTATGTTGTAGTACACTTACTTCCATTTTACCTTTCCCTTCACAATAGTCTTGCCTTTGTGCATTAAAGATCTTGCACAATCGGTGCTGGGGGAATAAAGCAAGCCTTTAGGCTACTAATAGCATGTACTCGTATCCTATCTGTCAGTTTGTCATTGCAAATTAGTTTCTGTGTTTCTCCTTTAAGCTTGGGTCACGTTATGTAATGCCAGTGAAAATTTGGAGTGACATCCATGCAATTGTGCTTTTTTTCTTTTCATTAACCTCAAGCTAAGCAAAGAGTGTTTTGTGTGGGTTTTTTGTTTGTATGTTGTTTCTTTACTGATACAAATAGTTGATATTTACTATAACTACCTTTGAATTGTTTATTGAAGGTGATCACTTTGTTCCTGCCTATGAACATTGTTTCCGTGAAGAACTTTTGGCTAAATTCCTGTACTGGCTGATGGATACCTATGTTGTTGAGTTGCTCAGATCATTTTTCTATATCACCGAGACCATGTTCCAGAAAAACATGCTTTTCTACTACCGAAAGTTTATTTGGGGCAAGTTACAGAACATTGGAATTAGGTAACATTAGAAAACTAATCGAACATTAATGGAATGTGTGGAAATCTCATGTTTTGTAGTGTAAAGATATCAATCTGCTTTAATTTTTGACCATTTATCCTCCTTTTATTTGATTAATTTCCCAAAAGAAAATTCAGCCTGTGGTTGTAGTATGCGCAACTTATAAATTCAGAAATATTTTATGTGAGAAAACTGATGCAAATTTAGAGTACTGTGGTAGGAGAAGAGAAACCTTTGCAATAACAAAATCGATTATGAAGAGGTTTTTGGTTTTGTAAGTCATTTTTTTATACCTTTTAAAAATGAGTGAAGCATGGTGACAGAATCCCAAAGTAACCCTGGGAAAGTTAATTTTAAAAATAATCTGCTTTTACTGCTTTAATTTAAAAAAAACGACAACAACAAAATATCTCTGCTGAAATGCTGTAATACTCTATTCAGACAGTAATTTTGTGGTTTGGGCTTTTTTTAAATTTTTTTTGAAGGTTGAGGGATTTAAAAGCTGCATATCTTCTTTTTAGTGCGGCTGTGGAATTCCTGGCTTCTTTTTTGGTCTTAAAAAATACATCCATGTATTTAAGTTATGGCATTGTTTAAGATCAAATTTTAAGCAATTAAGTGAGAAAATAGGAAAGATGTAGTGATTTTAATGAACAGTATTGTGCACACATCTCCATGGTCGATGTCTTTTGGATTTTCATTATACATTGTTGGTGTCTGAGAGCTTTGGAACTGTGCAAAATGAGCATACTTGATGCCTTGTGTTTTAATAGTTGTATTATATGGTGAACCTTTTGCATTCACAGTGGTCTGTTGATCTGCAGTGTTGTATGTATGATTTTTTTTTTTTTCCCCTCCTGCCCCATCGCTCCCTCATTTTAACATTGGTATCTCCAGTGCAGCTCTTCTGAATATGTGTTTGCACTTAATGGGGCCCCATGGGGCCTCAATCCTGTTTGCAGTTGTAGCACAGAATACGCAATTTAAATAGTAGTAGTTGAATATAATTTTCAGTCCCGCATATTCTGTTTGTCTTGTCTTCAAACTAACAGACTTAGTGTTGCAATTAGTGTTTTTTGTAGTTTTGATGTACTTCAAAGGCTACTTTTTGGCATAAAGTATCATCAAGTACTAACTTCTACATATCAGATACAATGCTGTTTTTAGTGGGATGTGTGACTAAAAGAAAACAAATATTTTTGGTTTTAGCCCATTTGTCCCTATTCCAAGTTTCCTGGAAAACCCCAGTGTGTAAGGACAAGGTGCTCTGAACTCAAAAGACCCTGATCGGGGATGATCCCATTTCTTCTGATTTCCTCCCCACATATTTCCCCACCGTGCAGGAGGCCCCTTCTCACCTTTGCCTCAGGAAGTCCCTGAACTGCAGATCACTGGAAGCTGGGGAAGCATCCCAAGGAGGTACTGCTGCATGCTTCCCAAGGGCATGCTGTCAGGACAGGGTGTTTGCTGTTGGCTACAGGACAGGCAGCTATATGGACTTTTGATCTGATTCCAGCAGCTGCACATGAGCTTTGCTCAGAAGTCTAGGGCTTTCAGCACTGCTTTTTTGAGTGTGCAATGTAATGTGAGGTCTTCTACTAATACAGTTTACGCATTCATACAGGTGGCAAGCAGCTTACTTCACAAGGGAGGAGAGAAGTTGGGGTTTGGAGATACTGTGAGACAGCTGTTTAGGGCTGCCTCAGCTATTTTGAGGCTCTCCAGGCACTATCTTCTCTGAGGGGTGTCTGAGAGGGAAGCACATTTCTCAGTAATATGAACATACGGAGCTCAGAACTTGTGACTTGAGAGCCTTCCATTCTTCATTATTTTCTGCTGTTCATTTTAGCTAACACCTGCTCATCAGATCCGTTCTTTTGAATTGTGTTACTGGATATCTAAATACCCTTATGTTGTATAGGTATCGTAATTATCGCAGTTCACTATAATTTTTAATAAGTAGTAGGTCCCCTAAATGTTGGGAGTAGAACAGCCCATTACAGTAAGTCCTTCCCTGGATCTTTCTTAACATAGCTTTCAGAAGGTTCTACTCAACTTTCTTAATGTCTTTCAAGCTTCTGAAACCATGAGAAATACCCAACCACCTGTTGTTTTGCATAAAAACTACTTCGTAATGTTCAAATGTACTTGGCTAACCTGTGCTTAAATTTTCATTTATGTTAACTAAGATTTTTTTTTAATTATCTTAATTTGCATCAAGCAGAAATGTGTACTCTCTTATTATTTTATTACATTGTCATTAAGATACCGTGAAATTGTTCTGAAATTCAGATTTCCGTGACACTTGCTGCAGAGTTTAATATTTGTAATGATCTTCTTAGAAAAATATTTGGCTTCAGTTATCATAAAGAGATTAAAAGTTTTAACTTACTGCCTTTCCTATTGCTTACATGAAATGTGTATTTGTATTTTAGAAACCATTTTGCCAAAGTACATCTACGTGCTTTATCTTCAGAGGAGATTGAAGCTGTCCGTCAAAAAAAATATGTTCCAATGGCATCAAAGCTCCGGTTCATTCCCAAAGCAAATGGGTTAAGACCCATAGTAAAAGTGAGCGGTGTTGTTGAAGCACGAGCATTCAGCAGGGAAAGCAGAGAAAAGAAGGTTTTTATTTTCTTTATTGTTTTGTGTGTGTTTCATGTAGGCAGCTAATAAAGCGAGTGAGGTTTTCTGTTATAAAAAAAATAGTTTTAACATGGTGAACTGGAACATTCAAATCAGAATGACTGAATGGTTCTGCCTGTTGCAACGTAGCTTCTTCCTTCCCAGTGCTTAATTACCATTAGCTTCCAGTTCCAGAATCATATTTTAACAGAATGGCATGGTCTGTCAGGTAATCATGTTTTCTTTCTCTTTTCTTTCCATCCCTTTCCCTCAGGCTTGTGTGTCTGGTTGTGGTAGGCGTTTGGCCATTTATGGGAGCAGAAGGACAGAAATGTCAGATATTGAGTATTCTGAATTAACGTGTTGTATTTGTTTGGTACACCAGAGGGTGAGGGACGGATGAGGCTGGCCTATTGTGATTTACCTGAATGCTGATTTTGCACGTTATTCAGCTACTTGCCTGTTGTGCCAGGTCAACCCAGGGAGCCGAAAAGTGGTGAACTAGGTGTGTTACAGAAGGTCTAAGAAGGGTGAGGAAGCTGAATCAAGTGTAGTAGGGAGATAGAAAGGAAGCTGGGAATTGCAGCAGCCTGGGAACAGAGACAGAACATACGGTGCACAGAATAATCTATTCAACAGGCTAGTTAACCACAAGACATAGTGGGAACCCAGTTTCACTGTCTTGCATGACCGCGTTAATTGTTTTTCCTTCAGGCTGAGTCCTGTTTAGTGCACAAGATTAAGTGTTCTCCAAATGGGTGAGAGGTTAGTGGCTTAGTATTTACTGTTCAATACGTGATCCCAGACCAGATTTACAAGGCATCTGCTAAAAGCTGTTCTGAAGTGTTCTTTCTTTATAGTCTTTGTATGACAATCAGACTGTCAGATTTGAGAGTATGCGCACACTTAATTTGGAAATAGCTGCAGTGCTATTGCTCCTGTAACAGATCTGGCATAAAGGATGACACGAATATACTGAAGAAGACGAAGGTTCAAAGTCAACCATGGCAGCTCATCAGGTGTTTTGAGCTAACCTGGCTGCTCTGGAGCCGAGGGGGAATATCTAGATCTGCTGAAGAGTGCAAGCAATAGACTGCTGTTGGAGCGTGCAGACAAATAACTGAGGACACTAAGGTCTTCAGCTGTTAGACAGACCTCATCTGTCTAAACTAGTCACAACGCATAGCTAAGGATTTTCCTAAATCCATGAAAGAGAAGGTGGTGGTAGTGTTACCTCTTCTCTCAGATAGTAGGCTGAAACAGAGAGAAGTGTCTAGTGTAAAACAATCATCTTATTCATTAATTCCAACCTAATGGAAGTGATGTCTTTTTTTTTTTCTTTTTTTTTTGTTCCTTTTTTCCTAAACTTGCACGGCTACTCATTTTGCTTCTGTCATGGCATTTTGTCTTGCACTCTGTTCCAGTTTCATCCTGTACCATATCCACATTGTCTCTGCTCTCCACTTTCCTCCTAGCATTTAAATTGTAGAAGGAAGACGATCTTCTAGTTCTGTCTTCCTGACAATATTCCAGGTTTTGGAATTTGGAAGCCAGACTGGAATTGTAGGGGTAGTCTTGGCCAGTTTCTGTAGCTCAACACTGGAATATGTCCAGATGAATTGCCAGAGATGGTCTCCCAAATATCCAGCAAACCAACTTCTGATTTTTGGGCAACTCCCAAACTTTGCTGCAAAATACATGGTGGAATGAGTTCAGTTCTGTGAATTTGTCCTCAAATCACTGTAGATTTTGTTTTGTTTCGAAGGTTTTACGTGTTTGCTTTACATCCTTCTTCCTTTTTCATTCGAACCAATATTTTTTTTATTTTTAATGGGAAGCTCAAAGCACTGGTAGGCAGCAGGGTTCTAAAAGATCTGATTTGTCTGAGAGTTTATAGTCTTTCACCGCATTCCAGCAGATCATTAAGTTTTGCAAAAATATTAACAACTCTGTGCATTGGACCTGTACTGGGGAATTAAGAGGCTTGAGGGAATTCCTTCTAAAGTGACAATGAGGAGCTACTGTGAATACTGCAACTCCAGGTCTCTCGGGTTTAGTTCAGACTGGGTTTGCAACCAGTCTCAATTTTCTTTTACTGACTCACTTGCAAACACCCATATGGCTATCAACTTTGTGAAAAGGTGAAGGTGTGTTTTTTGTGAAAAAGCAGCCATCCTGGGATAGGCTCATTAAGAAGGAAAGAAGGAACTCTTCTACTGATGTTTACTTTGATCTGGCTGCTTCTATTTACCTTTGAGCTACATCTCTACCCTTTTGACTGTTTTTCTTAGGAACTTGGGCTATAGCAGAAAAGATACCACTGCAATAATTCAGGAAAGTGTCTAAATTTTCATAAATCTTTGTTTTATAAACTGTCCAAAAACATTTTGCAGGATCAGACAATGAGCGAACATAATTACTTTATGTACACAGTGAGGTTGGACCGAGTTGTTTTGGAAGCAGTGGCAGTAGTACACCAAACACTTTTGGTGTGCTTTAGTTTTGCCGGCTTTTCACTAAAACTAATTGGTTTTTTTCAGTGCAAAAATAAATGTTTTCAGATGAATTGGAATACTTCCATAATTAGTAGTTTCAGTGTAGATATTATGATCACAATACTACCATTGACAGTAAGAAACCTTTTATGTTCTTTGTATTCATTTTGGAGGACTTATCTGAAATTCTAAACTGCTTTCTAAGCGTGCTATGTGTGCGGTTTGTTTATTTTTTTCAGTAGTATGACTTGCCCTTTCAACATTCCTTTGTTGACATGTGTGTCAATATTGGTTTTTTTTCGTTAAGGTGTTTACAGACCTAGTCAACCTGCACGACTTCACTGCCACTCTGGCAATTACTATTCCCATAGCTGAGAGTTAAATCTTTGCTAATGTACTAGCATAAAGTACCTCCAGAGGCTGAACTGATGGTGCAGCTGGACTTAGCCTAAAGTCTTGGGGCACGTGTTCTTTTTGCGGCTCTTGTTGTGGTGATAGTCTCCACCAGAGAGAATTAATGATATTTAAGAAGTTACCTTCTAATTGGTGGCTGTTTTATTTGCTGGAGTCCGTCTGTTTATCTCCTTAACTATTACACCTTGATTTCCAAGAGTCAGGTACAGAAAAAACACATTTTCTATAGGATTTAGATGTTTGAAAAAAAAAGAAAAAGAAAAAAGATCTCTGAGGCTCTTTTGTCATTTCAAAGTAGTTACTGCAGCTATATTCAGGGTTTCTGAAAACTGCGGTTGACCAAAATAATATAGTAAACATACAAAATTATTCTCATCGTTCATCTAAATGTGAAATTGTATATTGCACAGAATTTAATGTATTTCAGCATACTTTAAGGTGATTCTCTTTGGTCTCTTTTTAGATGCATCACTACAACACTCGACTAAAAAATCTATTTAGTGTGTTAAATTATGAACGAACTATAAACACCAGGTTTATCGGCTCTTCAGTGTTTGGGAAAGATGATATCTACAAGGCATGGAAGAAGTTTGTTACAAAGGTTCTTGAATCAGATGGTGAAATTCCTCGTTTCTACTACGTAAAGGTATGTCTTTTTAATTACATATTCAAACTGACTCTTCAAAGTCAACTTGCAGATACTTCCATAGCTGTAATAACTGTGATCTGAGTGCATAATTATTTCTTTTTCAAAATAAACTTTTGTGCATACTTAACACAGACTCTGGTTGTTTTTTGGGGAGTGGGGTTGGTTGATTTTCTTGAGGGGAGGTGTCCCTACAGTAGATCTTCCTTTACTTTGATATTTTTCTGTCCGTCTTTCTGACATGTAGCAGCTCTTGCTTCTGCACGTGCACTGTATTTCTGCAGTTACATTTACTTGGGTAGAAAAATGGGACAAAAAAAATAAGCTCAGATGTGCTGTTAGGACCATCTTCCCAAAGGAGAACCGGGAAAAACTTGCTACGTGCATTTGGATAAATTCAGTATGTTTTTAAAAATAGGTCTCTTTCTATCTCAGTATCATTAGTTTCTGTAGAAAATGAACACTTGAACTCTAGTGTCTCTCCAACAAGTTTCTTCTCCCACTTAAAAAAAAAAAAAGACTGCTTGTCGTATCCCACTATTTGAAGGAGTGTCTTCTTAACACTTGTTTTTCAGTTATGTGTAGCAGGCAACCTTTGAGATCAGTTCAGCGCTTTGAATTGGGGCAATTTATACAGACATATGTAAATGACACACTTTTATATATATTGTAGTGGGGCTTCTCTCTTGTGCTTTCATATGTCAGTTGTCATCCTGTCCTGAAGTTACTTTCCATGATTGTCTCGTTATCTTTCAAGCCAAAGAATCATGGCATTGACGTAGTTCTCCTAAGATTGTTGCTTCTTCACAAGGTTTTGAATTTCGACTATGACAAGTAAAAGCAGAGGTAAAACTGCAGTATGAGGTTTAGAAAAGGTAAAACTTCTGGCTTTGCAGCTTTCCAAAAGCCTAAGATGCCACCTCCATGATCATATGGAGACGAAGATTTCTTAAAATACTTAAAACGTATTAAAAATATCAGCAATAAACTTTAGTTAAATGATCGAATGTTCGGTGTTAGGTCTAAGGTTGCATATGGTATCATATTCTGTTAATAACAAGAAATGTGCTAAAACTGATGATTTGGTTATCCCTTGTAAGGGAAAACTCATTGATGAGTGATGAAAGGTGTTGCAGATAAGCAATGAGTTGTTGTTTTGTCACAAATTTGGACTGAATAATGCAGTAATTTATTTCCTATGTGATTTATCTTTCAGCCTTTTTTCATACTACCACAGCAATTAGTTTACAGTGCTCCTTTACAGCGATTCTGATGAATTCATAATGGAAGATACTTCTTCTATTTCAGGCTGATGTCTCCAGGGCTTATGATACCATTCCTCATAATAAACTTGTGGAAGTGATTTCACGGATCTTAAACCCCGAGAAAAGAACTGTCTACTGCATACGGCGCTATGCCATGATTATGATTACCACAAATGGAAAAGCCAGGAGGTTCTATAGGAGACATGTATGACTTGCTGATTTCTTCTATTTGCTGCTGTAGATACGTTTCAATCCAAGGAATATTTTTGTTTATAGCTTTTTTTAGTCACAACTTGGATGAGGTAATTACTTCATAAACCCTTTTTTAATAGTGTTGGATATTTTCCAGAGGTAGCAAAGCTTCCTTTTCTTCCTTAATTTTTGCACTTTTTATTCAGCGTTAATAAGAATAAAGATAAATGTGTTATGGAAATAGAGAGATGTGAGGGAGCTATTTCATTTTAACAACAGCTGAATTGTTGGATTAAAATAACGCAATAAGGCTGGCCCTTTGACCTTCACTGAATAAAAGAGTCAGATACTGAATTTTCTATTGCTTTTGTCATTTATTTCTTTACACTCAATGTGTAGGTTTCTACTTTCAAGGATTTTATGCCAGACATGAAGCAGTTTGTGTCTCAGCTTCAGGAGAATACTTCATTGCAAAACGCAATAATAGTTGAACAGGTAAGTATTGGGAGACTTCCTTTCAACTGAAAAAGAAAGCTACAGAAGAATTGGAGGAAGACTGGGATTTTTGATTGAATGTACATATTATGTGGTGACACCACCTCTCTTCTAGTTACCCAGCAGCTTCCATAGAAAGATTTTTGTCATCTCTTCTTTGATAACAGGCTCTCAGTGTTCAGTGGAAGAAGTGCACCAGGCAAGAAATCTGACAAAATATCCTTCTAGACTTCTTCCAGATTTTATCATCCTCTCAAACTTTCACTTTAACCAATGTTTTCTTTTTCCTTTCCTAACTCCATTGTTTGTTGCAGCAGTTCTCAAGGGAGAACTTAACTGTCTGAGTAAAGAAGGGCTTCAACAGTTGCTATCTCCAAAACACACAGAAGTAAGAATGAGTAAAATGTATTCTAAGCTAAGTAGCTAAGGAAATAGGTGTGGCATCTTGAATAACAAACTGCATAGAATAGAAAAATTAATTGGAAAAAAGAAAGAAAAGCTTATTTTAATTATCACCTGCCAAGGTTGATAAGAATGAACTCTTCTTTAGAAGAGTTAAAATGCAGCACAAAATAAGATCAACTTTTGTATTTTTTGTTTAAAGAGATTTCTCACTTTCAGTGAATTAAAGTATGGTTAAAAATGATATGTATCTTAAAGTTACTCCAGCTGATGCTTTGTTACAAGAAGCAAGCATCCTTCTGTTGTTTTAGTTCTTGTCCTGCAGAGAACTGTACTAATTGAGTTTGTTCTCAAGACTTCCTTCTGTGCAAGGAGCATGCCAGAGAAAGGCATAAAAGTAGATTATGTGCTTGGTCAGTTTCTTAATACGTTTTATTGTTCAGCATCATGGTGTTCCATTCCATGATAACAACCTGCAAGATTCCTGAGCATCAGCTGACCAGACAGGTATTTTCTCACAGGCTACTTTCTCTTTAAATTTTTTTTTTTTCTAAACTTGCCAGTGGAAAATTTTTACATAGGGTAATTTATGCTTCTAACATACAAGTAAGATGATCTTGTATATGTATGGACATAGGAGTAGAATATACAGTGTGCACAATTCCAGGATCCTACAAAGTGCAGAGAGCCTAGTGAGTACATGGATGAAAACGAAAACTAGCTGCATCTATGATGATGATGATGTGTATGTAGGTTTTGTTTTATTCTTTTTTTTCCAGTGGACTCTGGTTTAGATAACTATGCCAGATATTGTGTGAACAGCAGCATTCTATTTTGAAATATTCTGCGTCTGAAAACAATTCGTGTGTGTGTGTGACATTACTTTTTTAAAAAAAACTTATTCTGAGAAAAGTATCATGGCAGCCTGGGTGTGGGTACCACAGGTACATCGTGTTAGCTCTTCAATACAAATAACCATGACCTCACATGGCTCTATCCAGAGCTGAGGGCATTTGCCTGATATCTGATCTCTGCAAATAGGAAGTCATTTTGCTTTAGTTCTCATGAAGTCATTATTGAAGGGATTTAAACTGCTCTAAAATAATTTATTACACAGTTTTTAAAACAAAGCTTCATAAATATTGGATGGACAGGCAGTCACTCATGGAATCGTTGGTAATATGTGGCAAAGAATGTGTTTTGCAGCAGAACTGGCCAGTGAGTGTATCTACACTTGTGGAATTATAAAGAACATGACAGTTACAGAAATTGCCCTGCAGGATAGAAAGCGGCCAAAAGAGTGACATGCATTGTAATAATCCAGTATAGTACACCAGCACTTTAAAAAGTGGTTTGGGATGTTGTATTTGACTATTTTTCCATGTAACACCAATCAAAACTGCTTTTCTCCTAAAGCAAAACAAAACTGCACTGTTCACTTGTTGGATGTGAGCAGCTTTTTAGTGTGTATATTCAGATCTTGGTGTTAGGTGTTTTGTTTCTTGCCTTAGGGGTTTGAACTACTTCAGTCTAGCTTTTTATAGAGGTTTCTGCTTATCTTCTAAGTTTATACTGTATTTTTAGTTTCAGTACATTTCTAAAGTACAAATCTTGCTTTGTTTTGTCCCATTTCTAGAGCTTAACTTTTAATGAGACAAGTTCCAGCCTGTTTACTTTTTTTCTTCAAATGATACATAACAACATCCTGGAGATTGGGAGCAGGTAAAAAAATAAGTTAGTTTTTCCTTGTATAGTGTTTTTGTTTTTTTTTTTTTCGTTGGTTGTTTTTTTTTCTGTTAAGCAGAATACTTTTAATTGGCTCAGGGGATTTTTGAGAGCTGTCTTTTAAAGATTTATATTTCATGTTAATTTGAAATCAGTTTAAGCTCCATAAAAGCATGAAGAGTTTGGAATCAAATTTGTATTTGGATGAAATTTCTCTTTCCCAGCTGGATGATGTTAACTATAAACAGAATGCATTTTTCTAAAATATGTAACCTTCTTTATTTAAAACTGGAAATGTGGTTCAAAAGAAAAATACTTTAAAAGGTTGGAATCCATAGTGGTGAACAAAAGCAAGGTAACGTCCAAGCAATCGTGCAAAAACCTTGTTAGTCATTTCTCTATAGTGAAAAATTAAACCTTTTCTACGTGGCCTTGCTATTTGGCAAGTTGCAATAAAAATAAAAGGCAATAACAGTAGGAATTTAAATTATTGGCAACTCCAAAACTAGGAAACAGATGTTATAGAGGGTAGTAACGCACATTTCTTCTTGTGATGCTAGAAGAGCTGATTATGTTTTGCTCCTAGGTGGCAAATGTGTGTACCACGTCTAGAAAACAAGTACTTACATGATCTTTATTCTGAATGAGGTATATTAGCATGAATAGCTTCTTGGTCTTGAAAAAAATACCTTTATTTTAGAATATTTAATCTCACAAAATTGAGGGAGTGGGAGAAAAGCTTTCAGGGAGGGAAAGAGAAGAGCGTTTATAGGTTTTTCTAGCACTGATGCTTACACTGCCCTTGGCAGGATCCTGAGAATGCTGACGTGGCGTGCCGTTAGTAAGGACTAACTGACATCAGTATGTTTAATAAAAGTTTAACGGTTTTAAAGAAAGCGCACCCTGACAAAGCCAGCTTCACGCTTATTTAAATTCAGTCACAGCTTGGCTGAAAAAATACTGTTTCTCCTGGAATGAATTTGCCCTTTTAAAGTAGCTCATTCTCATTTGTTCAAAAAAAACCCCCACAACTGCAAATAAGTTTAGAAAATGAATACACTCTTTAACTGATGGTTCTCAAAAAGCCATCACAGTTAGTCAATATTCACTTCATGTGTTGAGAAAAATGCTGATTTTTGAGCTGGGGACCTAGAAGGACTCTCTTAATACCATTTAATGTATTTGTCAAAAGTCTGGAAAAATGTGAAGTTGCTGCTAGAAAAATGTGCAGATGACTCAAAACATAGGTAAGATCACTGCTAGAATGGTAGTATGTGGCTCCCGTGTCCAGTTGCATTTCATTTGCTTTGATTTCACTAAGCCATTCATGTAGAAATGGTAAAATGGACATTGTAATATAGTATCTCAGTACTTCAGAAGAGTGTTGTGAAAATAATTCCCCTGGATTTTGTGAGGTATACTCATTCTGTTGCTGCCAGCATAGAAAAATCCACAAGGTAATGGGGAGCTCTGTCTTCAGGAGTATGTCAAGATGTGATACATTACTATTACTGCGTGTGGTGTTACTGGCTTTAAGTAACGAGATGGGGGAAGTATTAATGAACCTTTCCCTGGCTATGTCTATATGAATTCTTTGAAGCCATGAGAAGTAAATCAAGATTTATTCTTTTTGCAAAATAACAACTGGCAACTTCAGTGAACTTTTCAAGGAAGGGGGGGAGGTTCAGTATAATTACAAATAGTAAGGGTTAGCATTTCACAGGTTTTCCTAATCAGAAGTAAGATAGCTTCATGCCTGAGCAGATAAATGAGGAAATAAATGTGATTTACAATATAGCTGAGATGTATAAAACGTGTTCTATTGGACTAAGCCATCAGGAATTTCCCTAAAGTTAAAGTGATGTTTATTTGTGGAAAAACAAAACAAACCCAGAAACAAAAACCCAAGAAAACATTTTCCTTGGCCGGATCATGCTGTGCAAGTATATATGCAAAGAATAAACACCTCAATTTAAATTACTGCTTTAAATTAAATTGTTTTGTAGTTAAACATTTTTACTCTGACTTGTGCTGCTGAAACAATTTTGGTTTTGTTTGTTTGTTTGTTTGTTTTTTCCAGAAAACTTAGCAAGGTAAGTGGTGAACATTTATATTTTAATTTAATGTGGATGTCTGCTATTTCTGAAAAAAGCTGGGAATGTTCTATCTCAAAATCCACCTGAATTTAATTCCTGCTGTCGATGTACAGTATGAGCTTCAGCCTAATTGATTTTTAATGGGCACTGGCTGGGAGCTGTTTGGATAATAATTAAAAATAAATAAATTCTAGTTCGAAAGGTTTGTCCAGTGCACTTTGTTTCTTGTACAAGAACACTTGTTTTGAAGCTATGTAAGATGTAACATAAAGAACTACAAAGCTTAAATGAAGGGTGGCTCTGCAGCTGAAGGAGGAAGGAGACACTGAGGTTTGCAATCAGTTATAAAATGTCTTTCCTGTAATGACAGTTGTCTACTGGAGTTTGTTAATAAGAAAGGAGTGTGTGTATTAGCATGTTTTTTCACTGGTTAATTTAAAACTTCTGGAGCCATATGTAGATTCCTAGAGGAAAGAACAAACAAATTTAAGTAAGGCTAACTAGCAAGTATGTAGCATATTTCTTATTGAAACATATATGTTGTACTTGAAAATAATAAGTAAATGTTTAATGGCTATTGGAATCTTCTTGTTGCGTGTTTAGATTTTTTTTCCCCCTTTTTTTTCTTTTATTCTTGACCAGATACTACTTACAGTGCTGTGGAATTCCACAGGGCTCCATTTTGTCAACCTTACTTTGCAGCTTATGCTATGGAGACATGGAAAACAAATTGCTCTGTGGAGTACAACAGGATGGGTAGGCATGCTTTGTTCTGGGCTCTGTTATAGTAATGCATAATATATAGTATATGTGGTTTTAGTATATACGTAGTATATATATTATAGTATACGTGTTTATAATATATGTAGTATAGTAGATGTGTGACATTTTCTCTGAAGTTTAATTTTGAATTTCAAAGTTTTCCAACTCTCCATTAGGAAGTGTGGTGCACCCAAAGATCTCTACAGCTTCGGCGTCACTGCGGTTGGTTTGTGGGGGAATTTCCCTGTTTGTCATACGATTGGGAAGAAAAGAGCTGAAAAGAAGCTGTCCCAGATCTGTGGGTGGCAGATGTGTTCTTACAAAGAGCATAGTACTTAGGGATACTGTAAAGAGTCTGACAGGCCCTTGTACATGTAAGAAGTTTATGGTTCTCCCACACTCATTCCCACAGAGATTGTGATCTTCTCTCCTCAAACAAGATGGGATGTTGGTTACAGGCTTTATGATACTCCAGGCTTCTGCCTGAGGGCTTTCCAACCCACCATCTGTAAATCTTAGCATTTTATGAAGGTCACAGCTTTATTGCAGACTCTTTACAAGGCATCTTGGTTCTTGTTTGAAGCTCTATGTGGCTCTTGGTACATCTTCTAAGTGTTTGTGTCCTGCTTGCTCTTGCTTCTTAGGAGCTGGACGGAAAGCTAGCCTGGTAAAAGCTCTACGTCTATTAGCCATAAAAACTTTATGGTCCCTTTTGCCTCTACATGAACTGATTGCCACTGAATTACAGATTTGGGTCTTTAGGCAAGAGCTAGACATCAGTGAGCCCCCTGAAGCTTGTCCGTGTTCACACATCTCCCTCCGTTGCTGTGAATTCTGTCCTAAGAAAGAATAAAGAAAGTAAAAAGTGTGTAGGAATCCTCCAGATAAGTGCATCTGTCTGATGTCTCTTCTTGGGAGGCTCACGAAATAACGGGAAGTTTCAGGATTTTAAACATATCCCTACACAAGTAGTAAGAGTTCTCATAAATATTAGGACACTGTGATGATATAAGTATAAACAGCTGTCTTTTGCTTTCAAAGGATTTTGTTTACACATACTGAAATTATGAAACTGATTCAGAAGAATGCACTTTTTTGTGTAGCAGCTATTTTTATATGGAGCAGATTTTAGAATGTTACTTAGGTGTCTGTTGAATGATTTTGATAGTTTCATTTGGCCTTTATGTCAAAAAAAATAATCTAGCAGTTGACTTGGTTAGGCAAAGGTGCAGTTGACCTGATCATAGTGATGGCAGTACTCCTGCTTTGAGAAGGGTCTGGACAAGATCATCTCCAGAGCTCCCTCTTTATGATCTACTAGGCAGGATTTATCAGAAAAATATGGGCATGCTTGCGGCAATAATTCTGTTGCAAAAGAAAATCCAGCCTTTACAGTGGTAGACTGTCGTCTGTTCTATGCTCAAGTTATAGCTTCACAAACAAATTATTACACGGTAAGCAAAGATACAGAATTAGAGCACATGAAGCATCTGATATCTCTGTGTGTACCTGATATTACACCTCCTTTCCTTGTGTTGTATATTAAGATACAGCAAATTCTCCCTTGGAAAAGTGTAAAACCCTGCATCCAAGAAGCCACTGTGGAACAGCTTGTGTGCTGTAAATTCCTGTCATGTTTCATGTAGCCAGCCCCGTTGCTTTCTTATTTTTATTTTTTTTTTTCATTTATTTTTAGGAAAGAAGCGGAACTGAGAATTTCTTCATGAGACACGATTTGGAGATCGTATTGGCCTCTACCTTCTTATGAATTAAAATGGGCACGTTGTTGCTCTGAAGAGTATGACAAAAATTTGAAAGGATTACATATCAAAAAGTCTAACATGAGTTTCTTCTTGATTACAGAGTCCTAATACGTCTCATTGATGACTTTTTGCTGGTTACACCACATTTAACACATGCCAGAACTTTTCTAAGGTATGCTGTAAAAGACATAGTCTTCAAAGTAATAAGCATTAACACCTTTAAGGTCATTCTTTTTCATCTTTATACAGGCTTGTCCATATAGGTATATTTGGTGTATGGGTTAATAATCAAGGGCTGTGTTGGAGTCCTTGCTGGTAGCCTGTGCCTGGGAGGAATCCTAATAGCTACGTTCTTGATGGCCAGCTAACAATCTGGTACAACTCAGATGGTGGGGAATTGCTGCTGAGGTTTAAATTAGGGACCTAGCTACTGACCTTGATGGAGCTTCTAGCAGCAAGTAGTAGAGTGGACTAACCAAAGCAGCTGACAAGTGTCTTTTAAGACCATTTTCCTTCCAATTTTTAGGATGTCTTAGTTACATTCTTAAAAATGTTTTTACTGGGCAGGCGTGCTGCTATCTTCTATTCCTGGGGAAAGAATGCAACTTTTCTCTGATCCAATATTGCTAAGAATTTTCTGGTCATTAATATTTTGGGGTGAGTATTTGAAGCTACTGATAGCATGGCAGCATGCAGCTCACACAGAAGTTTTCAAACTGTAATTCTTTAGAGTGCTTCAGAACTACCTTTTTTTTTAAAAAAAAAAAAAAATAAAAAATTGGGCCCCAAAAGAGGTTCCTGGTTACCATGGATATGGATGTGCAGGCAATATCCAAGAAGAGTTTTGCTGATGCCAAAGACAGTTTTAAGGATTCAAAGGAGAGGTCTTGAAGAGAAGCTTAGCATCTGCAATGCAGTCAATTGCATCATGCTTTTCAATAGTCAGAAAGATGCAGCTGTTTTGAGCCTGAAAGGTGATGGGCAAATCAGTTAAGTACAGTTTGAAGTATAAACTGTACTAAACTGTGGATAGTGTACTTTGAAGACTTCATTTGTCCTCGTTTCCTCATCAGAACAGAAAGAAATTTCTAGGGATGTGCGGATTTTACAGTTCTGGAATAATGTCGCTTGCAGTAGCATTGCAGATATCGTCCCTCTTGCCCTTTGAAGTTATCAGCATCTTTTTTGTCTATCAGTTTCTGCACCAGCTGTGTTGATTTTCTGTAGACAAGTAGCCTGTTCTGTACAATTTTTCCAGAACGGCTTACAGATCCTATGAACTCTCTGCCACAAATAGAGTAGTAACGTTTTTTTCCAATGGTGAAACTGGGGGACTCAAGAAATTTAATTTTGAGGAGATGGCATTTATGATGATTACTCCCCACCAAGAAGAGCCTACCTCTTCCTCTCACTCTTTAAAAGGATGAAGACTGCCCATGAATACGTTGCCAAGTAAGACAAACTGCTGCTTGTCTGTGAGACAACACTGCTGATTCAGTGTGTAGTAGGTAATCAGCAGGCATTCTGGCAATGAAAACATCCTTAGGGAAAACTTTGTGGAGAAAGTTCAAAATTTTTCATCAGATAAATGAGGTTCCTGTTACATGGATTCTCCTTGTTTTAGTTAACTTCCAAAAACAATAGCTCTTCGTCTGCTTTTCCCAATGATTTTTGATCACAGTGGTTTCTGTGACTGTGGTTTATGCGTCTTGTCTCTAATGTTTCATGGCTTAAATTCTTAAGTTGCATTAATTTGCAAAAGTTTTTCCTCTGTTATCCTCATATCCGTAAGCTTATTTTTTTATTTTATTTATTTAGTTAGTTACTTCTAACGTCTTCAGTTGTGTTTGTTTCTAGCTGCGTTCCTTAAGCTAAAGTGTTGGCCGTGGTTCCCTTTATTCTTTGGTTTCTGTCCTTTTGTGCAAGATCGTATGTGTCTTGCAGCATGGTGGGCTTTTTTGTTTGCTTTTGTGGGGGCAGTTAAGACTAACTGTTTATATCTGTTTTAGGACTCTAGCAACAGGTATTCCTGAGTATGGCTTTTTAATAAACCCCAATAAGACAGTCGTGAATTTTCCTGTTGATGATATCCCAGGATGCTCCAAATTTAAACAGCTGCCAGATTGTCGTCTGATCCCGTGGTGTGGTTTATTATTAGATATACGGACACTTGAGGTTTATTGCGATTACTCCAGGTAAATAGAGTTGTATACTCAGTGTCAGCTTTAGAGTATATCATACGCAGTGTGTGAAGCACAAAGGTGTCTTGTGAATGGTGTAGTTGAATTAACTGCAAAATAGATTTTACAATTCTGTTTCTTGTACCGTAATTTAAACATTTTACTCGGCTGTGCAGCCTGCTGTTTTCTTCATTCCATCCTGGTGGGATGTACGTACCATTAACACCATCAAATATGGCACACGTCACTAGTGACCAGAAGTCATATGCTGTATGGTGGCTACATGGTTCTGATAAAGTTTATTCAATCACCTCAGTTCGGCTTCTTTAACCATTATGCACTGTATTGTACTTGATATCATATAACTACATTTATTTTTCTGAAACTGTTATTTTTTGTACCTTCCTAGAAGAAGCAGTAAGTATTACATGAACTACAGATTGGGATTAATTTTGTATAGGCTAGAGGGACTGGTAATCCTTTCAACATCAGAGGTGTTCCCTCTGGTATGCTTCAGATGGTAGTGCAGGGGAGAAGTAACCTCTCTGTAAACTAGCAGCCTTGACTACATACACAAAGCAGTCTGAAGTGGTGTAGAACTCAGGACGGGACAATGTATCCTACTGAAAAGCTCTGTAGGCCCTTTACATGGACTACTAGAGATGGCATTAGACATTTGCTAAAGATTAACAAGAAAGAACTGTTTAAACTGAAGGATGATACCATATTTAGTATAAACATACATTTAAGTGGGAAACTGGGAGGAGATTTTCCGTCAGCAGTGTGGTGAAGTCCTTCACTAGTCTTCCAAAACAGAAAAGCTTGGTCATTTTAGGAAAGGAATTTATATGACATGATTTTATGTAACAACAGAGGACTAAAATCAGCAGCCAGAGAGAGAGATGCACTAGCAGTGTTTCTAAAAGAAACAGTTGACGTTGATGAGGGCATTGGTGCTGTTGGTCTGGGAGACACTAATCAGAACCCTGAGGATGTTTTTTACAAGGGCCGCCTTGCTTTTGATAAGTGATTGGAACACCAAAGTGAACAGAGGTGGTTTCCAGCCTAAGCTCCTGCGTTGCATGGATCATAGTGGAGTATAACCTCGTTGTCACTAATGTTGTTAGTTGTTAATGATGGTCTGGGTAGACCGTGCGTTTTAGAAATACATAGAGTTTGTGTTTGAGGTTATTTGTTTGGGTTTTTTTTAGCAGGGTGAATTATTCAGCCCTGACATATTGAAGTCATTCCTTAGCTAATAGCCTTAAGGCCACAATATCTAGTCTCTTTATAAATTTAATTTAGTTATAGTCATCTTTTAGCTACTGGCTCATTGATTAGCTGGCAGTCTCTGAAACATGAGAAGTTAAATGAGGCTTACTTTAGAGAATTTAATTTAGTTTATTAGCCTATGGAGTTTAACTACTTTTTTTTTTTTTCTAGTTATACCTGTACTTCTATCAGATCAAGTCTTTCCTTCAATTCAAGTAGAACAGCTGGGAAAAACATGAAACACAAATTGATTACAGTCCTCAAACTGAAATGCCATTGTTTATTTCTTGATTTACAGGTGGGAATATGAAAATGGATGTTTGGAAATACTGTGATTAGTGATAAAGAGCATTAAAAAACTGCTTTGAGTTCTAACTCTTTATGTTGATTTTGAGAGGCAATCCACATAACTTGGAAATGCTGACATAAACTAAAAAGTGGGGTCTCAGGACCATCTGGAGCTGAGCCTTCACAAGATTGTTAACTTAGGTACATAAAAGAAATCTTTAAAGTTTAGCATAAAATATTTTTTCTCTGTATCTCGAAATCATTTTATGCTGTTGAACTTCGAACAAATCCTGTCGTGACACTACACTGCTCCTATAGCTTTGTTTCTGTTCTGTTCTAGATCAACAGCCTTAGAACAGTTTTCATTAACATCTACAAGATATTTTTACTTCAGGCTTACAGGTAGGTCACTGTCTTCTGCAGTAACTTGGAATATTTCACTACTCTTTCTTGACACATGGAGGAGCTATGGATTAGGAAAAAGCGTGCCATATAAATGTGCAGTGGTAAATGTCAGTAGTAAGCCATGATATTCTTGTTTCAACACTGTTTTAAGTAATATTATCAGATTCAGGATACAGGATTATATTCATGTGTGTGTTTGTGACACTTTGCTAAATGGACTTTCAGTGTCTCGTGGTATTGACAGCTGACCTCAAGAAAAGCAGTTTGTTATACTGCAGGAGGATGACAAGAAGCCTTATCACTTATTAACCAGTTTATATTTAGAACTTTGTATCTATTAAAATCATATAGGACTTTGACCTGTATAACTTTGCCTTAAGTGAAGTTTCATTGTACCAAGTTAATTGCAGATTCTTAGCTGCTGATAATGTCTTAATTGCTCCTTAGCTGGTAATATCTTGGGTTTTGTGAGCTGTTCTTGACCAGCAGAGGAAGTGAATGTTTTAAACAAGGATAAAGAGAAGGAAATCAAAGCTGATAAGCAAGTTGGGAGAAAATAGTAATCTCTGTTCATCAAAAACTTTGAATGGTTGGCAGCACCAATTAATTGTTTGTTTATTGTTTTAGCGCAAAAAAAAAGTATAAGAGGTGCTTCCCTCTTTACAGAAATCAGGTGTTGCTCTTTTGCTAGGCTCATACTTGTTAGGAAGTGACATCTTAGTTTTGTTCTCAAATTCAACTTGGTCTGTGTTCACCCTGTATTATTCTTGTGTCCAAGAAGTGTAATTAGACTTGTTTACTGCAGCACTGATGTGTCCAAACTCTTAAACTTTGTGTCGTGAGTGACTTATGCTTTTCCTCTGATGTTGGACATGATTACTTAGTTACTTCTCTTTGCTTTTATGGTAACGCTCTAGCAAAGGTCTTTATGTTAAGGGTACCTTTAAAAAAACTGTCCACTATGGTAACAGCGTGTCAGGTTAATTCTGCCAGAGCTCTGTGATGCAGCATGGTAATTATGTTTATCCTTTAAATATTTTGAGATTTCAGAATTTCTTGACGTGATTACACTTATGCTGGGTTAATTTAATAAACAAGTATATACTGTTGAGTAATTACAAATCAGCATTGTAATTGTTGACTATATTCAGCGTGAGCAGGATTATAATTCCAGAGTCTGAAGAAAAAAAAAAAGCAATAAAAAAGCCAACAGTCTTAAAATATACCCAAACAGAGATATAAGGGATCATACAATACAAGTAGTTTCTGTAGAATTGGCTTCCAGATAGACAAAAGAGTGAGGATCCTGGTCTGTGGAACACTACATCATTTGTAGGTCTGTTTCCCTGAGTTTCTGAACAGCATTTTTTGTGGGGCTTTGCTTTGTTTTGTTTTTCTTGTGTGGGTGCTTTCTGGCTGTATGTTCTGTGATATGGAATTAATGAGGATGTGTAGTTTAACTTTCCCTGCACAGATGACAGTCGTTGTACTCAGAAGAGCATTCTGGTTACCAAGGCAGAGGGCTTCCAGAACTTTCAGGGCAGAATTTACAAATAAACATAATATGTGTCTGACACTGTAGGGATGTGTATATATAGGAGAGGTGCTGTATGTTAACAGTGTTGACATAGAATGGTTTGGGTTGGAAGGGACCTTAAAGATCATCTAGTTCCAGCCCCCCTGCCATGGGCAGGGACACCTCCCACTAGACCAGGCTGCTCAAAGCCCCATCCAGCCTGGCCTTGAACACTTCCAGGGATGGGGCATCCACAGCTTCCCTGGGCAACCTGTTCCAGTGTCTCACCAGCCTCACAGTGATTAATTTCTTCCTTACATCTAATCTAAATCTACCCTCTTAGCTAAAGACTGTTGGGTGCTTTTAGATTTTTTTATAGTGCCTAAGGTATGTAATCATAGTTTCACTCGAAATTGCAAATGACTTGTAATTAAATAGGCTGCTTTTGTGAACAGGTTCCATGCCTGTGTTCTCCAACTTCCATTCAACCAGCAAGTCAGAAACAATCCTTATTTCTTCCTAAGGATCGTCTCTGAAACTGCATCATGCTGCTATTCCATCCTGAAAGCAAAAAACTCAGGTATAGTATGTTAATGGCTATGAAGTAGCATGTTTGTGTTTGGTTTTTGAGGGTTTTTTTGACAAATAAAATGTCTTGAATGTGCAGTCAGATCATGTCATTTTGAGATAAAGACCAAGAATAAAAAATATGGAGTGCATGATAGGAGTCATGGTGCATTTTTTTTTTCTTAAACTCAATTTCCTGAAAATAGTAAAATGCTTTAGGTTTAAATTTTCAGTCTTCTGCTGACATAGGAGACTTCATTGACTACATAATTTTTCATAAAAAATCTTGGAGTGATTTTCTAGAAAGAGAGGAGGGGTCAGACATACTTCTTAATGCTCATCATTTTCAGTGACACTAATTTCCTGTTCTGTTTCTAGGGGTTGCTTTAGGTAAGAAAGGTGCATCTGGCCTGTTCCCTTCTGAGGCAGCAGAATGGCTCTGCTACCACGCCTTTGCTGTCAAACTGGCAAACCACAAGGTTGTTTACAAATGCCTGCTTAAGCCCCTAAAAATCTGTAAGTATTTGATTATTTTTACAGTTTGAAATATGGTTAATTGTAATAAAACTTGGAATCTAATGGATTTTTTTTATGTTTTCTTGTCATAAAGTGTTGTTCTAAAATGTGCATTAATGAACTCTCTGATTTTAATCAAATTTGCTAAGTAGACAAATTAAAATGGTATGTTTTTCAGCACTGCACATTCTAGACCCTTGTTCTTAAGAGACAGCTATTGATATTTGGCAGTCAATAAGTTTGTACTGTTCAGAAATCTTAATAAGATTGTGTTAATCATATAAGCATTCTCAGCAGGTTTAACTAAATGAAATATGAATGCTCAGTTTTCTTTTTAAAAAATGTAGAATAATTGGCAACTAAATAAATTCCTTCTGCAATTCCTCTTACCAAAAAAGTGTCACTGAGGTCACTTTGAAACAGAAGCACTTGCTGCACTGCATATGCTGTGTTGTAGTAGGGGGAAGTGGTGTTGGCAAATCTTTGACCCTTCTACTCGATGAAAGAAGGTGTCTGCTCCTGGGGAGCTCACTCTTTGACCAGTTGTGTGGTCTGTCCCCAGGCCAGCCACAGAAATAATAGAATTTTCTGTTCTAAGATACTGGAAGTGAACAGTAGTAGGCTTTTCTGAAGCAGTCAGCACTGTTGTTGAATTTAGCTGCAGTGAAGGCCGGTCTCTCAACACCGACTCTCTGATTGACACTCTGAATGAGTCATTACTTGGGTGGTTTTGTTATACAACACTGAGAAATTCTTCAGTCTGATTCCAAATAACCCCTATTTGATTTTAAATGTATCACAAGCTTCCTTTGATACCTGTGCTGAGGCCCAGTGCCCCAAAAAGAGAGCAGTTCTGCTTTTGGAAGTAAGCACTTCCTTCCCATTTCAAAGGCTTGCAGCAACGCTGGAATGCACACAGTCTGATTTTTGGTAGCGCGGTGTGAACATATCAAAGATGACACTTGAACACTTACAGGAAACAAACTGATGGTCAGTATCGCACCAGGAGCATTCCTGACTTCCTGTTGCAATGGACTTTCTGTAGGGAGCAGAACTTCAGTGACTTCTCCCAGAGAAGTTCCTTGTCTCAGAGTTACTGATGCCAAAACCAGAAGCACTGTGTCTGCTCGCTGCTGCTGCGAAGCCAGTTCTGTTCAGCCCTTCTAGAAGTACCAGGGGAGGCAGGCCCTGCCTCTGGGAAGGAAAGAGGTGGCTGATTGCTTCACGTGGAAAGGACAGAAACTGAAGAACTGAGCAGAGAATGCAGTAGTCACACCCTGTAAGATAATTGCGTCTCTGGGAGCTGTGTCAGTTCCCTAAGATCCATATAGAACACACCAGAGTTTTCATCTCTAATGCTGAAAGTTTTGCTCTTGGGATCTTTGCAGACCACAATCAGAGCCAAAGTTCCCCCATCCTGCTCTGTGCATGCTTTGCTGTTGAATCTGACAGTGCGTTCAGGGTGGAGGTACAGCCCCAGGCGGCTTTATTGTTCAGCAGAATCTCATCTTCCGTGCATTTGTGCATCTGCTGCAAAAGTGGTCTCTGCTGTCCACAAAATCACACCACCACAGATACCAGGGAAAATGGGCTGGGAAGTAGAGGTGGAATTTTTCTAGTTTGAATAATGATGGTTGTTAAGTTCCTTCTGCTGGACCTGTACAGCCCCTTGCCTAACCACAGTATTGACCCGAAACTTGCACGTGGTCCAGGCCTTACTCTGTATGCACAGTTTCTAACCCAAGAAGGGAAAACTCACCACTTCTCTGGCAGTGAGAATTGCCCTTGCAGAAATGCCCTTGCTTCCTAAATTCCTGGGGAGAACTATTAATGTTGGACTTACTGAGTATTGTAGGGGTGGAGCAGGAAAAGTCCAAAGGCAAGTAGAAAATTAGTGGTGACGTTCTCTTGAAGAGAGTAATTTCCAGCTATTCTTTCATAAATCTTACCTTCTCTGAGGCAGAATCTGTTCTTCACATCCATAATGTCAGAACATCTCTCTCTTTTCATCTACAAGGCCCAGTTTCTTTTGGAAATATCTGAGAGTTCAAGTACACTGCTGAAAGATCAAAGGCCCAGACATTTTTGCTTAATGGCTGCCTAAACAATTAGCAGGCTGTGACTTGTTTTTACTGTGAAACTTTTAAGATGGAAGTTTTTGCTGTGATTGGTCAAAAGATCACTGGGGCCTAAGTAACTCGAATGCCATCTCCAAGATCTCCATTTCTTATAGCCCCTGAAATTTTACCTGTACTTCCACTAGCCCCGTTCCTCCTGTGCTGCAAGGGTTGATAGAATACTTGGTGGAGCACTTCTGTAGTTGCCGTTTTTATGAAAAGCTCTCAAAACATCTACTAGGTATTTTGGCAGGAGGGTATATGTTTGTGGTCAGCTTGTCATGCAACTTGAATATTTACTAGTGACCGTAATTTTGAGAGGTGCGTTGACTGCATGCATGTTTGCTTCCCACCTGCCTTTCTCCTTCCTTTAAGAGTTGGTTGAGGTTTTAAAAATAATTTCAATATGCTTTTGAGAAGGGGCTGAGAAGGCACCAGATGCCCTGCTGAGCAGGAGGGAAGGCGAGGCATCAGTGTGCTGGTACAAAGCTGTACAAAGACATCTTGTGATCTGTAGTGGTAAGTCACGTGCATACCCTTGGTGTGAACGTGCATTGTTATCTCCATGTCTCCAAGATCGCTGGTCATAGATAAAGGCTGTTTTTCAGTCACCTGATTGTACATGGTGCTTATATTTGTATTTTCTTCCAAGTTTAGTAAGATACTAGGCCTTCCAATCCTGCAGGAACACACTAAAATCCATTTAGAGAGACATCGATAGATAGTTTTCTATGCAGTCTTATAAATTAGTTTTGTTTGGCCTGCATCAGACTTATTCCTGAGTAATGTTATTGTAATCAGAACATCATGCTGTAGAGAAGGTTACTACAGAGCTGAGTATTATGCAGAGATATGGGAGCTAATTTTAAGCCCTGTGTTTTAAGTTTTATCTTACTTCTGGAAATCAGGGGGCATGCGTGCATGTCAGAGTTGCTGTCACAGGAAAGCCACTGGTTCTCAGGTGCGTTCCTGTAAAATTAGCTCAGTATCTCTGTACGGCACAGAAGTCTGTAGCACAGAGGTAGCCAATGCTGGTAATAGCGCCTGTGTTGACCTTACCCCACTACACCACTTGTCATTTTGGAGTTTGTATCGGCTATATAAAACCTATTACCCCTGTAAGATTGTGTTGTTGACAGGAATTGATATAAACTATAATTCTTTTTGTTGTGTCCCTGTACCTGCCTTTCCATTACTCTCCGTGGGAATCAATATCAAAATAGGCATTGGGTAGAAGGTTCTTCCCGCTGTTCCAAAACCTGTTAAATATCAACACTGGGGGCTTGTCAGTACCAGTTGTCGTCATTCCTCAGGGTTAAGTATTTAAAACATAGTTACTGTTTAACATCCCTCCTATTATTACCAGTGGGGGAAGGAGAAAGAGTCTTTCCTTATCATGATAAGATATCAATACATCATCTGTCTCCTTTCCAAATACAGAACAAATGTTTATTGAGCACTTCTACCTTTCTGCACCATTGACAATTTTGCCAACTCTGTTTAGGTAACGGACTTAAACTGTTGCTAGGATTTTACATGTTCTTCCTAATCTTTAAAAACCTTTTTATTGTGGATAGTTCTGTCGATGATAGACTCAGTGACCTTCTATGTTTCAAAACTCTTATGTCCTCTTGTAAAAATTTAATTCCTGATTTAAGAGCCTCATTTACTGTCCAAAATTTTCCACCATAAGGGTGGCTTTCCAGTTAGCCTCTCTTCTCTTACAAGGAAGCACAGTGGAGAGAATTGCTCTGCCCAGTATATAGCAAAAGGTGCGTTTTCTACAGGTTTGTTTTTTTTTTTTAATCTTTTCATATACATCAGTTCCAAGCATAGGCTACTTCGATGTCGTATCTGAAACTAGAGGGGAAAAGAAACAGTTTGAGAATACCTTCCTTCTGTAGGTAAACATTAGCAACCAGATAAGGACCTGTCCCTTGTTCTTACAATTGTTTAAAATAGGGTCTTTCAAAGTAGATGATGTTTGACAGAGGGTCTTTTTTGGTGGATATAGTTGTTGAATAAACGGTCTTATACTTTAAAAAAAATTTTTTAAATTCTTAAATCCAAACAAGGAAGTGTTACAAGAACAGAGTAGGAGGAATTTGCTCCTTGGTTTTCTTAGTTTGTGAATATTTTAACATATGATTTTTAACCCTTTTATTTAGTAGCCTGTTTTAAGGGCAAAAGAATAGTAGCGTATTTTATTACAACTTTTTTTTATCCCCATATTCCATGTGTTCCAACTTTTAGGGGGATTCGGCTAGTATTGATTTCATTACTTTATTAACATTTTCCCTAAAACAGAATTGTTAGTTACTTGCAGTAGTAATAAATTGTTTCTGATATTTTGGTAGGTAAGATGCAGCTATTCAAGAAGATCCCAAAGGATACTATGGCACTACTGAAGACAGTGACAGAACCGTCTCTTTGTCAAGATTTCAAAGCTATCCTGGACTAACTGATTGAAGCTTATTTCATAATTTTTCCAGGTTTGAAAATAAATGTCTTTAGATGACTTTTCTCTGTAGTTTCTTTTGGTAGAGTGGATCAAAAGCAACTTCACTCCAGAGTTTTCCATGTTTGCTCCCAGATACCACACAAGGACTTAAAAAGAGCAGACAATTATGTTTATACATTCTTGTTTGTGTTTGCCTGTGCATTCACAGGCTATTTGAAGTAATTGACTTGGTTTCGTTCAGTAATTCCCATCTTCTTGATGAAGGCATCATTAGACCATGTTCTGTACAAACAGATCTACTTTCTTGTTTCAGTGTGTTGTTTCTGAAAAACTGTTCTTTGCTTCTTTGTGTTGCAGACTATTTTATAATAAATTGTCTGGTTAATTGCAATAACACATACTTGTCGCCAGTGCTTTTATTTTATAGTGATCTTTATCATCCTGCCCTGCCGGGTTATGTCCGGAAAGACAGTTACCTGCACAGGGCAAGTGCATTTCATGGCACTACCTAGCAAGATGTACAGGTTAGAAATTTTATGCTTTGGAGAACACAACTAATATATGCCAAAATTTCAGTGTCAAAGTTTAGTGTATACTTTAAATATTTTGAATACTTGGTGCTATTTTTAGTGCAGTGATATACAGAATGATGGTGGTGTATTTATACCTACAAAACAAACTTCTTGATTAGATAATATACCAAGTAGATTACTCTGCTATTTGCATTTCCTGATCTTTATTTAGGTTTATCTTTGGCTCTATGATGTTACTGAAGTACTCGCTAGCCCTGGTGTTGGCGTGTTGTGCGCAGCTGAATTTTGCCCTGTGGCTGCTCTGATAAATCGGCCCGTAGTTTTTCTTTCTCTTCCAGGCTTGTGTGTTGAATTTGCATTGCTTTAATGTAGACCTATTTTTATTAGGATTTTTCTGCCTGTGTTATAGGCTAAATAGCAGCTGCTTGGACATTTTCTCGAAGCAGATGGAGGATATCTTGCTGGAGTGAAACACAGTGTAGGCAGCGTTACTCAGTAGATGTTTTCTTTCAAAGGAGTGACAGACCACCACCACGCAGGGATCGGTAACACAGCTCCTAGAAGCCTATTTGCAGTATTGCAGCCTGTCTATTAACATCATAACTCACTTCAAACTGTCAAAATTTACAGTGGCAGTCATATGGTTTGGGTTGTTTTTTTTTTTTCTTTCTATGAAGCAGCACTGTTAAAATAAAATTTAAAAAAAAGGCCATAGAACAATTGCTCCTACTAGAGTAGAGGGCAGGTGAAGAACAGCCTAATTGCTTCCCAGCCAGCAGCTCAAACATTTAAACCCACCCCCCCCTCCCCCAACGATGTTCTCCAGTGATCCGGGTGTGAGGGAGCACTGTCATAGGCACCATCATGCAAGAGAAACCTGGTGGTGCAGGAAGCTTTGTTTCATTGGATCATGTGGCAGGAAGAGGCAGGGAGATGCTCCAACGAGGGCCTTGGCAGTGGTGAGACTTGAGTCTTGGAGAACTTCCTACACCGGCTAGAGCTGTTCCTGCCTGTGGCCATTCACCCTTTACCCGGACTTTCTTCAGCTGTGCACGCATTCCTTCCTGCTTCACTTCCCCTCTCCTGCTGTAGTGGTTGTGGGTAATACAAATTTTAAGTCTACCGCTTACTGCACGGGCCCTGTGCATTTTGTGTGTCGTGCTCAAGAAGCCTGTGCTGATAGGCAGCAGTAGGGATGAATCCATGCTTACTTTCTCCTGGTCACTGAGTTCCGCATGAACCTTCAGGTAAGGTTCATGCAGAGGAGCCTGATTGTTTCCTGAGAACCAACGAGCATGCCTATTTTGAAAGAACAGTCTGGAATAAGGGGTGGGCAGCCTGGAAGGATACCTCATGAGCTAGGATCCTACAGCACAAATCCATACAGGGAGGATGGGCCCCTGGGAAGAGCGGGGAGCCTTTCTGCAGTGAACAGCTGCCCCAAGGCAAACTTGCAGCCTGTTTAAAAGAGTGTCCTGGATAAGTGGGGTAGATAACTGGAGCAAGAGCTGTGCCGAGTTGGTCAGTATTTCGGAAAGCATTGCAGATAGGGTGTGCTTGGGAGGACCAGAAGAAAACCTCTCTGCTCCCATCCAAGAACAAGGTAGTTGTGGATAGATTTGCTTCTAAGCCTTTGAATTTCGATTTTGTCCAGGTGAGCCAAAACATGTTCTATTTTATAAGTTTTAATGTTAAATTCATGTCATTCAGCATGCTCCCGTCTAGAAAAGGATGGAGCTGTTTCCACCTTCAGGCTCAGAACAAGGGGTCCTGTTTCCAGCATCATTGCTTCTTTATGTAGCTTCCGCAGGATGCTCTAACATGGAGAATGGAGGGAATGTAAACTTCACCAATGGCTTGGATTTAGCCCATTTTTTTTCTCTGTATCACAGTAGATACTGTGATAATATAAACTGCCGATGTGGCCTCCGTTGAAGGTGTAATTCTATAAGAGTGCATAAAGAGTAATGCGTGTAGTTCTCTGAGCTGATGTTTGCCTTTCCCCTTAACTACTTGCTGAGTCATCGGTTTTAAACAGCATCTGCTGGTTTTGAAGGCTGTTTGTAAACAGATGCAAATACAATGCAGAAATCACAAGAAAAGACTATTTCATTTTAAAATACCTTCCAGTCAAAAAGGAAAGTGAAAATAAGGCTGAAATTAATATGTGTTTTAGCAAATGGAGAATTTGGAAACTTTAAGAAGAGCTGCCAGTCTGTACTGGAAACCTGTACTTACTTGTTGCTGCAGCTTACAACAGTTGGAAAAAAATGCTACGAGCATATGCGTAAGGAATAGATTAACTGTTGGGAAGGTACCAGTATTCCATAATGCTACTTCTGCATGAAACTGTTCTAAAAGAAATAGTGTGATATGTTATGGTGGTAAAATATTTTCTACTTAATTCGTAGCAAAGTGACAGGAAACATTTGAGTGGATTGAATAACGTGAATCTGAAAACGTTAAAAGAATTAGCTTAGGAACATTCTGGATCTGTAACGTGGATTTTCAACAATCATTGGGAAGCTGGGAAAACTGCAAAAGATTTGAGGGTTGCGGGGAAGGCTAAGATTTTCTTGGTATTTAGGAGAAGGTAAGTAGAGAGACTGAGAGCTAAGCCACTCAGTGTAACTGCACTGTGCAACCTGTGCTGCAAACCACTGTGCAAGTCAGCTTGCTGGGGGCTTTATGGGGGGAGGAAGAGTGATAGGGATGAAAATAGTTTTTTATTGTCTCTCTGCAGTGCTGGAAGGGAAGAATTGGACAGAAGCCCCTCTAGAGGAAATCGTAGCATCTGCCTGTGTCCATCAAACACATCCTTCTCCCCACGGCTTCCTTTTGGGAGCATATTATGGACTGTGAATCTCAATGTGAGGTAGGTATCAAACTTTGCAATGTAGGGAACTGCCCAGGTTCCAGAAGGAATATACTTTTCTTTCTGCAACTTTTCTCTATTATTGTTTTATGATAATTTGGATGCTTCCTTATTTATAATGCTGTTGCAATGCTTCTTCTGAGGCTTTTTTCCTTTAATAGGTACTTGAGCTCCTTATCTTAGGGCTATGGATTTTGCTTAAGGGTGAACATCACCATGCCCGTGTCTGTGTCCCTTACAGATTTATCCCCACAGAATCCAGGCTGTCTTTACAGCCTAGACAGTTCTAGAAAAGTCTTGTCTGTCAGAACAGTATGAGTTCACAGCAGAGTATTACAGCAAAGAAGATCTGATGGAACGTGCAGGTAAAAGACTGGGAGGAGAGTGAGCAGAAGTGGAAAGTGCTTGGTATGTAAGACTTCGGCACAGATTCAGTTTCATGTTTGCATGCCCATGCTTACAAAAATAAAGTCAGTCATGCTATTTAAGAGAAAAAAGTACCTATACGATGCTGTGCTTCATATGAATGAGGAAGGGGAACACTGTAGCACTAATTTTGCTAGAGTAAGGCTACAGTTCTGGCACAGGAATTTTAGTAAGGGTGGCATCAGAAGTACACTGAGAACAGAAAAGTGATGTTCCTACAAGAATTGCTCAGCACATTTTCTGGATGCCTACTTGGGCTAAACAGTAATTTCAGCTAGCGCGTTTCCCTGCTGTGAGTTGTAGCTACTGGAGCTGAAAATTGTCTTCCCCCTGAGTCCCATCCCAGGCTGAACTGCGTGTCCGATGACTCATGAAGTCTCCCTTCTGGTGAATGGGAAGGGGCAGCTCAAAAGTCAGGAAGTCTGTGAGTGCCATGACAGTGTCTTGAGATAGATCTATAGATTTGAAAGTCTTCTGTATGTAGTTTAATTCTTTTCTCAGCTTGTCTCTGTATTAGTTGGTTATGTTTTTCTTTAAGAGCAGATCTCTGACCAAATACTTAAACCTGCTTCACATACTCTGCATATATATGATTTTAATGAATATCTAGCTATTTGTAGTCAGAGACATGAATATAGAGTGTACACTTGAGTTAATTAAAAATTCTTATTTATGTATTTGCAGCTTTTATACAAATGTATGCTCAAAATTGCAGTTATATTGGGGTTTTTTGATTATTCATTCTTTGTGGAAGCCTTTTTTACTCATAATGTTTCAAACTTAATTTGCAGCAGGCAGAGTTGCAATTTAAATCTTCTGTGTCGTTGTCAAGAGCCTTTACAGTGCACAGCTGCAGAACATCAAGAAGTTGGCTTGGACCTTTGTGACTTGTGAGGTTTCAGCTAACAGAAGCTGGGTTTCCATGGTGGGTACCTGCCCCTCTATTGACTTGAAGAGCTGGGGCTGTTGGCAGGCTCCCACGGGGAATTGCTGGGCATCTTCATGCATACCATTGGCCAAGTCCATGGCTCTTGGAAATAAAAACACGCAGAGCCCAGGCATTTAACTGCTTTGCAGGTGATACTGCTCCTCCCACGTAGTGGAAGGGCCAGGAGGCTCCGGCCTGGCAACTGCTGTGCATGCAGACAGCTTACCCGGGCTTTTCTGTGCAGCAGGCAAAGGCACGGTGTGCTCTTGATCCTCTGGTGGATCCCGTGTGACAGACTGGATACCACTGTTTCTAGTACCGTCAGTGCTCCAGGAAAGTCTTACTGTCCAGGCTATTTGCAGGACAGGAGGTTGCAGCAGCAAATGTGTGAGGGGCATACTAAATCTAAAATAGAAAAATCTTGAAAAAATTGTTATCTCTCTCTCTTTACCCTGCTCTTTCTTTTAGCAGCAAGATAAAAATCATCCCTTCCTCCCTCCCAGGCTTGCAGTTCCCCTTGTGCCCCTTTCAAGGATTCAGGTAACTGCCTTTCTTCTGTAGAGTTTGAGTTGGTCTCATTCCTCTTCACTGTGTGGCCAAATCCCCATTACCCATTATGAAGCTCTACTAGTGCGTAGCCAGTCACAAGGATAAATACTGAAATTGCCTACATTTTCCTTAATCTTCCTCTCCTTTCCTTTGTTCTCTTAATTATTCAGCCTAAAGGCTTTGCCATACCTTATGCTCACATACTTTCCCTGTATTTTTTTCAGACTTTCAAGAATCTTGGCGAAAGGAATCCTCATCTCCCATCACTGCAGAGTGGCCAGGATCTGCAGGCAAGTACAGGAAAACCTGCTTTTAAGTAAAGATTAACTTAATTGTCATGTCATGTAAGGTTGCAACTCACTGGAAGGCTTCCATACATCTGCCCTTTCATTGTGGTATTATTCAGTTACTATGTTCAATGTAAGAAATTAAGGTGAAAAAATTGGGGATGTTTGCTTTAACAGTATTTTCCACTACAGTAAATTGCGGAATCTGCTAAGGTGAGAGATTTGTGCAAAATTAGTTACTCAGATTTACTTAATGTACATTCTTTTAACTGCTGATACTTTATTTTTGCTCTTTGCAATGCTTGAGAATATGAAATAATCACAAGATAACTGCTATTTAAATGTGTGTAGGGCATTACAAAAAGCAGAGTGTGGTGGACAAGAGGAGTCCTTACTCTTCAAGAGCTTCCATTCTACATCTCTCGGGGCGGGGGGGGGGAGGCGGGTCAGTGAATGAAACTGTAGGTGCTTGCTGTGTTCTAATTTTTATATTGCTGATCCTTAGGAACAGACTGGTTTTTTAGAAGAGAAGTGAAGACAGAGTGCATTTGTAGTAACTAGCAGGCTTTCCAAGTTTAAAGTCTGTCTGGAGAGAGACATGAAATTGGTAATGCATGAAAAGGGTTAAAACGGTGAGGCTGGTACTCGGTCAGTATGTAGGATTCAGGACAGGACAAGGTTAATGTAACTATTGTGAAATTGTTTGAAAATAAACGTAGCAGCACTGTTTCTGGAGTGCTAGTAATTGGCTGTAAGCATATGAACTGCATAAACCAGGTTGGTTGGATGATACCACACTGCAACTAATCACATCTAACAAAGGCTGTCTTCTCTTTACTCCTAGACAGATACAATGGGCATTTATTCTTTTGGATGATAAAAGTCGCCATTAGCCCCCTGACATGAAAACACTTCTGGTGGTACGAAGCTTGGCTCCTTGCTTCTTCGCATTCGTTTGATCAGCTGGAGGAGCGCTACCAGAGGTACAAACACACACGGAAGGATAGCTAACAGCACACAGATGGCCAGTACCCAGGGTGGATAAACTTTCTCCTCTTTCATAGGGAAGCCTTCCTATGGAGATAAAAAAGCAAGCAAAAGAAATAATTGGTAGGTGTGCTTGCATTTCACTGTGATTTCCATTTGCATTTTCTTATGCTGTTATAGTAAGGATAGCAAAAGTTTTACTCTTGCTCTACAACAGGATTCAGTGACCCTGTCCTCTGCGTACCCTTCTCATGGGTCTAAAGATGGCTGTAAATGTTTTACAGTTTCAAAGATTTATATCTGGAAGTGTGACACATTCCTAGAAATGCAATGGTTGCCCAAAGAGTTATCAAAACTTTCACGCTCTCTTGGTTAAGTTCTGATTATTTGTGTTAGTACTCAGAGCTTACCTGGTTTCAGCAGTTACCAAGCATGCTCTTTGCCAGATAGGGAAATCTTATATGAGAGATTTCAAGGGAATGATGATAATGCAGTTTTTGCAAGCCTGTGGCTATGAGTTTTATCTTGGGCTGATAGATACTTAACGGCATTTGGAGGAGACACTGCTGCTGTGTAATCCTCATGCAGTTTAAGACCAGGATCAATCTTCAAACCCCTACGCATGGTGTTTCTGAGAGCGATCCATGAAACTGCAACTGACGTGAAACAGTGACATCCAGATCAAATGTTCTCAGCGTTGACACGTTTTTGGTGCTGAATTAGCCAGCACTGTTCTCAGACCACAGCCTCCCTCCCTGTGTGCCTGTCAAAAGTACGCGTTCATAGAAACATCAGGGCTCCAGTGATATTGGTGGTTCTCGCTGAGAAATGTTTTCATGCCTGACATCTCTTAATGCAGTTCTGAAGCTCTGCTCATGCATTTGTTCTGCCTCTGATCCCCCTGTAGGTATGAAGTGCCTGTGAGATGTTTCACTTCAACAGTTCTCTGCAACGCACACATTCATAAGAAATTCAGAGCACGTGGGACTCCTCAAGAAGAGGGTCTGTTAACAGAAGGGCATTTTAGTATGTGTAACCCCTGTGCAATACTGCAGCCTTCTCATTCTGAGCATTGCATCACTTCAGGCTGCATTATCTAAGCAGTAGATAGCAATGCTTTTAAAGGACCTGGTAAGGGAGAAAAATACACAACTCTTGCTTTTGTTAGAAGTTTTGGAAATATTTGGGAACATACATATTTAGGGTTCCAGGCTGCGTAGCTTGGTGACTTCTGTATTTGAAGAATAACAAAGGCCATGAAGACAATTAGCAGGAGCAGAGGGCTAATAAACCTCCATGTGATCTGCCAGTAGAGATTGAGTTTTCGTCCAGTCATCTGTTTCACATCTTCACTGAACCTTTTAAGAGGAGGCATATTTATGATGATGTCAGCTGCAAGTGGTAACAGTTTCACTTTTTTCATATTCTTCTGTAAGTTTTAAACACATGGTACAGCTCCCTGAATCTCTTCTGTTCCATACCCTTCTTTGATAACTTACTATAGACTTAAGTAAATAATAATATCAATAAAGTAGATCTTTATTGTTCCCTACCAGGAATGAATGATCAGTTTACATTGTCAGTTTACGTTACCTGAGCACCTAGTCGAAGGTTTCTAAGCACAAATAAGTGATGAGGATACTAGCGCAGTTCTGTAGAGCTATTCAAACATTTTTAAAAAAGGAAAAATTGCCAAGGGAACAAACATAGCTTGTTGGGAAGAAGTTGGTATTAACCAGCACCAAATGAATCAAATCAGGTCAGAAGCAAAATTATTGCAATCTGAGGCAGCGTGCTCTGCAGTCAGTAGTGCCAGTCGTTTGGACATGGAGCCGATCTTTTACGTACATCTCTTACAGTTTTATACATTGAATGGGTAGTAGATACATGGTTCTGGGTTTGAGAGTTACATGGTAACCTGTATCTATCAAGTTGGAAAGAGTTTTGTAATCTGGAATCGGAATTGTGATTTTTGTGTGTGTGTGTGTGTGTTAAATACCGGCTTTGTCTTCAATTCTGTTAGTCTAACTGAAGATACTAGAAATTTTCTTGAGAAAATGCTTTTGAGAAATTTTCTAGGAAGAAGTGATTTGGCTATGCTCATGTCTCGTAGTAACAGAGAGGAAAAAGCCTACGTATACTAGCATAACAGATAAAATACAGGTGCTGTGGAATCCAGAGTCCGTTGTAGCACATGAAACCAGATTTTGCTGCTACTTCTGCATCGTGGAAGATTGAGGGCAGCGAGAGGGATGTGTGAAGTTGTTTATGAAGATACAGGCTGGGAGTTATCACCATTCAACATGGGAAATGCTCCAAGGATCTTAACACTGCATGTAAAAAATGTAATGCAGGGACTTCAGGTGTAATTGAGGAAGATTTTTTTTTTTTTCTTTCGGTTTCCTGTTTTTAAAATCATAACCTATGGTAAGACTTAAGATGGGATGATACTGAAACACCTTGTTATGCAGCAGCACTGGACAAATGTGAGTTCGTTACCTCTACAGTATACAAACTGATCCACAAAAAAATCAGGACCTTCATGATCCCAGTGCCAGAGAAAGAGTTGGAAAGTTGAAGTCCCAACATGTAACTGAGTAAATTATAGAGAGGAAAAAGATTAATCTTTATTGAGAATTGCAGAAATTTCTGGGCTGGAAGGGCGCTGAGTAGAGAGGGTAGGTTTATTCTAAATCAAAATGAGATAAGGTTTCTGGCATTTACAATTACAAAGGATGTGGGAAAGCTTTTAAACTAAGGAGTGAATGTAATTAGTGTCTGTGACTGCGAGGATTGTCAGCATGCAGGCCCCACTTTTAACATGAGGCAGTGACCGCATATTGCTTACTATGAAGTTTGAGGAGAAAAAATACTGATAGACAAAAACCACAAGACTATACAAAACTAAAGGGCAATAACAGGAGGATATTTGAAAGATGGTGTAACTACTCTTGGCCAAAGAACTACAACGGCTGTTGACTTTCTAGCTTTAAACTTAGGATCCCCCCCTTCCATAAGTGCTATGCAGAGATTATCCCTCCTGTCTTACAAATATAGGAGACTTGAAGCAAAGAATGGTAACTACATTCACAGAACTGGTAAGCGCTACAGAAATAAGTTAATATTGTATACCTGTATGTAACATACATGGATTGAGAGGAAAATGCATTTGTCTCTTATGAGAAAAAAATTCCGTCTGTTTCCAACATACCTTTTAATTTTATACACATACACAACCCCAATCACTTCAAAGAAAGCGATGACTAGAAGAGGCAACGAGCCTGCATAGCGGTCAAAAATGTCAATCCAGTAACTCCCCGAACCCAGCGTAAAACACAGAGCAATGAGGAAGGAAATTAGACATATTATACCTGAAGAAAAAAAAGATATCTTTGTTACTGGAGTACTGAACTGAACTTATATTTTATAATAAATATATACTAAAGTATATTTTATAATAAATATATACTAAAGTATATTTTTATTCTAAATTATTTTTGTTCTTGTTCTAATGATTTTTATTCTCTCTCCCTCTGCAGAGCTACAACAAGCTGTGTTTTTTCCTTAGGGGAGCTAATACCACTTCCCAAACTCGGTTTTCCCCTGTGTGTTGGACAAAAGACACCACTCCGCTGCAGGAGGAATGCGCTCGTGTGACTCGGAGCATCCTTCAGTTGTTAGGACTTCCAGCAGATAGCCTGCGCTGTGCTCTGCTATTGCCCTATGTTAATTTTTGACTGATGGAGTGAGTTTCAAGTGCCCTCGTTTTTCCATGCAGTCATAGACTCAAAGCACAGGCAGCTGGCACCTGAAAAGCCTTAAGGGCTCCCTGGATTTCGGCTCAGAGGGCCCAGAGCTACAAATGTGCATGTCCCTTATGTCCCAGCATGCATGATTTAGGTTTCACCACGCTTCTTTACAGTCAGTTCCCCTTTAGCCAAGATATAGGTTTGGGGTAATTGAGAGAAAAAGTGGGAAGGAGGGAAAGCGTTGCTGGATGCAGACATGTACTGCAAATCAATTTGCATGTCCTGTGTTGTGTTACTAATTGCTTCTGACTCTTGAGATGGCCTTTGCTTCAATGCTGTGTAGAACTGGCTCCAGCCTTTTTTTTAAAAAAAACCAACCAACCAAACAAAAAAAAATCCAAAAAAAACCAAACAAAAAACCAATTGGAAAATCACTTTCAAAATAATATGGTTACCTCATCAAGTTGTAAATAAATTTGCTACTACATAAAAAGTTATAAAATGAAAAGGATATAATTTAGATGCCACAGGAAGACTTTAAAAAAGGCATGACAGCAATGTTCCCCAGAAGAATTTAAAAGGGCACATTGGAGAAGTTTTAATCCATTACTCCAAACTGCCAGAAGTTTTTCTAGGCCAGTTTCACAGTAGGATCAGTAGGATTGCTCAGACTCTCACCAAGTCTGGTTCTTGAGGAGCAGGTTGGGTTCAGTAACTGTCTCTGGTTGAAAAGATTCTGGGTTTGGTACAAGAACAGGATCACACGCATTCATTACTCACTTTCCAAGTGCTAGTGTTCTACTCTAGTGTGTTCACAGAAAATGTGAAATAATCTGTAGTAGCATGAATCCGAATGAAATAAGGGTGAATGACCTATCTTACAGTCGTGACAATGTGGTAAGTTTGTGCGCAGGTGGCAGACCAGTTGATGTCACTGGTTACCTTAAAATGACTCATTTAGGTGCCAAAGGCTTAAGTGAAGACAAGGCTTTTCCTGATGTCTGCAGCAGCTCTGAGTGAACTTGACTCCAGGAATAGCAATTTAACAAGCTTTCTCAGACTGAAACAGTTCGTGCAAGCTGAAGGAAAAAAAAATGGCAAGGGCAATAAAATACTGTCATCTGACAGCTGCTGCCATAACTGCTACCTCATCTATGACCTTATCTTCTGCAAACACAATCCACTGCCCTTACTAACACTGTGAGATAGCTAAGTTAATAGTACAAATTCTTAATCTCTCTATGTTATATATTAAGCGGTTGGTAGTTTGTGCATCTATGAAGAAGCCACCTTCTTTGAACAAAGCAAAGCAAATACCTTACCAGATAATAGCTCTTTGGGGATTGATTTAGATATAATTCGAAGCTCTAGAAGAGGAGTGAAGACTCCCTCGATGTTCCCAAACATAGAAGAAAGGCCCAAGCTGAACAACATTATGAAAAACAGGATGGCCCAGGCCTGGGAGCCTGGCATTAGAATGATGGCTTGAGTGAAAATGATGAAAGCCAAGCCAGTCCCCGATACGCTCTGCAGAATTCACAAACAGATAAAAATGCATATTATAGTGGGGTAAATGTAGTTTCTCATGCACATAGAATTATAACACACTTCTGTCCTTCCCTGGAGCCAAGGGTGCTGGTCAGCCTGTGGGGCTCTGTGGCAGCCAGCAGTTGAGAAAGTGGGGAGTGTTTTGGGGGGTTTTAATGTTAAATGGTCTATCAATCAGAGACGTGTAGACAATCATAGAGCAGAATTTTAGCTTGTACAGAGAGATGGGTCCAGAGTAAAGCAGATCTGAGAGTTGTAATTGAAATAGCAATTGTTTTGCTAATGCCATCTTAAATATGTTTTTAAAAAAGTAATCTATGACGTAATAGCTGCTGGAAAGAAAAAGGTGTAACTAAGGACATGATTGCCACTCTATCAGCAAGAGAGTTAGTGAATTGTTGATCATAAAAAACCCCATAATTACCCGGGCAGAAAGGGCTAACAGGCAAAAACCCAACTTCAGCCAATTTTCTTTGTATTCAGTCTTCCAAGGACAAGGATATTTAAATCTAAGCATTGAAAAATGCTAACATTGCTCTAATTTGGACGTAAAATATGTTAAGCTGTAAATCAGAAATGGGTGCCATCGGAGGAAGCCAGACAAAACAGAAACTGACTCTTGTAAGGGCTGGAATGTTGTCCTTGGACTTCTCCATCGCATGAGTAAAATAGCCTGTTTCACCATCATTGTGTGTTAAGGCTATTGTGCATTAGCACACACTCGGTCTCTCGCAAATGTGTCCACCTTTTTGTCCTAAGATTTTACTGTATTTTTTTCTCAAGCTCCTTTCTTGCCTATTCTCTCCTCCATCCATAGCCCTATTCTTTTCTCATTAGGTGGTAAGGACTTGTAACAAGGGAGTACAAGTGGGTGAGTAGTAAATCGGAGTTAACGGGACTGGGTGAGATCACTGGAGCAAGTGGAATGAGGTTGGAGAATTAAACAGGGAAGAGACATCTGTGTTCAGTGATAGGGGAAACATTTTAGGAGAGTTGGAAAAGAACGAAACGGGGAGGATCATGATCTGTTTTGGCTGGGAGGGGAGGGTGGTTGGGGGGAAAAAAAAAACATATTGGTGAGATCCTGTGCAGAAAGGAGGAAAAAGAAAAGGGAGAGGACAAGAAGGAATAGAAAGATGGGGAAAGGAAGATAAGAGGAGACAGTGATGAGATACCTTCCTGGTGGTCATATATGTTATTGAAGGCAAACAGTGAACACTTTAATAGATTTTTTTGATACTTTCCTAAATATGTTTTTAGGAAACTCCCATTCAGCATTCTTTTTTCTATAATCTTTCAGTTAGATGTTTCCTCTGTTGTGCTTATTCCTGTAAACCAAAGCAGGACTGAATCTAATGCCCATGGTAGGCTCCAGGTAGGAGCATCTTTGAAGATTAGTTTTGTGCTAATAATGGTAATTTTGCACGCTGTACCAGACAGCATGGAGTTCTGACTGTCCTACAGCAGTGTTGTTATTTCAAATTGTGAAAAATTGTTTTGCTTCATGCTTATGTGTAATATATCCATTACAAGTAGAGTAAAGTACAAGTACTTGTAAGAAAAAAATACCAGTCCTTCTACACATTTTGTTTAAGGGTTACTTTGTTGAAAGCAATTATGGTACCTGATCAAGAAATTCTTGAAAGTCACAGCTTTTCAGTTTGAGCCCAGCAATTTTTTCTGGATATGATGAATTTAGGAAACTAATCCAGGTTGTATAGTTCTGTCGCAGGATGCTTTCTTCTGGAAGGTCAAATTCATTGATGATACTGATAATGTTCCTGGCAGAGAAGCCAACATATCAATAGTTTAAGTGTTTGCAGGTGATGTGGCTGGAAACGCTATGCCAAGTATTTAGATGTTAATAGAAAGTTGTGTTTGCTTTTTGTGCTGTTATTTACAATTTCAAAGGAAATATTAAATGAGGACTTGTATATAAAATACTTAGGAGAAAATATTCAGACTATTTAATCTCTTCTCTTTCAGATACAAAGCCTCCAGACCCTTTCCACCACCTATGTTTAATAACTTAGTGAATCTAGTGGAATAGGAAAAGGTGTTGGTTTCTAACTACTTCTAATGCTGGTCTGAGATTGAGATGTGATCCTTGATGCACTACTTGCAGTGGATTGCTTTATAATTTGTCTTGTGTCTTACAAACACTGCCCCTGGTCATTCTTGCCTCAGTGCCATAATACTTTCTGTTTTTATATTAGACTTCTCCATACAGATGCTTTTCCTTTTTAGGAAAAATGAATTCTCTAAATGCGTGTTTTGCAAGTGACACATAGCCTATTTAGACGTTGAAACCAAAGTACAACACTGAAAACACAAGTTTCTCACCTGTCCAAGCAGTCCCAGTAGCCTGTGGTTGCTTTAAACCCCAAAACAGAAAAGACTGGGATGGAAGCGTAGAGGGATGTCAAGCTGTTCACAATTGCTACTGTCACAGCGTCCTTTTCACAGTCATTTCTAGAAATAGCATTCAAACAAGTGAAGTGACTAAAAAAAGGCAGTATTTTTTCTGTGATTACCTCAGGTATTTCTACAAACATTTTAATTCTTTAGATTTTTTTTTACCCCCCCCCCCTTCACATTAGAAAACCTATTTGGCCTTTTAGAAAGACAGCAGCTGTTAAGATCTTTAAAAAAATTAAGAACCTTGATAAATACCCTAAGGAAAGAGTTCTGAAAATTTCAGAAAATTGCACAAAATGCAGCAAGAATTTAGCCAATTTATAAAGGTTGTAGTTCTACTTACTTTGGTGGATTGTAGCTTGAGAACGCAATAAGCCCTCCAAAAGCCAAAGAGAGAGAGAAGAAAATCTGGGTGGCTGCATCAAGCCATACACGGGGATTTTTCAAAGTGCTTAGCTGAAATAATAGGAACAAATGCGTGTATTAGGCTTAAATTAAAATTTCTTTTTCTCTTCCAGTTCTCATAGCTCATCTTATATTTCACTTCCGAAATTGTGAGTTGTGTTGCCATCTAAATACACTGAAAATGGAAATTAGTACAAAACATGTAAGTAAAGCAGGTGCTTCTGGAGACATAATGTATGTAGTAATTACAGAATTTGTTTCATTGTACGTCTCTTCTGTCTGATGATAAATGTGTGTTTCTAAATGGTAGGCATTAGGCACACAATAGGGACAGCACATTACGTTTTTCCTCAATTTATTTTTTTTTTTTGTTAATCTGCATATTGGGTAACTTGCAGTTTAAGAATATTATTTTCCTAGAACTCTATAAACTAATACTGAACCTTCATTGTTTTAAGACACAAAGTGATTCCATAGCTTTCCTAATTCACTTAAAAAAAAAAATTAAAAAAGACTAAAAGCTCAAGCAGACAACCATCTTAGATTCAAAGTACTGTGAAAACAACAATAAAATATAAAAGGACAACATAGGAAAAATAAGGGAAAAGGAGAAACTGACAGTGAATTTTGAATTTTGTGTAAGGGCAACATGATAGAGGAAGCTAAATTAAAAAGTCAGTGATTGCTGGATTACAGAGAATAATGCGCAATTTTAAATAGGTGCACTAAGAAGGAATCTTACCATTAAAATCAGTCTAAAAGAAAAAGATAAAACATAAGTAATGCGCAAAATGTAAATGTGCTCAATAAATATTAGTTTCCTGCAGAAACTAAGAGGTGATGTTTTATATTCATACCCTGCCAAGTGAATTACTTTGCGATCCGTTATCAAGTAGGGGGAATAGAAACCAGTATTAGTTAAGAATGAGTGTTTCAAAACCCAGCTGGCACCAAAGTGATACCAGGGCTGTAGAGTAATTTCACTTCATTTTACATCAGCCAGAGTGAAATCTGCATCCTAGTCATCACGCAGGGCGAATGGTGCGGTTTCTGTGCCGTGTCTCCCTGCCTGTGCTATTCATTCTAGTGCGTGACTAGGAACGTTTGTAGGAACGATCTTTCTAGGAGCATTTGTAGGCAGGAGAGTTAGGTATGCCAAAAGACGCTTAATAGCATTTTGGGTTTCTCTGAAGCTGGCCTGAGTTTGAAGAGTGAGAATAACAGGTTCACCTCAGTGCGGATGGATGCGGCAAGTGCCGTTACTGCAGACGCTTGCTCCACAAGGATGCCAGTGCTTTGACCACAGCAGAACTGGTGCAACCTTTTGTACAACATAGCAGATACCTGTAACCTTTACGGGCTGAAATGCTTCAGCTTAGGCAAACCTTTCTAGAGGTTTATTTTGAAAGATCATAAGCAAACCCTCCAGTACCAGAGCGCTCACTGGTAGGACCTTGTGCAGGTGCAGAATTAGATCACTATTGCAGTGCAGAAGCTCGGTATTCGCATTGCTACGTGGCCTTCACAGTTTAACAAAGTGCTGCCAAGTCAATTGTCAGAGCTGATAGATGCGACTGTTATGAGTCTGGCTTTCTGACTGGGGACTTTGGCAAATGAGCCTGGAGATAGTTTCATTTGGTGCTAGATGCAATGCATTTATTGACTCTTAAAAGATACTAGTTGACCCCCAAACTTGAAGAAATAGTGGGCAGGCAAGCATGCCATGGCAGTGTCGTTATTGACATTGAGGCGTTGGAGCGTCTCCAGAGAAGGGCAACGGAGCTGGTGAGGGGTCTGGAGAACAAGCCTTATGAGGAGCGGCTGAGGGAGCTGGGGTTGTTGAGCCTGGAGAAAAGGAGGCTGAGGGGAGACCTTATCGCTCTCTACAACTGCCTGAAAGGAGGCTGTAGAGAGCTGGGGGTTGGACTCTTCTCCCAAGTAACAAGCGATAGGACAAGAGGAAATGCCAGTATGCTTTATCGATGGTTTTGTCAGTGTTAGGTTGATGGTTGGACTAGATGATCTGAAAGGTTTTTTCCAACCTAGACAATTCTATGATTCTATGATTATCTGGTCTAAAGCTAATTATGAATCTAAATGTTATTTTATGTTTTCAGTAATATGGCACACAGATTTCTTAAGT
The DNA here is from genome assembly GCF_964199755.1 of Larus michahellis. NCBI lineage: Eukaryota > Metazoa > Chordata > Aves > Charadriiformes > Laridae > Larus > Larus michahellis. The sequence continues at coordinate 99,691,978 of NC_133897.1, read as the reverse complement.
GTGTCTCCAGGAGAAAAAATTTACTGAAGCTAGAAACATGCAGGTGAAGATACACAACCAGAACGTTAATGAATGAACGTGGAAGTAATGAGGAAAGGAAGCATAATTCCTTCCCCCCTGGGTGGTGAGATGTTTGGATACTTGGAACACATGAAACACAGAGAGAAACTGTCTTAAAACAGAGTCGAAAAATACTGGGATCCCTGTGATGTGTAATTTTGGTGTAAAAACAGCTACTGTTTTTCTCATAAACAAGTGGCCATCAAGTAATACTGCACTTAAAGACAGCAGTTCATTAAGGTAATGCTTTCACTCTCCTTAATACCGGAAACAATAGGGACAGACCGTAGGAAGGAAAGGAGTTTTAAGTGTCCATTCACAGGAATCTATCAATCAGGTGTAAAACTAAACTGCAGAATAGAGGAAAAAATTACAGATTGCCCCTGTGATAGAGGATCTAGTGCCTGTGCTGCCTTTTTGTTTTTCTTGGCCATTCCCACTGCTTGTTAAATAGCTGCAGAACACTGGGCATCAGTTGCCCAACCAAGTTCCTGGAAGTGTTCATTGCCAGAGAATCCCCAAATATTTAAAGTCTCTGAAGCTTTTTCAGATGTGAGAGAGGCTGGAGGCGGAGGCATTCGTGCTCCTTAGCTGACACAGATGTCCACAGAAGCTGAAATGCGTAGAGACCATTGCTGATGCCTGATGGGATCCCTTTTCTGCTACTTCTGATTATTTTTTTTTTTTAATCCAAGAACCTTTCCAAAATTCTCTGTTCCAGCTCCTGTGTTGCTTCATCTTTGTGCAACTTCTGCTTTCCCCTCAAATGCCTGTGAGTGTAACTTCAGTATCTTTTTGTTTTCTTGTCAGCTTCGCTTTCCAGGTAGCCAGGGATTTAGAGAGAGTGAGTAAAGCGTCAGGCTTCTCCATGTCTGAAAGTCAAGGAAAAGAAGTATTCATTATTTGTTCTAGAATTTAAGGTGTGAAAGCGTGTCAAATGGCAAAAAGCCAGGTATGTATTTCTGCATGAAACAGCCTGCCGCATTTAAAATCCATATGCGTGCAGTTATTATTTGTGATATTTATTAACGAGAACTAAAATACAAACTTGGAAAGTGAATGAGCTTAAACAATGGTGGTTTGGAAAAAAAAAATTAATTCAGTTGGGTGATTATGGCGTTGAAACTGGGTAAGATGTGACTTTTAGCACTAGGTATTATTTTCGTTCACAGATTTTCAAAAACAACAGTGAGATGTAAGAGTCACCAGAGAGTGCATGTGGCAGCTATTACAGAGAAACTACAACTTCTGCTGCACTGCAAAGCTGGAAAAAAGTTGGAAATTATTGCCTCCAATGAGTGGAAAATGCCAAGAATGTTGGTCTTTTATTTTTTTATTTAAAGCAAGCTGAAACAGGCAGTAGGTGAGCTAACTCATACTTTATTTTGCTAAAGCTTTACAAGCTTCCTGCAAAAAGACAGGTAAAGAAGAAAACATCACACACTTAAGAAATATGCTTTAGAGTTTTGTAAGCTAATGTGGTCTGGGTGGCCCAGGTAAATCTTTGCCAAAAGAAACCCCCCAAACCAGCAACCGCCCTGTACAACTCACTTTGGCACATCCCCTGTGGAGAAGTGTAACAAGAAAAACGCATGTATTTACCGATGCCGGTGGTGGGAATCGTTTCTCATTAAACAGGCTAACAGAAAAAGGCAATACTGGTACTGCAGTTGTGGGCTAAGGGGAAGAGGGGAGAAAGGAAATGTTGCGGTTGTATGCTTACTGTCTTTTTGAAGTCCTTGAAGTGCCAAAATCCTCCGTAGCAGTTGGCATGTTAGTTTAACAAAGCCATCTCTCTGCCTTACACTGTAACTTTATATGCAGTAGCAACACCCATAGCAGATGTCACTTACCAGGCTGTTGCATCAGCTTTTCTGTGTTCGTAGACAAGAGCAGAGTTTCACCACCAAAACCATCTTCAGATGACTCTTCAAGGATGTCCCCAGGATCTGCGTCCTCAAACCGACTAATCATTAACTGCAGGTTGATTGCAGCTGGATTTTCATTCTGACTTCTGGCGCCAGTCTGCAAAACCATCTGGCTCTTCTTTTACGATGATCCACTCCCCCTCAGCACTGCAATACCTCCAGGCTTTGTGAATACACGCATATCTAGTTTTTTGCATTAAGTTCACTGTGCAATGATCATAAGTCCTGAAGATGCCTGAGCTCTTCCAGAAAAACCCAACAGCCCGGCTGAGACCAAATGACAACAGGCCGAGCCCTGTTCTGCTTGTGTTGTCTGATCTGCTTTCTTCATTTAGACATTGCGTTGCATTTATTGTCCTGTCTGGGCCCTACAAAAATGCAAGTGCACATCCTGATCTCCTGTAAAGACCAAGGTTGTCCCTTTTGAGCTCTGACAGCATTCAATGGGTGTCCAGGCCACTGGGGTTGCAGGGGGAGGGATAAAAGAGGTGTCTCAGCTGAGCTTGCTCTTGCTGTTGTCCCTTTCCAGGCTTGGCACATAGCGTATTTCTGGGCTTCTTGGCTTATGTTCCTGTTGTAGGAAGGGAAAGGGAAATACCCAGTGCTCCTGTGGTGGGAAGCACTGCTGGGGCTATGGAGGCAGAGGATGCTCTGAGACCATCTGTCAGCGAGTGCTGCATTTCCTCCTCTGCACTCCTGGCTTTACAGAGCTTTATAGCACAAAGGCAGAGCTGTGAGGAGCCTATGGTCGATAGCAACCACTTCATGGGACAGTTTCAGTTTGCATTTGGGAAGGCCGCTAAGGCTAGTGTAAGAGAGGTCCTTCTGAAATGGCCAGCATATGGAGGGATGTGGGACTCCTGTCTCTTAGAGAAGATAAGAAAAAATGGGAAAAGAGTATTCTCCAGTAGGTATGTCTTAGGGAAGGCTACGGGGGTGGGGGGGAACTTCAGCTATGGAGAAACAGGGGTAGGAGAAAATTACTTTCAACCTTAAAAAAAAAAAAAAATAAAAAATCCCTTTGCAGTGTAAGTCCTTCAGTCATTTTTCTTATGAGTTCTTAAAAGATTGAAGTTGTGTAAATTTTGTAGCATTGACAGGGAAATCCCATCTTTATCGCATGTAAAAGAGAGATGATTCTGTTCGTGAAGTGCCTCAGTTTCACTTACACATTCAAGACCGAGGCATGCATAACATACTTATACTCGATTTCCTAATATTTTCTGGTATGCTTATTACTGAACTGTTAAATACTTTGCTGCTTCTTTTCTTGCTAAAGCATATTAAAATACTAAATCACTTCATCTCAGAAAAAAGATCTTAGCAGAGCTCTTGGATAGGGAGCTAGATCAGTAATTGCTGGAAAATGAATATACAGTGTGAGATCTTAGGGGGAGCAAAAGGAAAAATAATATTTCTGACTATAGCAGCAATACTCACATTGGGGGTGAAGAGGTAAGCCAGACCGTCAGTGGCTCCTGGTAGAGTGAGTCCTTGAATAAGGAATATAGTTAGGACCAGGTAAGGAAATATTGCTGTTACATAAATTGCCTAAAATAAGAAGACAGACAGACGGTTACTGGCAATAATATTGATAAATCCTATTTAAGTTATTGCAACATACAATCCTAATGATATTAGATAAGACAGCTACGGAGGAACATTGCCATCTTTAAAAGAAGCAGAATGTGCTTTTGCAGAACGTATTTGTAACGAAATTGTTCTTAAAACTGCGTGAGGGGAGACTGGTAGGGCAGAAGCATTTGCAATGGAAAAGGAGAGAAGTGTCATTTTGAGCCACCTGTACCGCTCTTATAGCTTTGTTGGACGAGGAGCACACTGAAATGGTGCTAGTGTGGTAAACGGAGAAGGCATTCCTTGGTGGTGAAACTCAGTATCTGGAGAGCAAGACCCGAAGTGGGGGTTAATGCACTTCTCTATCCTTTCCGTACCTTTCCTGTGGTTTCAATTCCTCTGATGGTGCAGAGATAGACGATGGCCCAGCAAGTTGCTAAGCACAAAATGAGCCACCACTGTAACGTGCCACTCTCGGTGACATCGGGTGTTATGTTCAAAGTTTTCCTGTACCAAAAATAATTTACTGCAGTACTTTCGTAACATTCTTTGTTGAGCCCTGGAAAAAAATGTGGCAAGCGTAAGAATAAATTTTAAAATTGGTAGTATTTTTCCCACTGACTGTATGGGAGCAATCATAGAATCACAGAAGGGTCTAGGTTGGAAGGGACCTTAAAGATCATCTAGTTCCAACCCCCCTGCCATGGGCAGGGACACCTCCCACTAGACCAGGCTGCTCAAAGCCCCATCCAGCCTGGCCTTGGACACTTCCAGGGATGGGGCATCCACAGCTTCCCTGGGCAACCTGTGCCAGTGTCTCATCACCCCCACAGTAAAAAATTTCTTCCTGATACCCAGTCTAAATCTACCCTCTTTCAGTTTGAAGCCGTTACCCCTCATCCTATCACTGCACTCCCTGATAAAGAGTCCCTCCCCATCTCTCCTGTAGGCCCCCTTCCGGTACTGGAAGGGGCTATAAGGTCTCCCTGGAGCCTTCTCTTCTCCAGGCTGAACAACCCCAACTCTCTCAGCCTGTCCTCATAGGAGAGATGCTCCAGCCCTCTGATCATCTTTGTGGCCCTCTGCTGGACCCACTCCAACAGATCCGTGTCCTCCTTATGCTGGGGGCTTCAGAGCTGGATGCAGTACTCCAGGTGGGGTACTGCAATACTTTATACTAATGGAGAGTGGCAGGATGGTCTCTGCCAAATCAAATACGAGATGGACGGAACTGGCCTTTCTGCACTGTCTGTAATGTGCAGCAAGACAACTACGTCATGGCAGGCTGAGACTTAACACGAGATCTTCACCAGAACATCACCAGCATTTCTGCAGGCAATAACTTTCTAAATAGAAAAGGTGTCTCATTCAGTGCAAGATAAAATCTAAGCTGTAATTGCAGTGGAGACTACGAAATTTTTTAGCTCTATGTCTACAAGTTGGTGGAGCCATAATGAGATTCAGGGACCTGAGGATACATCTAAGCCCAGGATCCCCTGGCTATATCATGGCTCTGTAGTGGGGCAAGACCCAAGCACCAGCCTCTCCGGTTCATGTTTCCAGGACTTCTGTGAGCAGGAACCTCGGGTACCTGTGCCCAGGGGAGCGGGCACTCCCCAGCCAGGCTCTGCACCTGGAGAAGAAGGAACTGAAAACATAATGTGTGCCATGACCCATGCTCACCCCTCTGCCTACATGCAACCTAAATGCCTCAAGAGGAGGTTGACAGAGGATCTTCAGGAAGCCCGTCTGACCTGCTGTCTTTAGCTGGAAACCTGAGTTCCCTGGGTGCTGCAGCTCCTGCCTTTGCTCCTAGCCAGAACCAGGTGCGTCCCGAGAGCAGGAGGCTGCCCCGTGGGTTCCAGGAGCTGGGGTTCCACAGCGCAGAGCCAACAGAGGCAGCACTAGTAGCAATCCCTGTAACCAGGAAGTCCAGCACACGCCAAGACCGGGGGAGCTTTTCTCCTTTCCCTGCCTGGTGAGACCTGAATGCACCTCTGCCTAGGAGAGCATGCGAGTTTTCCTGCATTGTCTCCTGTCGGAGCTGCTGTTTTGCACGCAATCCCACTCAAGTGTAGCGTATAGCATCCTGGCCTGTATCAGGAACAGGGTGGTGAGTAGGACTCGGGAAGTGAACGTCCCCCTGTACTTGGCACTGGTGAGGTCCCATCTTGAATACCATGTTCAGTTTTGGGCCCCTCACTACAAAAAAGCCATTGAGGCGCTGGAGCGTGTCCAGAGAAGGGCAATGAAGCCGGTGAGGGGTCTGGAGAGCGTTGCAATCGTGATGGAGAAGTGCAGATTCTTCCCATCTTGGCACTGGTATTAACAAATCCATCATTAAAAGACTTCTTCAATATTTTCTAAAAGATGCTTACCTAAGAATGCAGTTTTCTGTACACCAAACCAGTTGATTAAAAAGTTGGATTTCCAAAACAGGTTTGGAAAACATTTGTTTAGCTCGTTAGTTGGGACGTCTGTACCCTGAGAAATGAAATAATCCTATTTCTTAATTTTTTTGTAACAAATATGGGAGAATGTCTAATTGTCTTCCTACTCTAGAATAGTGCTAAGATCTCCAAAAGAAAGTTGACTTCTGTTAGGTTTTGTCTTTTTTCTTAGCCTTTTACTCAGACTATGTTTCTTGTTCTGCCCTGGAACTTGTAGTCTCTCATGCTCTGAACAAAAAAGAAAGCTGAAAAATAATTTTGAAAAACTGAGAGCAGTCTTCCTTATCCTGCTTAGGTATGCTGTCTGTCTTTGGTCTTACTAAAGGTTTTGTAATGGGAAGTGTGAATTTGGTCTGAGCCTCAAAGATTCCCTCTTTAAGAAGTTTCTCTACCACCTCAAAAGTGTGTTGGTTATTTAGTTGCTCCCTGTTTTTTTTTTTTTTTTTTTTTTAAACACTGTTTTTTCATTTCCCATTTTGAAATCAAGCGAAAAGGGTCATGGATTTCCCGGCTTTTGTTGTTCCTGTGATGATGATGGATTTGAATAGGCAACCATCACTCTCGTAGCTTTTTGACAGGAAAACAAAGCAGGTCTTGTGCACAACTCAGGGCCAAATCAAGCGTGGCTTCTCTTCTCGGGGGCTCCTTGGTTAGCTGCTCTAGGAAGCTGTCCTGTCGGATGTGTAAAAGCAGTCTCAGCAATCTACAGGCAGAAGCTAAAGTTCTCCAGTAGGGTTGTGTTTCCTGCTCTGGCAACTCAGCTGATCTTTCTCAGTACATCGTGGCAAATGAGCTGAAAGGTTTCCATAAGAGCTTGTTTATGAGTCATAACCAATGCATCGCCACCCAATGGAAACTCGAAAGTCTCATTTAAAGCAGTTACTGAAAGATGTAGTCATAAATTTTGTTCTTAGTTATGCTAGCAATCTCGCGTGTCTTGATACATAGTTTATGATAACAGACAAATGTGTCTTGATAAAGGACTATTTCTCCATAGTCAGAGAGCAGAGGACGCTTTTTCAGACTGGTATTTATGTCATAGCACAAGCATAAAAAAAAAAAATAAACAAAACTTCCTTTGCTAGCCCCCAGACTCTGACACTTGTCATCCTCCTTTTGCTAGCAGTGACACTCGAAGTGGTAGTTACCTGTTCTGTTTTCGTTTAGAGGACAAACACTCCAAGGAAGAGGTTCTTGGAAGGAGTTTATGAAATACCACATCACCCAGGTTAAAACGGTGTTGTAGTATAAGCTCACCAGAACCGACACCATCCACGAACCAACCCCTGCGGAAAGCACAAGATCACAGCTTAGAAAAGCTTTGCCAAAAAATTATCAGTCACAGCGCTTGTTCTTAGAAGCTCCCGTTTCCTAATTTTTCAAGATTTTCTGTTTCCCCCCCAAGAGATTTGCACATGAAAGATGAGCATTCGTGTTCTCAGTAGCCAAAGACTGGCGCACAGTCCCCCAGCTCACCAGCCTTGCTCCAAGAAGGCTGACGCTCCCCACTTACGTAGAAGATTAGGGCTGAAATCTTTGCTCTAGTTTGTAATACGTTGTTTTCTACAACACGGGACAGCTTTAATAGCGGAGACCAAAAGAGACTGAAGTTTCACAGCATGCTATAGCTGCTCGAGGGCACTCTTTTGTCCCAAATCATGAACATATGCCCGAAACTGGTAACTGGTTTTTGCTCCTACAATAAGGAAGGAAGAATAGCAACACCACAGATTCTGCTTGCTTGCATTTTTGCAAAGGGAGGATGGACATGCCTAATAGTAGGAGATGGGTTTAACTGGAGCCACCACCCTGCTGCCTGGCATTTCTTCCTGGTTGCCCTCTGGCCCTTAGATAACTCCTCATACCCACCCCTTCTCCTCCCACACACCCCCACAGGCATGGCTGTCATTGCCAATCCCAGTTTCAGACGCTTGCTTAAAGCAGGGAATGATCCAGCAGTCCTGGCTGGATCATCCCAGGTTTTCTCCTTGCCCCTGCAAGGCAGGAGGGTGCCATCTCAAAACCTGCAGAGCCGATGGTTCAGCCCTCTAACGGTGGCTGCTCCCATTCACCTTTTGCAGCCTAATAATATGCGCAGGACATAAGATATATTTTTTCAGTGTATATTAAACTAAATAAATTAGAAAAAAAACTTGCTGGTACGGGACTGCACACAGGTCTGATGCACACTGCCCTGTGGATTGTCCCTTGTGCCCAGCCATGTTGATAATGTCCCTTCAGTAGCCCCACCGCGCACCTCTCTCGTGGAGGGGAGCTTTCCCAGGTGCTTTAGGCTCTTTAGGAGGTGCCAGGCTCCTGTTCCTGACATCCTGTCTTTCTGTCCCCTCTCCAGTCCGACTATGCCTGGACAGAGAGGACTGGCTCCTGGAGGGGCCGTGAGGGAGGAGTGAGAAGCACTGTGGGCAGGCAACTCTTGTGTAAGCTCCAAGATACGGTAGGAACAGGGCAGTGTTGCCCAGCAGAGCTCATGTTTGTAATTCTTCCTACAGCAAAGGTGGGAATGTTTGCATTTAAAGCTTCCGTGTACCTAGAATAACACCTGATGGGAGCGATATAGAATCATAGAATGCTTTGGGTTGGGAGGCACCTTTAAAGGTCATCTAGTCTACCCTCCCTGCAATAAGCAGGGACATCTGGAGAACAAGCCTTATGAGGAGTGGCTGAGGGAGCTGGGGTTGTTTAGCCTGCAGAAAAGGAGGCTGAGGGGAGACCTTATCGCTCTCTACAACTCCCTGAAAGGAGGTTGTAGAGAGCTGGGGGTCAATCCCTTCTCCCAGGTATCACTTCCCAAGGTGATAGGACAAGAGGAAACGGCCTCACATTGCGCCAGGGGATGCTTAGACTGGATATTGGGAAAATTTTTTGTACTGAAAGGGTTATTAAGCATTGGAACAGGCTGCCCAGGGAAGTGGTTGAGTCACCATCCCTGGAGGTATTTAAAAGACGAGTAGACGTAGTGCTTAGAGATATGGTTTAGTGATGGTTTTTGTCAGAGTTGGGTTGATGGTTGGACTAGATGATCTGAAAGGTCCCTTCCAACGTAGGCAATTCTATGATTCTATTCTGTGATTCTATGATCTTCAACTAGATGAGGTTGCTCAGAGCCCCATCCAACCTGACCTTGAATGTTTCCAGGGATGGGGCATCTGCCACCTCTCTGGGCAACATGTTCCAGTGTTCCACCACCCTCATTGTAAAAATTTTCTTTTCGTATTCTAAGAAGCACCAGGCACAGGTCTGTAAGAAGTGAGTGCTGGGTGGGAGCTCAGCTGTGGTTCCTTGAGCTGGGACCCCAAGAGACGTACCAACTCCTCCAAGGTAAGGCGAGATGGTGTTCCAGGCACCGATGCTGCCCTTCCTCAGGCACTGTCCAAGGGCCAGTTCAAGATACAACAGTGGGATTCCTTCAAAGAGTAGAGCGATGAAGTATGGGATCAGGAATGCCCCTGAAAACATAATTAAGTGCAATTGAGCCACATGATTATCTGCATCTCACCGAAATTACTGTTTGATAATTTGTCTGCTTTATGACCCTACCAAAGTCCTTGTAGAACGTGTTGAGAGAGGGCGCATTGCTAGGGGTACCTGCTGAGTAACGCCTGTTGCTGGTAATTTCGTTGGTGAAGATGTAGGAGGAAGGACTGGGATGCTTAGTGCTGCAGGATGCTTCCCCTCAGGCACCGCTACAGCCCATTATAAATAGCCTTGCTGTTTCCTCCATTCCCCATTCTTTTAAGCTGCTTCTTTTCGTCCCCTGCTCATAAAGCACAAGGGTTTGTCTCTCCCTTATAGCGTGTGTTTACCCTTCAGTGCATCCCCTTCTTTCCCTCCCTAAAGCTCGCAGGTGTGTGCTCCTCCGTCCTCCCCTGGTAAAGCAAGATTTTGCGCTGGAGACCCCCAAGAGACCAGGTTACTTTATTGCATGAAGTTCTGGTCAGAGCACAGAGCCTCTGGCTAATGGAAAACTGTAAGCGAGACTGAAGTCGTTCTGTGAGACGTGGGAGCAACGAAACCCCACTTGTATCCTCCACATCTTCCCTGTTCTGCTCATAGCAGCTCCCTTGGGCCAGAGGCAGCATGTGCTGCTGGGTGCCTGGGGACGGGTATCAGCCCTGCCGGCAGCCTGGCTGGTTCCTGCAAAATGGTGTGCAACACCTCATCTTCCCCACCTTCCTTCAGAAGGGACACGGATTTGGGTCTCCCTGCTTTGCACAGATAAATGGGATTCATGAGACCAGGAGAAGTTTCATCAGTATGCTTAAAGCACCTTGCCCAAATGTCCAATTAAATTAAAATGGTCTGATAGATTGATGTTTATTGCCATGACCAACAACCACTGTGACCACGAAGTGGTGCATTAAAATGGGGTGCATTAAAAAGAGTGAGGCCAGCAGGTCAAGGGAGGTGATTCTCCCCCTCTACTCTGTGCGGGTGAGGCCACATCTGGAATACTGCGTCCAGTTCTGGGCTCCCCGGTTCAAGAAGGACAGGGAACTGCTGGAGAGGGTGCAGCAAAGGGCTACCAAGATGATTAGGGGATTGGAACACCTCTCTTATGGGGAAAGGCTGAGGGACCTGCATCTGTTTAGCCTGGAGAAGAGAAGACTGAGAGGAGTTCTCATCAACACTTATAAATATCTAAAGGGCGGGTGTCAAGAGGATGGGGCCAGGCTCTTTTCAGTGGTGCCCAGTGACAGGACAAGGGGCAACGGGCACAAACTGGAATACAGGACATTCCATCTGAACATGAGAAAAAACTACTTTGAGGGTGGCAGAGCACTGGAACAGGCTGCCCAGGCAGGTGGTGGAGTCTCCTGCTCTGGAGATATTCAAAACCCACCTGGATGGGTTCCTGTGCAACCTGTTCTAGGTGACCCTGCTCTGGCAGGGGGGTTGGACTAGATGATCTCCAGAGGTCCCTTCCAACCCCTACCATTCTGTGACTCTGTGATTCTCTTTTCTCTGGGGTAACAAAGGCAGAAGTCCTGTCTCAGTCCCCTCCCAACCCTCCTACCAACTCACACCAACTCTGTGCTCCTCATCGCTTTGTCAGTAAACCTGTGCCTTGTTATACCTTTTCAACTTTGCCTCCAAATCTCATATCTGAGTCTGCCCAGCTCTGCTCTTCCAGCTCTGGAAACCTTCTCCCTTCCCTCCAGACTGGCAGGGAGAGCAGCTTCACCATCACCACAACCACCACCATCTGAGAGAGCAGAGCGGAGCAGCTCGGCTCTCTGCTCCCTCTTCGGCCCCGAGAAGGAGGTTGGGGAATGCAGGGGGATTTTTGGTCTCTTCCTGGAACGGCTCCTGTGTTTTGCAATCCCTGGCTATTTAGAAAGGCTGGGCAGATAAATTGAATCACTTAGGCTGGGTATTGCAATAACTTTGCTACCTATTGCTAGGTACTGCAATAACTAAGTACAACACCCGGGGACGGTATGTTGTTTGATAGTTCAGCCCTTTATCAAGAGACACATAGGAACAAAAATCGGCAAAGCTTTTCTCAATGAAGGACTGTTCTTAATTTGCCAAAGGTGGAAATAAATGTCTCTTCTTATGATCCGATTTTTTAGGGTGTTTTTAACTGCTAAGAAGCAGATTTGAAAATGGAGTCCCATAGTTAATTCCCAGTATGTTAAATCCTTTTATTTGGATCCTCGGTACCCCTGCTCAGTAGTTCCCTTGCTTGGAGGCAGCTCTAAAGTGGCTGTTATAAACCCCACCGAAGGCAGAAGTTTACAGAGGGAGTTAAGGACCACAGCAGCTGGTTTATTTTTAAGTGGTTCACCACCTGATGAAATCTCCCCTGGAGCTACCTATGGAATGCTCCCCTGTAAATACTAAGGAATTTGCTTGTCTCTTCCGCAAGAACTCAGTAACCTCCTGCCATGCTCCATCCTGCGTTCTCCTTCAATCCTGCAGCAACATCCCCCTCCACAGCATGCCTGCGGGCGCCCACCCAGCTCTCCTGACAGCCCCGTCAGGTCCAGGCGGCAGCTGTTTCTCTGCAATCCCTGCCATGCCGAGCCCTTGCTAGAAGAGCGCTCTGTAAGGGACCAGACCTATCTCCCGTATCATATCTCCCTGGAAATAACTGTGTAATAATTAGGGCAAACTGCCCTCTGTTATCTCTCTCTCCCCTTCTCTGTTTGCCAGCTGAACCATTGACAGCAGAGCATGTTTAGATATTCTGCTGATAAAAGCCCGTTTACTTTGTACTGGTTTGTACGTATCTCCAGTCGTGTTTACAGCAAGGCAAAACATAATGTCACACTTGGAAAGAAAACACTCATTTACCGTGAGAACAATATAAGAAGCATGCCGTCTGCAAATATGAAAATACAGCAGAAGATTGCGCTAAGAAGAAATAATTAACAGAGCTAATCAAACCTAATTCAAATGAAAGTTTTGTAGTGTAAAAATAGCTCGATAGTCATGGCAGTAGAAAAGAAAAAGCCTAGAAAAGAAAAACTCTGGATACACAGAGGGTTTTAAAACCTGACCCCTCGATTGCAATGTACAGGCAAATCACGTCAGAAAAGCAACGGCTCAACCATAGTCACCCCCCTGTGGCAAAATGGCACTTGAAGGGCACGATCTTTGTTATATCACCTACACGTGGCAACCTGGAAGAAAAGTGCACGAACTACAAGGCCGCCTGTTGAGAGCTGCTGATGCACCGGAGGGCAGAATGGCCAGGAGACGAACGAAGGAGCGCAGTCTAAAGCTGAAGAGTGAAACAGCCAAATTGGTTTCATCACATCTTAGAAAGAGAGAGCAATAGACCTGACTAGTGGAAACGTAAAGCAATTTGAAGTATCATCAGCCGGATGACCTCCTAATCAAGATGTACCAAGACCAGCAGAAATTGTTGAGCCTCCGTGAGAAACAGTGAAGAAAACCCAAATGATGTTGAGGTACCCATGAGGATTCCTAAATGGTAGAGAAATACTTAGAGGAACTGATCCCCATGAGCAATACTGCATCTTATCAGTGCCTGCAGATCAGCTGGCAGAAGTAAGGCAAGTAACTTAAAATGATGATCTAAAGACACAACAGCGTTTGAAAGGCTGGAACATGGATAATAAATTTCCTTCAGATCAGAGATATAGGAATGGAAAAAAATAATTACAGTGAAGACTGAAATGACTGGAAAGTGGCAAAATAGTAACTCCAAACGAAACTCATCTGCAGAGTCTGAAAAATTCGGAACGTACATCTCAGTACAATACAATGTGACAAGCATTCAGAGATCCACTTCTCCGGTTCTGTTGGTACATAGGAGACACGGTGATGGGTGTGTTTTTCCAAAAGGCTGCGAAATTAATGGCAAGATACCTGTGATAATTTATGTTTTACCTACAAGAAATTGCAATAGGTGCTAACTTCTTTTTCAGATACAGAGAAAAAGCTATTAGCTATTGAACGGGGATTATCAGACCTGTCCCTTTTCTCCATGGGAGTTCAGCTAAGCAGCGTAGTAGCCAACACAGCAACGAATCACATCAAGACATCGGGTAGGAAAAAACCCCAGCAGCTTAATCGTATTCACCCGTCCCTCTGGAAAACAATACTTCATGATCTTTGACATGTCTTCTGCACATGTCTTAATCCAGATGAAAAGTATGAGCTACTCCAAATGTCGTATTTGTGCAGCGTATTTGTGATGGCACTGATTTTGACTGACAGGCCACATTGCACGTCTTACAGACTCTGAAACTTCGCAGGGTTGAGTTTCCCATGTGAATGACCATAATCTCCTTGTGCAACAATGAAGGAGCTAAAGCCATGTCCAGAAAACCAAGGAGTTTCAAATGAAGACAGGTAACATCTGCAGATCAACTTATAAAATAACCTTGGTGAACTTCCCTATGAAACACTCGTGACTGAAGGATGCAATTGAGCAGCACCCACATGGAAGCATGCGCCAACCTGAGCTGTAAAGGGCTACCAAAGACAAAAAGTTATTAAAGGATCAACCCCAAATGCCATAGCTTTTCACCAAGGACTTGAGCAGGACATGGTAACAACAGAGAAAGTAAAATCTGTTACTTGTTGTAACAGAATTCATTTTTCTATCAGAGAGCAAACTGTTCTGCTCTTCCCAGCATACTTCTTTTTATTTATTTACAGTATCTTCCAGGTATACCTGTTGTTCCTCTCAGATTTTATTTTCCTTCTGAGGACACAGTGAGCCAGACAACTGCATTTCGTAGCAAGTTGTAGTTCAAATTCTAGCAAAAGTTCAGGTAGGCCACGGGTTATGAAAGTCTGTAAATCATTGCCTCAGAAGTAAACGGTTCTCCCTTTTTAGCAGGACTTTAGTGTTTATGTGTATTTATTTTCCTAGAAAGAAACTGTATTTTATATTAAAGCTATTTTTCAGTTATTCTGTAGGCTTGGGCACTATGCACATTTTTAATACCTATGGGTTAGGAAAATATATATATGCTAGCTATAATCAAAAGTACAACATTTCAGTTAAGTTACAGCTAGAAGTCAGGGTGGTTTTTTTGAAGTATGCTCAGATGAATGTATGTTTGAGTGTTGGTTTTAAGTGACAAACTGTATAGTGGGCCATTTAGAGATTTCTTTTCAATCACAGTTGCCTGGGAACTTTTGTGTTTGTCTCCACTTACTGTGGCAAACAACCTTCATATCCATTAGTCATGAAAAGTAAATAACTAACTTAACTCAGGCAATAAATCCAAATAATCAGTAACGGCAGCGGGTGATAAATGCCAGCAAAACTGATATTATATTAGATCTGAGTTACTGAGTAACACTAATGTGCGATGAATAAGGTCCAGAGGTCTGATGAGAACAGCTGACACGAGGCAAATACATAAGCACTTATATTTATCTCTTGTTTTTGAAAAGAGAAATGTTTTTTAAAAGAAATGAGGAAAAGTGCATTGCCTAACTCTTAAACCCTTGGATATCACCTGAAATGGTTGTGAAACTGTGGTCTGTACCCCAGAAGTCATTAATCCTTAGAGCACGTCTATGCCAATTCCATACCAGGCTTTGCTGAAGTCGTGGCTGCACCTCTCAGGGCTCCTAGTTAACCACGATGCTGTTGGTCTATCCAGTGTTCACATCTTCAGATGCCCACAAGCAGGATTTATGCTCCCGTACCCCTGAAAGTCTATTGGGCTTTTGCATCTGTGTTGTTTGCTTTCAAAAGTGCAACCCCAAATCAAATCACTGCCTTAAATTAGCAGAAGAAAAATGCAACCACATTACACACTGGCGTAAACCTAACAGCTCTGTCTTCTTGGTAAGTCTTCCTGGCTCGCTCAAACTCTTCCAGCGCCAGCTTTCTGGGATAAGTTATTCACAAATCCCACAGCACTTTGTCACTGAGTCCATCCTGCTGTTGAGTTCCCTCGGCCCTTTGTTAAAATCCGGTGACCAAACACTGGCCGCACATCCATACATTATCATTTATTGACCACAGTCTTGTGCCACTGTTTGTAGCGATGCCAAGTAGCTCTGTGCTGTTACTGAGTCTGCTAGCTATTTTATACCAATTTTTCACTGGGAAAATTACTACTCACAATGCAAAAGAATGACTCAGCCTTTGTCTCTGCAGCATTTTCCTATTTATATTGTCTTTAAACCTGCTCTAAAACCTGTCTGTCTTTGTCCCTAGAGGCTCCCGTGGGATATAGCAGTGCTCAGAAGCCGGATACACAGGCAAAGAGACTTTTTGAGCACTGCGCGGTCCGTAAAACAGGTCACCATGGGTCTCCTTGCACTCGAACTCACACTTCTCCTGGGGTGGTAGATGTCTGTAGGGCAGGGATGTCGCGGAGGGGTGCGATGGAGGGGAGAGATCAAACCTAAGTGTTGCCAATCTTCTAAAGTGAGGTTGGGATCTCTGAAGAGGTCAAAAACAGCTGGCCACAGCTAGACCCCTGCCTCCAGCACCAAGAAACGACCCTTGGTGCTTCGTGGGAAGGTGTGAGAGCCTTTTTACAGGCAGTAGAACAATATTTCTTCATAATCGTCTTAATCTCTAATGGAGATTTGCACAAACCCCTGAAGCACAAAGTTCATGCAGCCTGACGCAGTTGGTGGCCCCAGAAGCAACTCCGTAATGAGATGTGCGGAGGAGCTGTGGCTTGCTATGGTCCCCTCTGTTAGTTTCAAACCTTCCACTGAGTACTTTGTGTTAACTGTTCATTACAGTACAAACATATTACATTATTTTAGTTTTATTATGTTGTTTGCTAATACTGAATGCTTGTTCCCTTGCTCCAAGATACAAAGGCCATCTGAGATGCTGTAGAGTATTTGACCTACAGCTCCTGCTGCAGAACATCTTCCGTGCAGGTCTCAGGCCGTTTCTGCTATGGGGATGTCTCTCTAAAAGTGTTTACCACGTCTCGCATGTATCATTATCTGAAGTGACAGGCTTTTCCCAGCCATTCCCATGGGCAAACGCAGAGAAACAGCGTGCTTGCACCTATGACTTTAAGCCACCCAGTTACGGCACTCATCTGAGAGAGTTTCACTGGATTTCACATCTTGCAAATAAATAATGGAAAATGTTAAGTCTCCTGGGAGGAATCTAACCTACTGCTTCTTCTCCTTTCTTGTTTGAATTTGTGCAGTTGCATCTTCCAGCTGTTACGTGTTCACTGATAAAGAGCTTCTTGCCACCGAAATAATTTTCATTTGCTCATTGCTCCTCTCTCAGCTGAGCATCTTAAACAGCCTCACAGACATCAAGAAAGTGCAATTGAATTTTGCGCAGGGGCAGTTCCAGGCGATGAGGTAGCTCCCAAGAGCATCAGAGAAGGGAGGGGAACGACTCGCTCGCCTTCCCAAAGGAAAGCACAGCAACCATTTGTCTGGGAGCCGGTTCACACAGGCCTCCCCAGGACTTCTCGCTTTTCCTTAAGGCAGCAAGCTGCCCGTTCAGTTTCCTGCTCCCATTGGGACTGTAGCAGCAATGTAAAAACTTTAACATCAGTTTTGCTGAGAGTTGGAATCAATCTGGTCTTATTTCCTAAACAAACGCATCATTTTAAAGTGAAATATGCCTCTGTAGAAAAAGATAATCTAACGGGTGCAAAGCATCTATGAGAATTAGATAGTTAAAAAAAAGTGACGCAAATATATAACTCCTGTGCCCATCGTAAGTTAGTATAGTTATATTAGAATTGTAGTTTAATATTTCAGCAAAGTCCCATTTCAGTCTTACCGCCTCCATGTATCTGACACAAGTATGGAAATCGCCACACGTTCCCCAGACCGACGGCAAATCCGATACAGCTTAAAATGTACTGGAACTTATTGTCCCACTTGGGTCTGCCATCTTCTTTAGGGATTTCAGGGGGCACTGACAAACCTTTTGACATTTTAATGAAATATCCTTGGCTCTTTAGCCCCTGTCCCTGTAAATGGGAAGATGCTTCAAAACCTGTCTCTCCTACGGATTTTATGTGGGGTGACTGGAGGATCCTGGAAAGAGAGGTGGAGCTTTCTTTTTATATGATGCAAAGGAATGTGTCATTGCCAAAGCTGCAGTTTAAAGACAAAACCAGGAATTATTGTTATATAGAGAGTTACCACTCTTGACTTTTTTGCAGCTCCTTCTATAATTAGAGAACTTGGGAATGTGTTGTTAATGGGTAACTTGGGATCAAATGGGTTTTTATTTTCTGTTCTCCTTCTGTTCTCAGATAGTTCCAGAAGAGTGTGACGCTGAATATAATTAAAAAGAAACGCTTACAGCAGACTTATTAAAATTGTAAACTACTTGGAAAAGTCTGTGAATAAAGTAAGTATAGCCATTTCCTTTCTTTGTTTGTTAATAGAGGTAAATGAATGAAGGCATATTTTGCAAGTGCAAAAAGTAAATTTAAGAAAAAGCAAGAAAAATTAGGCCATGTATGTTCAGACATTAGAATTTGCTCCATTTTCACCATCGCTACTAGAGGTTAATCACTTCCCACCTGTCAATGAATCCCAAGTGGCTATTTTTATTGTCCATTAAATAGTTACTGATGAATGCAAGAGCTGAGTGCTTTCCTTCAATTGAAAGTGTGAGAAAACGTTTTTCTGTTGTCTTTCAGTTATATCCAGGTATTGCTATTTTGCACTCCAGATCAGTTCACTCCACAATGAACAGATCAGCCAGTCAGCTTGCTTGCTTCACTAAATCAACACTTTATGCCTGGATTGTCCTTTTCCAAATGGGAAGAGTAGCTAAGTGAAGATGAAGGATTTTATTTTTTTCCCCCAAATACTTAGGGATTAAAGCCCTGCTTTGCAGCTAAGCACACAAATACGGTCATGTTGGAGATCATCCAACCAGAAGCTAGGCTACAGAAGCCTCCCCAAGGTAAGCACCGTTCCTCTGCTTGCAGCTCTGGAAACATCCAGATCCATAGGTGGAGCAACTCAACTTCCCGGTCCCTTATCAGGATGTCTCACAAGGGCAGGCATGAGTTGGCGCACGCAGTGTGGTTTGCCAGCGCAAAGAAACTAAGGGGTGTTCCTTTAAGAAGGTGACGCAGCCAACAGCCCAGCTGAAGTGCTTCTACACCGATGCACACAGCATGATGGAGTGACTACATCAGTGACAATGGAAGAGCTATGGATGTCATCTGTCTGGACTTCTGTAAGGCCTTTGACACAATCCCCCACAACATCCTTCCCTCTGAATTGAAGAGAGATGGATTTGATGGGTGGACTGTTCGGTGGGTGAAGAATTGTCCAGTTGGTCACATCCAGAGGGTAGTGGTCAACAGCTCAATGTCCAGATGGAGATCATTGACAAGTGGTGTCCTTCAGGGGTCCATATTGGGACCAGTGCTGTTTGATATCTTCATCAATGACATAGACAGTGGGATTGAAGTTTGCAGACGACACCAAGCTGAGTGGTGCAGTTGACATGCCTGAGGGATGGCATGTCATCCAGAGGGACCTGGACAAGCTCATCAAGTGAGGTGATGTGATCCTCATGAAGCTCAACTAGGCCAAGGGCAGGGTCCTGCACCTGGGTCGGGGCAATCCCAAGCACAAATACAGGCTGGCGGGATGAAGGGATTGAGTGCAGCCCGGTCGAGAAGCACTTGGGGGTACTGGTAGATGAAAAGCTGGACATGAGTCTGCAATGTGTGCTCACAGCCCAGAAAGCCAAATGTATCCTGGGCTGCATCAGGAGAAGCGTGGCCAGCAGGTCGAGGGAGGTGATTCTGCCCCTCTACTCCGTTCTGGTGAGACCCCACCTGCAGTACTGCATTCAGCTCTGGAGCCCTAGCAGAGAAAGGGCATGGACGGACATGGACCTGCTGGAGCAAGTCCAGAGGAGGGCCACAAAGATGCTCAGAGGGCTGGAGGACCTCTCCTATAAGGACAGGCTGAGAGAGATGGGGCTGTTCGGCCTGGAGAAGAGAAGGCTTTGGGAAAACCTTATAGCAGCCTTCTAGTACTTAAAGGGGTACAAACTTTTTAGCAGGCCCTGTTGCAATAGGACAAAGGGTAAAGGTTTTAAACTAAAAGAGGGTAGATTTAGACTAGAAATAAGGAAGAAATTTTTTACGATGAGGGTGGTGAAACACTGGAACAGGTTGCCCAGAGAGGTGGTAGATGCCCCATCCCTGGAAACATTCAAGGTCAGGCTGGATGGGGCTCTGAGCAAACTGATGTAGTTGAAGATGTCCCTGCTCATTGCAGGGAGGGGTTGGACTAAATGACCTCTAAAGGTCCCTTCCAACCCAAACTATTCTATGATTCTATGAATTAGTAAAAAATCCAGAATTATGAATGAATCAAAATGTCATTCTCATCCTTAGAAATGTTTTTATTAAATATTTTAAACTTCTGCATGAGACAAATAATATTGGTGGCTTTGTGCAACACAGTGACATGTAAAGTAAAACAATTTAATGTGCAAGAGAAGTCACTATTAAATTATCCTTCATATTGGCCACACAACCAGAATGATTGGACATGGAAGAGTCACTTAAGGCATGTCAAGCGCAGTGCATTCCGAAACAGAGAGCTGCAAGCCAGTTTCAAACAAATTGGCTCCAGAACCAGGAGGAGGACAAATGATTTGGCCTGGTGCTCCAATCACTTGCAAATGTGGCTGTTTTGCTTCCAGGATCCAAGCCATTAACTCTTCACAGCGCATTGCATTGTTAGGTAAACAAATGTTTACCTGGAAACAACACGTAGTTATCCTTTTATGAAAATAAAATTAACTCTGGATTCTTTAAATAAAATATTTTTACTTTCCTCATTGACAAAACATTCTTCCACATTTTTACGCTGAATTCTTTAATTTTCCATTAACAGAAGTCTCAGATGTGGAGCTCATAAGGCCCGTCTGATCATTTTTTTTCTGACAGCAATTTCTGATGGCTTTGTAGATGGCAAAGACAGGGACGGCCAAACTAGGCACTCCAGCGAGGATTACAATAATAGCATACACCCAGTTGGGATATTCAATCTTCTGTGTTTTGGGGAAATCCTCCTGAAAGAGCAAACAATCAAGTTGCAGAAAGTCTTGAGAAACAAATACCCGGGAACGTGCACACGTTCAACAATTCAACAGATCAAAAATGTGATCAGAGCAGTAGCTCGTCATAATGGCACAATAATTTGCCAATTCCACAGCAGTTTCCAGGTTAAGGTTTTCCACTCTCAGCTGTCTTGGGCTTATTTTTACTTAAAAGTGATGGAGAGAAGACGACATGGAAAGGAAAGGAAAGGTAGCAAAGGAAAAGTAGGTAACTTACTGCTGCAATTATCATTTAAATCATACCAATACATTTGGAAGAGGAAAGAAGAAATCTGGATATTAATACTAGCTGTTATTAATTTCTTCTGTGCAGTGACGAGTAACCAGCACGGCTGCAGTGCTGCGATTTTAAACGCACACAGAAACATGTGCAATATCAAAATAGTTTCACATATTTGGTCCTTTGTTAACATAGAAAGGTTGTGACATTTCCAGCTCTTCTATAATCCCTACTGGGAAACTGACATCTGTTTCAGTCTTGCCTGACAATCGGACTAATGTTTTGGTTTTGTCCGCTTTGGAAAAGCTACTCAGGCATCACTATATACCAGTTGCAGGCATCACAGCTGAATTTAGGAGTTATTTTTCTAGGTGTTACTTTTTATTATCACTTTATGTCTTGTAGTACGTTTTTTTACCGGAAAACTGTTTCAGATGGGACAGGAATATAACTGACTATGACTCTTACATTAAAGAAGAAAACATAAAATAATCCTAAATTAGTATTTAGGTTTTATATACTTACATAGCTAGGGTCCCAAACGCTGTAGAGCAGTTCTTCGTTGACTTTCACCACAAAATAAAAGAAGAAGATCACTAACATAATGAGAGGGCTGATAACTCTCCAGGTAATCTGCCAGAAAATATTGGGCTTGTGTCCAATCATGAACTCAATATCCTTGTTAAACCTAGAAACAAAACCAGGAAGTTCAGGACACTAAAAACTGGTCAGGATCAAAGGGTGCCTGCCCATAACCAGGAAAGTTCAACCTACACCTAGCTGTGCTTCCCTTTGCTAATGTCAATGTGAAACAAGGACTGACAGCAACACCAGGAGTTAGACCTAAATAGTTCAAATTAAGGTAGACATCACTGTAACCATGTTAGAAGTTTTTAACTCACATTTCTCAAAAGGAAGTCAGGAAAATTATTTTTGGAAATGTACTTTGTTCAAGAAGTACGGGAAGCATATGCAAAATAGTTCCAGCACAGAAGTCAATGCATATGGACTTCCCTATAACATGTTGCAGTATCGTTTCAGGATTTTTTTGTAAGCATCTCAGAGCTGCACACATTAAAAGGAATGACACCATATTAAAAATGAGCAAAAGCAAATTGAAATAATTTTAAAAATTATATTCTATGCATAATGTTTGCTTAATTTGGACTTCTAACAGTCTTCTTAGGTTGAATACTGAAACAATATTTAACTTTACACATTATTAAGACCACCAAAAAACGTGTTATTTGGGTTATTCATAGAGCATGCAATGGACAATGGGGCAAAAATACTTCCACAAGAAGAAACAATCCCCGCATCGAGAGTGATACTGTCTGCATCAGTCCTCAAACAATTTATGACCTCTACATATGATGCAGCACCATCTGCACACACTTCTTAAAAAATAGTTATTTTGGAAATTTGGGGCTTCTATTTTTAGTCCTCTTGTCGGGCTTTCCTCCGTATCCTGTGGAGATAAGTCTGAGGGGATTATTCAGTTGGTCCTACAGCTATGAACCACACACAGAATTCAGTTGAGTCTCAATTACTACGTAAATTTATTTTATCTTTTCATCCCTAAGATGAACATTCTAAGATCTAGGTATCAATCTGAAAATGATATGGAGCCCCATGTCCTGACTCCAGAGCGTGTCCAGGTGTAGTTCATGTGAGTATCATGGATAACACACAGGTTCTCCTTCAAGCAGGAGGGCCATCTCTTTACCAGATGCAGATAACTCATCATCGTTATCATCTGGATAATGCCACTTCTGGGCAACTGTGAAAAGCTCTGTACTCTAAGAGGGCTACAGCGATGCATACTGGCCAGGAACATGAAAGTTTGCTGTGAAGCACTTTTCTGAAACAATCCCTACCCCTCTGTGGCCTCAGCCCATGTTTGAGTCCTAGGAATAGTTTTAATTTGACTTTGTAAAATGTTCTGAGATTTTAAAGGGAAGGAAAAGTGATCAACACAGACTTTTCTGTCCTTAATAAATTAAAATAAGCCTTCTTTCTCTAGGCTACTCCCTCTGCTCATCTGATTTACCTAAGTCTATTCATGCCTCCTCAGGTAATATACAATCCCAAGTGTGGGAAGATGGGCCACAAGGGCACTCACCCCATGGCCAGCAGCAGCACAGCTGTAGGGTCTGGCGCAGGTTAAAGAAAAACCTACGGGTGATTGAAGTCCCCGTGGTTCTTTCATATTTCTTACATGTTAATTATGAACAGAACGGTGGCAAAAATTTGATTTATTACCTCTCTAGAAAATTGATAGGATAATTGCTCACTGCTGCAACTGATAAAGTCCTGAACCTGTCAGCTAAAAAGGTGTCTCAGCAGCCTTGGATTTGCATCCTGCTGTAAAACAGTACCCGCAGCCTGCCTGGAGATCCCCGCTTTGGACGGTATCATTTGGCATTCACTTTAAACACTCCTGGGAGATACCTGTTTTAAACCGTCAGCTCAGTGCCAATGTGCTTGCACTTTGCTGCTGCGAATTAAATATTTAACGCAATTATCCCGAAGAAGGCTTATTGCAAATGTCACCATATTTAAAGTGTAAATGAGCTATAGTGGCACTTACATAACTGTTGTAAGTACGTACATTCTGATGCCTACTTTAAAAATAAATTACTTGCATTCATATCGTTATACTCCAGGGCACTTGCTAATGCTTAATATTTTCTTACAGCGTCTTAGGGATGTGTTTATTTTAGCGGATTGTTATAGAGCATTATCTATTATAAGGTATTCATAAAGTGGAAAGCTTTCATGTATAAATAAAACTCCCTATGCACTCGTAACAAAGCATTTTTTCTTTTTGTCCAGAACTATTTCAGAAACCTAAGGCATATAAGCAAGCCTAAACTACAGCTGCGTAATTTCAGTGATTTCTAGAACAGAAATTCTATGGGCCGGGATGCAGCCAGATTGCAGCTATACAACTAACCCGTTTATGCATTAGTTTCTGGTAATGTTTAACTTGTATTTCATACCTGTCTATTCCATAAATGTAGACGACTGCAAACATTTCACAAAATGCGATTATCAGCAGGGGAATGGAGCCAGCAAAACTGTCAAAGAGAGCCAGCCAGTAGTTACCAGAGTTCAGCACAAAAATAAAAGCTAGGAAGTAAGACCCCAAGCAAATGAGACCTGTGGAAAAAAAAACAACAAGCACAAAACAACAGCACATTTAGGCAAAGAAAACAAACCAAAAAAAAAAAAAAAGTGAGATATTTTCCCAGTAGCTAGAAAGCTTTATAAGTAATTTTTATTTCAGCTGCAGCCTGAGGGTAACCACTTTCTTTTTGAGTGGTACTTGGAGAAGGCTTCTGTGCTGGTAAAATGGCAAAACTCTTCTACCGTTGCGCACGTGGGAGATGCTGCGAACAAAACGGGAGAAGGCTGAGGAGAGAAAACAGGTCCTCTCCCTCCTAGTCGGTGGGACAATGTTGCACTGAGAGAAATCCTGCCCGGGTGAAGGACTCGGGTCCTCCAGCTTCCCAGTGGAGGAGATGATAATCATCATGAGCAGGCTGATGGGCAAGCCGCGAGGGGAGCAGCTGTCTGCGGGCTCAGAAAGAACCTCACAGGAGCTGCCCCCTTGGGGGACAGGAGAAAAACTTTCAGCAGGTTATCTAGGAGTCTTAGGACCAGGCCAGATCAGAAAGTAGATGGGTGGTGGGTTGATTTTTCAGCATACAAGTTATTCCCTGGGGAGGAGGGAGGTCTCTATAAAAGCACCTACCTGTAACAAGTTCCTTAGGCACTTTGGGGGGTATAATCTTAAGATCTTGTAAAGGTACAAGCACACCTTCCATATTTCCAAACATAGATGACAAACCCAAGCAGAAGAGCATGATGAAGAAGAGGATGGACCACAAAGGTGAGACAGGCATTTTGGTGATAGCTTCAGTGAAGACAATAAAGGCTAGGCCAGTTCCTTCAACTCCCTGCGGAAGATTTCGGAAGCTCCAAAACTAGGCTCATCATTAACATCGCGCGGCACTTAAAATTTACATTGGCATTCACTAGACGTGGTGTACGCTACACCATAGCACAATACCCAGGCTTTTTGTTTCCACAAAGACCTCCTAATGCAGCAATATATTTACTGTAGTTATAATACAAATTCTATTTCATGGGCACCTATTTTCGTCTGTAATTCACCACTTTTTCAACCAAAAAATGAGAGGTGCACCTATTTAATTCTTCCTGTAACTTTTTTTCACCCTGGTGTCAAGGTCCGTTCTTTCTGTGTGGTGACACACTCGTACTGAGAAACTCTTCCCCAGTCATCTTGTCCCACCACGGCTGCAACCAGGTAGTTCCAGAGAAATACCTGCTGCTATTTTGCCAGCTGCATGAGGTCAGCCTAGAACACTTGTGGATTTAGTTGCTAGTCTGACAGATCGCCAATGCTTTTCAGAGAAATTAAACAGTTTGTCTCTTCAAAAGCAAAACAGGGTAAACAAAAGTCATTCCTCAGTCCGAGCATTCCAAGCCGATTGCAATCAATCAGTGGGGATATATAAAAACCCAACAACCTCGGAAGAAAAAGCAATTAGGCAATTAAAACAATTGCTCTGCATTCCTGTCATATTTATGGTATCGATATGAGTCAGGGTATTAAACTTACATCATTCAAGAAACTTTCCAGATCACAGGATTCAAACTTCAGGGTTGCAAAAGTCATCGGATCAGTCATGTTACAGAGCTGCTGCATTTGTTCAAAGTTTTCTTGGGTGACATTACCTTCTGGCAAATCAAATGCATTCATCAGAGTAAGAATATTTCTGAAAAAGTGAAATACAAGTAATTTGAAATTATTTATTTGTAAGCATCCTCAGGATTAATCTTTGTCTTCAAGCAAGTTATTAAGAGCACGATGTCTTTTATAAAGGTACAAAGGAAGCAATGCTTCTGTTGCTTGAGATCAGATTTTGAAATTGGGAAGTCCAGCAGTTTTGTGCACGTGCAATTCTTCCTTTCTTCTTCCAAGGAGAGTCTGATACTGTCTTTCACGGCCCAGATGACAGCTAAATGGACAGGACCTGTGCAGAAGTTAGGTGACCAGCGGGTGGTGCACTGCAGGCTGGGCACCAGTTCCCGCACTGGGCAGCTTCTGGGAATGTGTAAGGTGTCTGCAGTTACGCATCACGCTCTTTTACAGCTGACGTGGAGGAACTTGGCTGGAACCCACAGGGTCTGGCAGCCCTGGTTAGAAGGAAGTCTGAATCGCTCCGGTAAAATTAGATATGTCTGATGAGACCTTAGCATTTCAGCTCTTCAGGAGGCAACCTAAATACAGAGCTAACACAGGGACCAGGGTATATGCCATATGTCAGCTCAGTAGGCATCTATTGTAAACTCTGGGGGTTTTGTTGGCTTTTTTATTATTTTTTTTCCGAGTTTCTGAACAATTTTCCAGTGGTTGCAGAGCTTCACCTAATGAATTAAAATGGGAAGAATTTAATGAATTAATGTGGGTAGTTTCCCAATGCAGTAGGCAGAGTCACTGGCAGTACCTGAGGAGCCTACACGGTGATCCAGCTGCGGCTAGGGCTCTGCAGGACTGTTGGAACTGCCTGGCCACGGGGAGCTTTCTTAAAATGGCTCATTGCAGGTGACCACCAAGGCAGAGCTGCGTAGTTCGGCCACCATGTCAGGAGGCCTTTGGGGATTTGGCATCAGCCATACTAGAAACAGCAGCAGAGCAACAGCATCCTAGTATCCCTTGTTGGTTGGTTGGTTGGTTGGTTTTGACGTGTGTAATGTAAAATCCAACTTTTCACAGAACCAGTTTTATTGAAACTTGCCTTATCCAGTTAAGTAAACGCATTCCTTCAGAACACGTTTCATATCCATTGTTGCAAATGATTGATTTTTCCTATTTACCTCTAAAACTATAGACATTTCAGCATGTTTTACTGAAATAATGAATCACGAACTGAATCTACCTTCATGTAAATAGAAATTGTTACATAAACCACAGTTTATGTGGTTTGAAAGAACTCTTTCAAAAAAACCCACATTAAAATATGGAATATCTTCTTCCTCCTTTGTTACTTTTTGGAAACATCAGGGAATAATGTAAAACATGGTTGCTTACACAACATTTATCTAGGAAATAACGTGGCTCAAATAATTATCACACCCTATGGTGTTGATACCACATGATTTAATTTTTTCGAAGTAATAAGTGGTCTGATACCACGTGGGTCAGGAGCTGCAATTGTTCAGAAATAATAAATCCATTACCGTGAGGCTAACAGAGCTGCCTCAGCCAAGCAAACACCGGTGTATTCTGGGTTTTCTTTTCAATAACTTACTTGTCAAAACAGTCATCATATCTTTCTGTGGCTCTGAACCCAATGATGGAGTATATGACTGTTGCTGCGTAGACGGATGTGAAACCATTGATCACTGAGATAATCAGGGCATCTTTCTCACAGTTATTGCTGCGATTCAAAGACAAAAACAAAAACAAAAAAAAAAAAGGATTTCAAACACATTCCCAAAATAAATACTAAAAGCCGGCAACCAAGACTAACAAAAAAGTAGTCTACAGATGCATAGAGTATGCTCTCTAGGACTATATACAGCTTTTAAAGACAGATTTAGTGAATTAAAACTTGATGCCTTAAGCAGCTTAATAGCTATGCTTTTTATGCCCCTCAAATAATCCTATTCATAAGGAATAACTGCCTGAGTTGTTTCCACGCCTGGGAACGTGGAGGAACCCTCCATGTTACCACGAAGGGTAAAAAAGTGTGTCTCCTCGTCTTCATGCCCGGCATGCACGGATGCAGAAACACATTGGCATAAGCTGTATCTCAGCTGCTGGGGTGTTCTGCTGCAAGGTGGAAGATTTGGGTTTGGATTCGGACCGTCAGAAGGGAAAAGTGACCTGAAGTTTCCATAGCACTTTGGTATGGTGAAGTGCAGTAGCCAAGAGCACTTGGGAACAGCCTTGATTGCTGGACAGAAGATGGTTCAAAACGTCCTCAAGTTTTGGAAATACAACGGAATGTTACGCTGATAGGGTTGGCCAGCCAAGCTGTTACATTGTGAAAGTTAAACTGCTTTGTAGAGACTTCTCTGCTGTGGGGACCTGCCAGTGTATCTGTGCTTAGATAAAAAAATTGCAGAGCCAGAAAGAGATTTTTATCTGAGAGAGAAGATAAAGAATCAACACTAAATTAGTTAATGGCTTTATGAGAAGGCTGTAAAGGTCTTGATATTGTATTTCTCTTGGGCTAGAGAGGACTATGGAGATTAGCTTGATGTTGTCATATTTAATTTTCTGATCATCTTCAAGCAGAAAGGAAAGAGAAGCCTACCCAGCCAAGACCTGTGACACTGTGACCTTTCCTCATTTATACCATTGCAAATAGATCTCCAGTGGGTGGAAGGCATTGCATTGAAATTCCTTGCTGTACGCTCA
Source organism: Larus michahellis (assembly GCF_964199755.1). Lineage (NCBI taxonomy): Eukaryota > Metazoa > Chordata > Aves > Charadriiformes > Laridae > Larus > Larus michahellis. Next base: position 99,663,726 of record NC_133897.1, on the reverse strand, counting down.
TGTCAGTTTTTTCACTGTAAAGTGAGATTCTCAATGACAGGCTTGACAAAAATATTTCTCCTCTCCGGAGAAAGTAAGATACTCAAGCTCTTCTTGGTTATGAACAAGTGAATCCCTGATGGCACTGAAACCTCACGGTATTTCCTGGGATGTTTATACTCCCAAACCATCTCAGAGCAGAGTCACTCACACCTGGTCCAGCTGGTGCTGGACTGCGGGTGGCCCAACACCACAGTGTAACACTGTGGTATTTACATCTTTTTTTCTTGTATCTCCATGGGAATCTCATTACTTTCTGCAGTTTCCTCCTTGAGTTGTGAATGATTGAGAATTGAAGGATTGTGGCCTGGTGCCACAGCCCTGTGTGTTGGAAATGCAGGAGGACACTATTCCTTTTCTTTGGCTTTTTTGGAAAGATGCAGAACATTCTCAGCCCTGCTCCTCACGGTTGTGGGAACATTGGCTTGGACCTGAAGCAGGGCTTGTCACCTCGTGCTGAGACTCGCAGGCACCAAAAAGTTCCACAGTTACTTTTGAAAAACATCTGAAATAAAGAGTGGTGTCAGGGAATTACACCAGTGGTTGAAATGCTGGTATGATGTCGTCAAACCTGAGCCAAAACTGAAACACAAACTTCTGAATGCATGACCAAACCAGATAACCAAAACATAATTTGGAGACATTTATCAAAAATACTAGGTTGAGAGCTTGCTACACAGTTTGTCTTTCAAGAAGACAGTGCTGAAGGGATGGAAGGCACCAAGAGGCACTGGTGGTTGCTACAATATTTTGGGAGGGTGAGTGTAGAATATAGCACCATGTCATAATTTGCTGACTGGGTCATTCCCTGGGTGATGGGAGTTTGTACTCCACCTCTTCCCTGGCCCCATTGCGTATATAAAGGAAGGAACTGAATTTGAATTTCAGAACTCCTAGATATATCTTCTAATCTCTAAGCTAAAGATTTAAACCGTGGCCTGTAAATTGCTTTGAAATGTGCGTCCCATCACCCAGCTCTGCCAGTGTGGAGACAAAGGGCAACCACCATGCATTGAGCACTCCTGCAAAGGAAGCTCCTGTTCATCATCTGGTGGTGGCCAGACAGGCCCCTTCTTTCCAGCCTGCACCACCACACCTTCCCATAGGAAATGAGCCAGCACTGGAACCTAAAATCTTGGCTCGAGAGAGCTAGGATCAGTCAGAGGTGTGCCTTACACGGTTGAGGGGCTGGTGTCCTGGTCCCAAGTCGTTACCGTATAGCGACAGGGCAGAAGTGGACATGCTCCATTTGAAAGAAATATTCGTATAAAATTTGGCTTTTGCCTGGCTACTTACTGAACAGAGTTGTAACTGGAGAACGAGATGAGGCCTCCGAAGGCCAGGGAGAAAGAGTAAAACACCTGAGCACCTGCGTCCAGCCACGTCACGGGGTTAGCCAGCTCGGTAACCTGAGGCATCAGACATACAGCTTTAAGCATGTGCCACATCGCTCTTTAGACCGAATGTGAGGGATTTAAAACAATAACTAAAAAAAGAACCTTAACAATGCAGAACTTACCATTTCTGAAGAATGTTAGCAAATATACCAATACTTCTGTCAAACTTAGCTTTTTTTTTTTTTTCAAAAAGAAAACCTATCTATCTGTAGGTTTTCTATAAGTATTTTGAAAATGGATAAACAAATTACTTCCCATAGCTGTCAGCTGCCATGCCTACTTCCACAAAAGGTGTTTATTCTTTAGCATTAATAATGACTATTCAGAGGCCTTCTCATGGAAAATGAAACCCTTTTAATTTTTGTTTAAAAACTGTTGTGCAGTTAAACCATTCTCTTAGGTCTTTTGTCCATATAGCCATACTGATTAGATGGGTTCTACTCCCAACTGGACAATTCATGCTTCAAAGTTAGACTCGTCCTTTACTACAATATAGGAAAAGAGAGCAAGCCCCTTTAAGGCAACCCCATTGTATTGCTCTGTGATCATCCTTACATTTTTTATAGCAGACTTTGATGGACAGTGGAGAGAGAGAATGTGTGGATATATGTATATTTAACATCCGATGCAAAGGATTCACCTCCCAGAATCAAGACTTTAAAGGCGTCTGAGGGGGCCTACAAGAAGGATGGGGAGGGACTCTTTATCAGGGAGCGTAATGATAGGACGAGGGGTAACGGCTTCAAACGGAAGGAGGGTAGATTTATGTTAGATATCAGGAAGAAATTCCTTACTGTGAGGGTGGTGAGGCACTGGAACAGGCTGCCCAGGGAAGCTGTGGATGCCCCATCCCTGGAAGTGTTCAAGGCCAGGCTGGATGGGGCTTTGAGCAGCCTGGTCTAGTGGGAGGTGTCCCTGCCCATGGCAGGGGGGTTGGAACTAGATGGTCTTTAAGGTCCCTTCCAACCCGAACCATTCTGTGATTCTATGATTCTATAAAAGCACCAATGGAGGAGACTAATTTTCAACTGGTTGTTAATTACATGAAGTTCCACTAGGGGACAAACCACGCAGTGACTTACATTAGGGGTGAAGAGATACACAATTCCATTCGTTGATCCTTTCAGCGTCAAGCCACGGATTAGAAAAATGGTGAGCACAAGGTAGGGAAGAGTTGATGTTACGTACACAGCCTGCACAAGAAGCATGTAAATAAAACACTTAAATAAAACAGAACGCTTGAATAAAAGCAGGGAAGAAAAGAGGGGAATAAACAAGGTACTGTGATTACCAATGATGGCAAGTTTCAAGCAAGTCACAATCAACATACTACAGAAAATTATGTTCAAGCGAAACAGTATGTGCAGTACATTTGATAATAAACATTTTTACAGTTATAGTGCTCTGTTTAAGACAAATTGGGCTTGTTGAAATTCAACTCAGATCATTCAAAAGCAGCATAAGAAATAATCTACACCCCGAGACCAGGCTGATGCTGCTGATGCAAGGGTGGGCTCTTAGGGCTTTGCTCTTTTAGAGAGATAATTATCTCGCTTTTAGAGAGATAATATTAAGGAATAGCACAAACTCAAATATATCTGTACACGTATGTTTTGAAGAGAATGGCCGTAGCAAAAAGACTGAGTTCCTCAATCCTGCGTTAAAGGTTAATATTAATGTTAAGGTGGTAAGACCTAGAGGATGCTTTACCAGGACCTATAAGGACAAGGAAGACAAATTGTTCACAGAAATCTCCACATAAATCAAATCAAATCAAACCAAATCAAATCAAATTCCATTTCGTTCAGCTTCCTTCTTCAAAAAACAACTTCAGTGATGACAAACATGAAGTTTTAGACATGCTTTTACTCAAGAAACAGGCAGTTTCCGTATCAGGATTAAGTCTGTATGAATAAGGAATCACAACAGCATAATGAATATCATCTCATAAAAAACCAAAATAGAGTACCTTTCCTGTTGTTTCGATGCCTCTGATTGTGCACACGTAGAGTACACCCCACGCGCATGTTAAACATAACAAAAGCCACCACTGTATACTGCCTGAATCGTTAATGGAAGCGGAGATGTTCAATGTTTCTCTGTACCAGAAATAATCCACAGGAGAGCTCTTGGCACACTCTTCTATGTAACCTGTAATCACAAAATGGTTGTCATTCTGTATGTCTTTTTGTTTACTTGAAAAAAAGGAAGTCAAATAATAATCGCCAGTGTTCTAAACTATACCACCTAATGCCAATGGATTCGTTGCTGGCAAATTTCAGATTCTTACAGGCTGGTTTTGTCGAAAAAGGAGACATTTAAAAGGGAACTGTTTAACGAGAATTTTAATACAGATTTTTGTTGTTATTTCTATTAATTCAGCCATGTAGATAAAAATCTTTGAAGCTCACTCAGAGGCACTTCTATCTTTATAATTTTTCGCTTTTCCTACAGAAATGTGAGGTTGGAAGCCTCTTGTGCCAAAGAAAGCGTGGAGAGGATTTCTGAGCATAAATGTACGTATATTGCATGGAATATAGATATATATTTTTTTAGCAGAAGAAAAGCAGTTAGGCACACGTTTTTCAATGATTGTACACTTCCTACCTCATCTGGAAAAAAATAACCCAACCAAACCAAACCAAACCAAACAAGTTTGGCCCTTCCACACGTGCCCTGCTCTTTCTTGCCTCATGGCATGTGGGCACCCGCCCAGAGCTTCCTGCAGCCAGGCGGCTCTTCCCCTCCCACACCTCCTTCGGATCAGCAATTCTTTGTCCTTCTGTTTTGTGGGGCACCATCCAAGGTCTTGGCAGCTCAGGTCAGATTCTCAGCTCCCTGCAATGCGCTGACCTGAGCAGTATTCTGCCCTGGCCTGCCCTTATGTGAGGCTTTTAATACTTATTCTGGGAGGAGAGGAGCAAAGCTCTCTGAAGAGCTGCTCGCTGACCCACCAGAAAAATCTGCTTCGTACACTTTCATGCAGGGCTGACTACGGAAAACAAAGCTGCCATCGCCAAGCAGTCTCCAAGGAGCTATAGACTGTTGTCATATTGATATTGAGAGATACAGGTGTTTCACATGGATTACACATCTCTTTTTTTTTTTTTTTTTTTTTTTTTTTTTTTTCCTTTTCAGTATGCTAACTGAGGGCTGTTGGTGAAGAGATGGATGGAAAAACACTGTCTAAATCTGGAAAATGTTAATCCTTATGCTAGACTTGCACTTGGTGAATATTCCCTATGTGAACACATTTGTCAAAATCAGCCCTGAAGTTTCATATGAAAAGTCAAAGTTTGTCTGAAGGATTAAGAACTGATCACATTTTATATAATGTGAATTTTTACAAGATGCAAGTATTAAAATAGCAGAATGTTCCTGACAGGACTGCCATGCCTTGCTGTTGTTTTACAGAAAGAGCCTCATTTAGTCTAATTGTTAAAACAGAAAAATGTGCTGCACAACCAAATACAATATTTCATAAAAGATACCTGTTAAGTTGTCATTGAGAGGACAGCTGCTCCAAGGCAGGGGCTCTTGGAAGGAGTTGAAGAAATACCACATTACCCAGGCAATAATAGTATTATAATATAAGCCCACCAGGAAGGATACAAACATTGCCGCTATGCCTAAAAAAATAAAGTCAGAACACAATGCAAATTTCAATACTCTTGTCTTCAAGGCGTATCAAAATACATGGTATGAGCCTCAACATTTCCCTACTCTCCTCCCCACCCTAGTTCCATGGTTAATAGCCTTTACCCTTTGGATGTAGGTTTAATGACTGTGAATTCCTTACGTGAAGGTTGGACAGGTGAGTTCTACACAGATGTACAGCCTAAAACTACACTGGGACTGAAGCTGACACCCACTTAGGAGCCAACATTATGGGTGGCTGGACACTACACAATCCTATTCTCTGTCTTGCCTGGTGATATCTAGGGAGTTTGGGATGCTGGGTACATGTAAATCTCAACTGACTTGGGATTTTGCCTTAAACGAGACCCAAATTGTCTTTCCCTTCCACAATGTCACTGCAGAGGTCAGCAGATGTGTTTGGTTAATCATTGTCATATAGGATGGATAGCTGCCAGGAGGCAAAGTCTGTGAAAATATGCAGGATTGAAGCTGGCAGCTGTCCTTCTCCACTTGCTCCCAAGTAATCAACCTCTGGTGACATCTCTGGCAGACAGTTAACGCTAATCATTAGCTCTTGAGGGCTCTTAGGTTCTGAAGAATCTTGAAAAATTCCAGATGCAATGAACTAATATCTTCTGTAACTGATTTACAGATGTGGTAGATCCCAACAACAGTCCCAACTGGCTGCGTTTCTCCCCTTTCAAGCGTGCAGTGACCACAGAATCACAGAAGAGCTGTGGTGGGAAGGGACCTCAGGAGGTCATCTTGTCCAGCCCCTGGTCAAGCAGGGCCACGGGCCACCTACAGCCAGTTGCCCAGGACCATGTCCAGGCAGATTTTGAGTATCTCTAAGGACGGAGACTCCACAACCTCCCTGGGCAACCTGTGCCAGTGCTTGGTCATCCTCCCAGTGTTTCTCGATGGTGTTTTTAAAGCTATATGCATCATGCTGCTTTTACTACATTGTCAGATAGAGTGTTTGAATAGTCAGAAGTCTAATACAGATGTAAAGTACTTTCTGCAAAATACTGTCTCCATGGTTTTTAGCATGGTATCTCTCTCAGATGTAAGAAAGTAACATCATATGGAGCTGAAGTCTGATAGTCCAGCTTAGAGAAAGATTAAACTATTATTAATCCACAGAACAGTTACAGAACAAATTTTTGGCACACTTAAATGTTCATCCTAGTGGTAAAAACAGCCAATACAGAAAATATCTCTGAAGCCCGAAATTAGTGTCAAATTAGAGAAAGGTTTTAACTGTTCCTGGGAACGTGGACACCAAATTGTCATAGTGCCTTAAGGTTATTAACATGACCTATCACTGAAGAGATAGTGAGCAGGCAAAAGGAATAGATCCTGGAATCTCTTATGACACAGAGGAATAAAATCCTGAACCTTTGCTCTTAAGGTTATCAGTTCAGAGACTTTGTGCTTTCGCAGGTGGCTTTTTGTGTCCTCTTCAGACTTACCAACCCCTTTCAGGGTAGGGTGGATAGAGCTCCAGACACCCACACTGCCTTTCCTCAGCCTTTGACCAATGGCAAACTCAAGATGAAGCAGGGGGATACCCTCCAGCACTAGCAAAATCAGGAAAGGGATCATGAAGGCTCCTGAAACGGATAAGAAAAAAAAAAAAAAAAAAAGAAAAGATATTTCCCATCAGTGAAGTACTACAATAAAGCACAAATTTCGGTTCTGAGGGCTTTTGAAACAGCAAGACAGTCGTAAGCATACTTGTGGAAACGCTTCTCCAGTTTCTGAACAATGCTTTTGCCTGATTGCCCAAGCAGGGGACTTCACTACGTATGTGCTTTCAGGTAGGAATCCTTACTCTTCCCAAGTGACAAACATAAACACAAATTACACACTCCTTGTCAAGAAGCTACCTTTGGATTTCAAGTGGAGAAAGGTTGCTACTTCCCTGGAATGACTTCCTTTTTTTTTTTTTTTTTTTTTTCTGCAAAAGGTTACGGTTTTATAATCATGAATCATGCAAATAGTATGAAGTAGTTGAATGAACTAAACCAGGTGCCACGAAAGATTAGGCAGGAGCCTGCGGCTGTCTACATAAACTAACCAATAACTTCCTGGCAGCTGTGTTCAACAGCTTTCATGTTTGAATAGAAAAGATCTGAAGTCCAGGGTTCAAATCTTGTTAATTATGACAAGGCTGGTTAGTATAGGACAAGTTTTTTAAATTATTTTGTTCCTGAATAAAGTGTACCTCAGACATGGGAGATAACATATAACATCACACTGGAATACCAAAGTGCAGACTCAAATGCTTGAATATTGCTACGTAATAAAATTATGGTTATCTGTCATTACAAAAAGTCTTTAACTTCCCAGTCATAGGCAGTAAATGACCTAAGTGCATTACAACAATGCAAAACAGTATGTGAACGGTTCCAGTTTGTGTATTTGCTGACTTTTTCCTCAGGTATGCAATGAGTACCAGGTAGCAAGTGAAAGAAAATTTGAAGAATGGAAACTATAGTTTTGAATTCAAGGTAGTTGAATGTTTTCTGGAAGAGCTGAACTGCATGCTTGTCCGCTCCATGGGGTATCTTCTTGATGTCGTCTGCATCACAGTTTTAGAAATGATCATTACTGCAAAGTCTTCAATTTCTGTGTATTTCAATAAAGTCTGCCAAAAACAAGATTGTTGTATCAAGCGGCCACTATTACAATGAAATCAGCCAACTATACTTTTTGCCTTCCACTCCTATGGAATTCAAGTAACACTAGTTATTCACCTGTCTTTCATTGACATTTTTAAGATTTACTAACAAAAATCAGTAGTTTTAAATACATAAAATGCTCATAAAATATTCAAAATGCTGAGTACTTCAAAAATGCACATGCCGCACATCAGGTTGAATGACTATCAGTGATGCACTGGAAAATACATTTTTTGTTGAAATCACTTGTCAAAGGTAGCTGTATAGACACGATCTTCTCAGACTTGTGCAGAGCATGTCAATGTAGCTCATCTTGCATGCATTAAAAACTATCTATAACTGTAAAAATGGAGACTGACAAACTTAAGAGGTTTCAAAGGAAAGATAGAAGAATAATTGACTCGGGACATATTTTTATTAGTGAAAAAAATGGAAGGACTCATTATGAATTACTTGTAGAGAGTTTTGCTAAACTTCCAACTCTTCTGACTCTTCCTCTCTTTCTTCTGTACCAATCTGTCACCTTGGGAAATGGATAAAATGGGCATCATCACCAAGGAGGACAGTATCCCATTTGTTTTCTTTCCCACTTCTCACATTACAGCTACATTCCCTTTTCCAGAGACCACGTAGTCCTTGCAAGAACAAAAGCCTTGCACGAGTGGGGAGCAGCTACCTGTTAGATCTAGGACTCTCAAACTGGTACTCTCTCACCTTGGAGGAGTGAGGTGGCTATTTTGTAATGCCAGAAAGGAATAAAGGATCTTTGTCCACCCTAGATTTAAGGAAACTGAACTCCTCTAGTTGCAAATCCAAATTTGGCATTGAGGTCTTAGCTAAGATATCATTACAAATGGTATCAGTGCTACAGCAATCACTTCCTGACTCTTGTCTTTCCGAATATGTATTTTCACATCACAAATGTGTGAAAGGCATAGGGCATATTTCAGTTTTAGAGGGACTAGAATCGCTTCCAAAACAAGGTTCTTCCACTCTGTCTTCTCACCACTCCAGGGACTTCTACAAAATTACTAGCAGCAGGAGCTGCTGATGTCAGCTGTAATGGGGCAATCTTCTCCATGCCTTGTTGACTGGCTGCTGAAAAGCAACTACACCAGAAATGGTGATGTACTCTTCAGCTGCCTGTGCCCCGGAGTCATTGAGGATGATGCAAAGTCTTATCCAACTCTGGCAGAGGTTCTGGGATTCGTTGAAACTGTGTCAGACTCGGTCACTGCAAGGAACTGACTCGCTCTGTCCTTTCAGCTTCTGGCATTTCTAAAGATTTGTCCCATTTTATCTGTGTGGACACGCTTAGCTGTGCTGGAACATGCACTGGCATGCACCTAAGGGCCCCGCTTCATCTGATTGACATGCAGTGCATGCAGATTTGGCTTCAAAGAGTTTGTTCTCTACTGATGCCCCAACCTATTTCTATGAACAGCACTTCTCACAGATGTTTTATTCTTGCTTTCATAGAAGACTGAATTTTTGCAGTGCACATGATGAGTGTTCTCTCATTGTTGAGATCCTCCCCCCATCCTGATGGCTTTCTTCCTACATGGGAGGGTCAGTGGGACAACCTCCACACACAGCCTCTGGCCTTTCACAGAGACAAAGTTACTTGTCAATGCATGGAGCTGCAAGCAGCCTGAAATATGTCATGTCCTCCAACCTCATGTCAGTCTGGCACACACTTTCCCTCCTGTCACACTCTGTCAAGGAGCTCTCATGAGAGTAAAAGGACATAAGGACAAGATAACTGTTTGCTTATACCAGCAATTTTTAGTTCCGGAGCATTCTCTCTGTTTTAAGATCAAGACACCTCCTAACAGTCTGAAAGCTCACCCTACAGAGTCTGTACAGATGCTTCACCTGGATCTTTTCTTTTTACCTCACCTTTTGGATGCTGGATAGGTCTCTGGTGTACTGCAACCTCACGTCTCTCTGGTAAAGCCCTTCCTCACCAATGGCAGTAATTAAGTCCAGAAGATGGATCTGCACAGCTACCTGATCCAAATACTCCTCATTTGCACTCAGGGTAAGTCCTTATCACCCTTTGAAACTCAGCTTGCAGTCATTTTAGATGATTTCTTGAAGCTTAAGAATGGACTGGCAGTTAGTTCTGCTAAGGTGCATTGCTTAACCATCTTTACTCCTAATGGAGACACATCACGTGCTTTCATCAGCTCACACTGAGATCACTTAAGGACTTGGTTAGAAATTCTCCCCCTCGTCAAAGATCTTGTTGTGTAAGGAAATACACAGTCCTTCATAGTCCTTTCAATCTATGACCACTTGTTTCTTATCATACCTGTCAAAGGAAATATTTTTTTTGGTAGTTGCCTTATCTGTTAGAAGAAGGGAGGGGAGATCAAGCCATTTCCTATGAAGCACTAGAAGCATTTCCTTTAGAAAACATTCAATGGTAGTCTCAATTTTCACTTTCAGTAGAAAGCAGGCTGACTGATACTGTGATTTGAGCTCCATTTTTTCCGTGCTTGAGACATTCTTGCAAACCAAGATAGCGAGATTCAGCAGCAGCACTGTCCCTACGCCATAACTCTCCCTGTGGACACCACACTGCATCAAATTTGCTTGCAAGACTCTCAGAATTGAACCATCTTCTGTGGTGGACATGCCACAAGCGCTCTATGAACCTCAGGGGATTTCCTGAGGTCTTGAGGTACTTACAGAGGGACTTTTGTTAAGATGTCATAAAAAAAAGTCTTTAAGCATCACGCATCTTTGACAGAGCAGTCAGATAAAGGCACTCCATGTCCTTCCTCGCGCAGCCACAAGAAAGGGGAAAGGATGTCTTTGTGAAAGTATCTATCACGTGAAAATGGTGCCCTGCCCAACTGCGTGCTCACAGCTCCCCAGCTGCCTTGTTACCTTGGAATCACTGGGAAATAAATTTCAGGTTCTGGGATGGGCACAAATGGAGAAGTTGGGCCTCCATCCACCCCTTTCATTATCACGGACATAAAATAAATGGTGCGTTTATACACCTGCAGTGCAGAATTGATATCCCTACAAAACCAAATACAACTAAAACAATTCTATCATGAAGGGCTAGCCATGTGTAGTATGGTAGCTCAATGATTTAAAAATGCAGAGTGTGTTGTGTTAGAACTGGACAATTAAGTAACACCACCTATATTGAGCTGGAGGAACATCAGTAAATTTTCAAGAGAAATAAAATGGCAGTTCTCAATTATGTACGCCACTTTTTTCTCTTTCTTGGGTTTTTCTCCTTCCAGGCTTCAATTCTAACTTCCAACTCAGAAATCCAACTCTGTTGTATTTTCCATTTCTCTCAATTTTTCCCCAACCCATCTGAAAGAAGCTATAATGGAAAAAAAAAAAGTCACAATAACTCTTCAAAGCTGCTATAGGGGACATAAAAAAAAAAAGAAATCAATGCTTTTTAAGTTGTCACAATTTTATGAACCTAACAAATGAACCAATGATCTGAAAATAAATGCTGTATAGGTATATATAAACAACGAGTAATCTTTCCAGTCTGAAAACCTTAGAGATGAGATATTACATTCTCCTCCTATTTCAGTACTGCATTTCAGAACACATAATATTCGGTTTGAACATCTGTATAGCTATTGCTCTCTCTTTAATCTAGGAGTTTCTAATGTGAAATTAAAAAATTATTATTGCTCTCACATAATTCCTTATGAAGGGAAGACAGGGTAGACTTCAGGCAGAGATGTTCTTCTATACTATCATATTCTTAGACCTCAGCTGTAGTGAGGGTACCAGTACCCGCGAGGAACTGCCAGTGTCACTGCTGTCACCTCATTCAATGTGGCATGCACAGAGATGAAATAATTTTTCCTCACTCAGTGACAAGGTTTACTGCAGACGTGCAAGCTGTGGACTTGAAGACCTCTTTTTTTTTTTTTTTATTTCGATGGTTTAAACATTAAATATACATGCCATTTTTTATAATACTCATCAGGGCTGAAACGAAAATGTTTAACAGTTAATTAAATGACATGTTGCTCAATAAAGATTAAACAAAAGCTATGTGTAACGTCAGAGACAGCTATCAAACGAAAGGGAATTTCAATCTCATTAAGCTGGTGAAAGCACTGAGGCAAACACTGTAGCTTTTACATTGCGTGTATATTGAAATCTAGTTCACCTGTGGTAATGATGTATTTTAAGTCCTAAAAAGGACAAAATGTGCTTTACTCTACCAAATTTTACTGGGGTAAATATTCAATTTTTTTTAAAATGTAAGCTCTTTATCTATGACAACAAAAGTAAGTAAATGATGTAATCAGCAATTTCTTTCTGTACATTTGGGTATCACAATGTTAAAACGCTGTCATAGTGTTGTGTGTAGGAAGAAGCAGCCCACAAATAATTGTAGATTTACGTTCAGATATCTGAAAGTAAGCGTTATCTATACAACTCAGTGCTCCTAACTACCTTCGCTACAGTCAATTTGCAGAGAAAATAAATCCACCTTCCCTGAACTCCAAGTACTACAAGGATAAATTTTATACTTCGCTATAGTCCATTTGTTTCATGAGGGATATAAAATGTGCAAACACTGATTCACAAAGCAGGTGGACATCCAACCTTGTTTGGGAGTGTCCTTACTGAAATACTATCTACACCCCTGCTACCTGACCTCACCCGTGCAAAATGACTCCAAACGTTCATCCATGTAACTCGTATTTCAAAAAGAAAGAAGTTAAGATAGCGAAGCCAACCCTCAGAAATTAGAAACTGTTTTCACGAGGTAGCCCATGTGACCTTGATTCTGCATGCACCTTATGAGACAACCTCTAATTACGTGATCACACAGGACTTTTTCTCATCCTCTGCAGATATTTACTGTGTGGTAAATAGCTGGAGGTTTTTTTTTCCATCTCTTAATGCACGGCCATAATTCACCATCATATCCAAAGTGAGCTTTGGGATGCTATAAAATAATCATGCCAGGGACAAACTGAGGAGCAGCATAATCCCCACCTCCAGTGAAAGGGAGCAGCAGCAGGGATTCCTGCTGCTCTGCACCCAGGATTCAGCGAAGACATATCTCAAAGACATGAGGTATGAAGACATACACCACCTAGGGTAAAAGCACTGGTCAGATGAGGGGAAAATGGAGCTTCCTCAGTGCACTCATGAGTGTGGTGTATGCTTTGTATTAGTTAACTTGGAAGAAGGTTCTTCTTCCAAAACTGCATAACATTGCAGTTTTTCCCTACTCTGTCCCTGAGGGGGCCACACAAACACAAAGATGAACGAATCGTCTTGGCCACCATGTTGAGTGGCAGAGACTAAGTCAAAACTCATCCAAAATGTTTGGACAAGCTGCATTTCATATGGCTAGAACATGAGGGAAAGGAAAGACAGACAGAAAAGCAGGAAAGTATCTATGAATCAACCTTGGGAGAGAGGGCGTGTCCACTTTCTAAGACTAAGCAGAAGATCCTGAGAAGCCAACGAGTGCCATGAATTTTGGAGACATCCATCCACTTTTTCAAATGAAAATTGTCACACGTTGAAAGGGGGTTATGATTTTTTTCATGTGCCTTGTAACTTTTTTGTTGCAAGAGTTGGCTGTGCTGCAAATTACCTCCTGTTTGCACTGCAAACTCTAAACACCAGCCCACGTCAGAAAAATCTCAATGTTAAAAGCATCTCTTCTTGCAACTGAATCATCTGTTGTTAAACATCCCTGAGTTTGTACCAGCAGCTCCCCACAGAGCCCTCCTTGGTCCCTGCTCTAACTAGGAAGAGCAGTTTTTAAACATCTCACTATGTACATTTAAGGAAAATTACTTAGAAATACTGTTCCCTAAGCCAAAAGTTTTCTTTCAAGACCAAACACCACAAAGGAACAAAGACTTTTGACAGATATCCCAGAGCGAAATGCAAATAACAAGTAGATAGTGGGTGGAAAAGACTGGCAGAAAATTAAAATTTATGTTGTCATAAAATATTTAATCTCGAGATCACCTTTAAAAACAAACAGAAAACCAGTGAAACAAAATTTTAATATAGTCCTTCAGTCCTAACCTGAACCCTAAGGAGTCACAGCACATCATATGGCAAACAGCACGCATTTGGATTTTAAATGACTTAATAACACCAACCACTAAAAACGTATTCTTAACGATAGCTACTTTCATGCTGTTACTCCTATCATAAATTACACACACACACACACTGACCCTGCAGCCATTACACAGATCAGTCCAAAACCAATGAAAACCCTATTATGAAAAGATCATTTGGGATCATGATCAGAACCATACTCCTAAGTAGTTTACTAGTATTTTTAAATATACATTTTTTATATATATATATGTACGTACATAAAGTAACACTAGTTTTGGATTGAGAAATTATACTATATACATGACAGTGCAAGACTGATTTGATCAACTCTGTGTCCTGAAATAAAAACAGTCCCTTCCTTTTCTTCCGTCACTACCATGACTTCAGCGGGTGTTCATGACCTGTGAAATAACCTTCTCCATTAGACAGCCTTCTAGAGATGAACATCACTGTTCTTACAGGAACTGCCCAGTTCTAAACATATTCCATTATTTCTTTCCCAAAACAGAGATTAAACCTGGTTTATAGCCAAAGCAAGTTAAGATATATTAAAGACATACCTCCTCCGTGGCTCTGGCAGAGATAGGGAAACCGCCACACATTTCCTAAGCCCACACAAAACCCTACGCACGTCAGCATATACTGAGCCTTGTTATCCCATTTTGGTCTGGAGTCTGCCTCTTCTTTCTCAAGGACCTCAAGTTCTGCATGGGAAGGTATCCTGTCCTCTAGGCCAGGATTGGGCAGCTGTAACTTCACCATGTTTCAAATTTCCTGACTGAAAACGCTGCCCCAGAGAGGAGGTAATGGAACAGGCAGCTGGTTAGTAATCTGCACAAAAAGAGAACATCTATTTGCTGTCTCCAGCTATATATAGTGAACCTTTGGCACTAAACTTGAAAGTGCAGGCTTGTGGTAAAAAGAAGTGTCAGCAAATCATTCGATTGACCAAGTCAGCTCTGACACTTATTAATGCTTTATCTGTCAAGGCTTTATGGAACAGTCTGTTCATTTGGTAGAAAACATTGATTTCAGCTAATGTAATTCAGGAGATAATTTGGCTATAAACTGTAATCACCTATAAGGTTATGAAACACCCCTTGCCACTCCCCTGTTTAAATTCACTTAAATACATATATAGCCCTAGAAAATACAGAGTAAAGAGATTCCACTAGCTCAGACTCAATATAGAGGTTTCGTGTTTTATCAGGAAGATAAACTGCTTGTGAATCACCATCACATGAAGTTTCCCATAGTGCATGCTTATAAAATGGTATGTTTCGTGATAATTACCGCAACATGTTCTTCCTTCTCTGTAAGAGATGTTACTCTACTAAATGCTCTGACAAAAAGGATGAAGAATGAAAGGGATTATAAAATTTGACCTTTAAAATCATAAGCGTAATTTGCTTACCCTAACGCTTCTAATCAGAACAATTTCTGAACAACATAGCATCTTTCTTGTAAATGGGCTTGAAAGCAAAGGTCCCTTCACTTTCATGACCCTATGATACACTTGTCAAAAATAAAACAGACACTGGTTAACAAACATCACAGATACTATCCACATCCTCATTCTTTCAGTACAGTCATAACGTACAATCAGACTGTTCCATTTGTACCTCAGTGTTACCAAAAGGTAAGAACTTGCCACTGAAAACTATATATAAATTCTAACAAACAGTATATGTCGTAAGAACTTTGTCAGCTAAGCCATACAGGCTCATTGAATACACTGATACTGGGTGGTCAAAATAAAGAACTAGAAGGGATCTCGTAAGTCCAGCCCCTGCCAAGGAAGGCGAACACATCACAGCATCCCTTTGCAACCTTATCATGCTGCTTCAAAACTGATCATTTTTTGTAGTCCTATTTCTAAAAGGCTGGTCTAGAATTTCAGTCCTCTTATGCCTCAAGAAGGCTCTTGATTACCTCCTGAATAGAAAAGTTACAAAAAAAGTCTTCATCCTCGACATGGACAACTGTATACAGTAATCCCCACATGGATTTTCCCTGTACCTTGTAGTCAGTTATTAATATTTCCCTAATGTTACTTAAAATATCTCTACCTATCTGGCTAGCAATAGCGCTTGCCCTTTTCATGACCCCATCAGCTCTGTGGGTGAGCTGATTAACTGCCGGATCAAAGTCTTTCTTCTCCTTTGGCAGTTCCAACTAATATTTCCTAGCTTGCATCAGAATTTCTTTTTCTGAGTTACCAAAAGCATATTTTAAATTTTACCCAGTTACTGCTACTGCAGTACATTGAGTTACTCAGTTCGTCCCAAATGATACTTTTTCATCATTTGGAATACTTCTGAGCTGTGCTATGAGTATTTTACTAACACACTACTACTTTTTGTCCTTAGTCATTAGCAAAAGAATGACAAAGGGCTGTTCCTAAACTGATCCTTGAGGAACTGCATTAGTAACCTTCCCTTAGACCATCATTTCTGCTCTCAGCACAGCTTACCATCATCATCAGATCTTTACCTAGTTCTTTGTTTACTTTATATGTCCTATTCAGCTCACCTAATACATCCAGTTGTGGTCAAGTAGCAACTGCTTTACTGAAGTCCAAAAAGACTCCAATTAGAGTACTTCCCTTGTCTAGAAAAACCAATTTTCACTTATAAGTGGCACATTGCAGCTCTTCAACTTCCAGTTTTGGAGAAAGACATTGACCTATTGGTCAATAGCAAAAAACTGCATGGTCCAGGATCTCACTACTCATCTGGGTTATTATTCTGCCTCCCGAATCACTGGAAGATAATCTTTGTATTCATGCTGTAGGGAACATGAGGCAGTAATAAAGAGCAGACAGTAGACAAATGGGAAAAAACCAACGTCATCCCCTAATTTATTTTGTAATATTTCTACATTCCCTCACTTGTAGGCTTGAGCTTTGCAAACTCGTGTGTACAGCCTTGCAAACTCATGAAGCAGATCATGATTACATGATGTCCAGGCAACATATTTATCTTACAGACACAACCTAACGACTCTATGTAATCAGAAATCTTTCACAATCAAAATTCTTTATAGAATTTATTGAACCTAAAATAGCATGTTTCTTCCTAAGCACAATGCAAGCTGGCATGGAAGGAATTAATGTAGCTTCCTTTGGGAATCAAATTAACAAATCAATAGGACATGACATAAATTCACACTTGTGTTAGTATAATCTGAAAATTTCTCTCTGCTAAGTTTCATGTGCAAGCAGTTTCCACCAGGATCCAAAAATACATTCCAGATTGCATTCTACTGATTTAATCCAAAATGTCCTACTGGAGAAGTTTATCTTACTCTGGTAATGCCAGGTTCCAGTGGTTGTTAGTTATCTGTCGGTTGTTAAATATTTGCAGAAGCAAATATGCTGGTATAGCATCTAGCTCAAATTTCTTTATCAGTGTAATTGCACGGCTAATCATCTTGGAAGGCACATCGCTGTTTTCTGAAGGACCTGTGGCAGCGATGACAGCAGCTCGAACATGACCACAATCGCGCGGAGGGGTTGTCTATGTTGCCACCCTGTGGACTTGAACAAACAAGTTGAGGCTGCTCTGCAGTAGTCGCAGGCACTTGCTTATTCGACAGAGCCCTTTCCTTTGCTCTAAGGTAAGCTGCTCCTCGAAGTAACGCAAGGCTTAGGTTTGGCACATCCCACCGGGTTTGTTATGGCTAATGAACATCTAGGAAATCCACCCTTTCACAATATGGGCTGCTAAACAAGACATGTTTTGCACACTGGTAATTACAAATGCAGGAGAAAACGGGTTTTACATTTAGATTGGATTCCTTGTGTTAAAACATTTCTAATGACGCATTTGTCTTTTTGTCTACTACCCTCTTATTTTTAATGTACTATTTTTTCAAAATTATCCAAAAAGTAAGTCAGCTTGTCTGTCAGTAACTCACAACTTTACAAAAACTTGATTAAAAAAGGAAATATCCCCTTTCTAAAAGTCATATATTTCACTGGAACATACACATATATACATTTGTGGAAGACTATAGGTGTATTTCTTTCATTGGATGAAAATGTCTTTCATCTCGCAGGATGATGAAGATGTTAGGAAAGAGTCTGAGAGGGGGCAGCAGTAAAGAAAAGAAATGGCAGTAGAAGGATATCGGGGCTGTAAATCAAGACAACAGCAAGGACGGAGCTGCTCACTTCCCTCTGTGGGGCCAGGTCCAGCCACGGTGCGGTACCCACCTGGGTTGAGGGGCTCCTGGCCCCTGATGTGTCTGCTGTAGCCTGGGCTCCACGAGGACCGTCCATGGCTGGGAAACAAGACCTCCTCCCTTGAGGTGCAGGTGGGGCCTGACACCCTCCTCCAGGCTGACTACCTAGCAGCCGCTCCTGCTTCTGACCTTGCAGGGGTCTCAGTTTGTGCTGGCGTGGGCACTTCTGGGCCAGCACAGGTCACTCACCCTGCAGGAAGCCATCCCCACATGGAGAAGAACAGGTTCTTCTCTCCTGTGAATGAGTTGAGTCGACTGACTGAAGCACCTGGCTGAAGAACCTGTCTTCTTCGGCTCTCCACCATGAGCTGGAGGGGACTGCACTAGGGGAACCTCTTCTGGCTGGGTCCTGTGAAGGGGAGGAGAAGGAGCAACTAGCAAGACAGGGCAGAGGCCTGTTCTTTAAGAAATCCAATTCCTTTCATTTAAAGCCATTGAGAAAAGCAGAGGGTAGTAGCAACATAACCAGCCCTGGTTTCGGGAGTGAAATACAATGTGGTCCTTTCCTCGTGATCCCATCATCGCTGGTATGACATAGGACAACTCTGTATAGCTCCAAATATTTTCAGAGTGCCATTTACAGAGAGTTGCAGCTAAAGGCAATTAATCATAATCACCAAGTTTGTTCTCTAATCTTGCCTTACAATATTCCGTGGTATTAGGATTAACTACATTATTTTCTGACCCTTTTTAGTACCAGTACTGTAACAGATACTGGTGTGAAATCTCTTACGCTAGTGATTCTGTAGCAATATCTCACCAGCATTAATCATATGCTTTCTCAGTCAACTTCTACTTTGTAGTCAAAGTAACGTATACAGCAATCATCACAATTACTCTTGGTTGTCTGATGAGCCTAAAACAGGAAAAGACAGAAATGTAAAGGGAGTAACTTTACAGCTAAATGCCTAAAGCACAGGACTCTCATTCGGAAGTGGTAAAGATGTAATAAAAGTGACGAAGAAGAAGAAAAGGAAAATTCAGAGGTTAAATGAAATGCTCTCTCTGACAGTCTGTCCCTGGCAAAATCTGCTTGGATCATCTTTTAAAATATGAAGAGAAAACACAAAACCCTTTTATGAGCTGCCAATGGGTAAAACCCTTGACCAGCCACACAAAGAGGGAGCACTGAACCCTGGGTTCAGAAGGAGACTCAAAATCCCCAGCCTAGGGGACACTAATGATCATATTAGAACAGGAGATACGCAGGTAAAATGTTTTGAAGTTGTTTAGTTTTAAGGCTAATAATCAACGGCAGGTGGTTATGGAGTTTACCTTACCAAGAAATGTTCTGTAAATTTTTAATTTGATCTAAGTTTTATGCTCTGTTGTTCTCAAACTCTACCTGATAAGTAATCAAAAGACACAGCTCCTCAACTGGCATGATTTGATTTCCCACGTGTGTGCGCTCCCAGGCTGCTGCCGTCACCCCACAGCAGTACAAGCAGAGATACCTTGAAGGCTTTGGAAAAGTCCAATAAGCTTTGAAGGCTAAATCTCTTTCCATGTGATTGTAAACTTTTCCAGATGGGAGAGAAGTCCTTTTGTGGCAGCAAGTATGACTGCAGGGGAGAAACCTCCACAAGCATCCTGTTCTGGAGTATTTTTCTGGTGTCAGGGAATTTCCTTCAGCAATCTGACATGCCTAGAAGTTGCCAGTCCACGCTTATTGTGGAAGTAGCAGTGTCCTTAGCCACAGAAGTATTAAAAGGAACGAGCTATGAACATCATGTCTGCTGTAGTTCATGCAGAACTGAGCTGACGCTGATGCCATGTGACACTTTTCTCTTTTCTGTCTTCCAGAAATAGGCACGATCTTTATTTTTGTACATGCTGTTAGTTTGCGTAATACTTACTTACTTCAGCTTTGTACATAAATATTTCACTGAAGTAATATCAGCTCCAGCAGCGTCATCCTTCTTCTTTGTTTTGTACTTCTTGTTGACACCAGGGAGGGAGATGTTCTATCCTTAATGTTGCACTGCATACATTCAGAAGATCCCCAGAATATTGCCTTAGTCTTTGAAGAATATATTTCATCGTTGGGATCTCTTTGGGGAGAACAATAGGTAAAGTGTATAGGTGTAGAAATGCTTCTGTGGACAGCACCAAATTGTCTGATCTCATGATGGCCAGTGTTGCCCTAAATTTCTTAGCCGGTGAAGTGCTATTGCTTGGATCTTTCTCATCACATGCATGTCCTCTCCAGCAGGCAGCAGAACATGTTGACAATTGTAGGTTGTTGCTTGCCATGTTCATTAAGCAAGGAACAGTGTTCTTTAATCAAGGCTGACACTGTTTTCTTTTCCAGTGCTGTAGTATACAATGAGATGCCTAGTAGGTTGCTGAACTACATCCAACTCCTGTGTGCCACCTTTGCATAGAGATCTACAGCAATACGCACTTTAGTGGAGACAAGTTCATTCATCTTGGTCACCGGACACCGGGGTTTTTTTCTCATCTTTCTTGTCATTATGCTGCAGTCGTGTTTGCACCAGCGAGCTCCGACCATGTAGTATGGGAGATGTGCTCCAGAGGATGTCCAGAGGAGCTCATGGGAGCAGAAGGTGCGCTGAGGCTGCTTGCTAGAAGAGACGTTAGCCACAAGGGGGAGGTAGTATTTAATAATACGAAGCACCAACCACTTCAGCTGAGGAGTTCATTTTGATTGTGTAAATCAAGTTCAGAAGTGAGGTGTCTCAGGAACACAAACCTGCAGGAGCAGCTATAAAGAGAAGGGTGAAAAGGTGTTTTTCCAGAAGCCAGACGGCTCGGGCTGGGATCAGGCTGGAGCACAGGGCTGTTGGAGTTGCACAACAGCGAATGGCTGTCACAGCAGGTCTCACAATCCCTCTGCTCTCTTCAAACTCTTCCACAGACTCTTTGTTTCCAGAGGTGCCATTTATTTTCAGTTTTTTGTTGTTGCCATTAGTATTATACACAGTAGCTACCACTTTCAGAGCTATTTTACTGGTGACATTTCATCTTTTCACTTTCTCTGGTGGCTATTCATAATCTGTAATTAGTCTTTTTGCACAATTCCTTTCACAGTAATTTCTCAGGCAGTGGTAACTTGTGAGTAGGATTATATTGCTATGACTGCGCTTGTCCATTTGGAATAAAGTTTGCCAGACAGGTGACTTGTTGGCCATCACCCTTAGTGCTGGTGTACAGTAGGCGATTCCGCATACAAGCTGGGAGGTGTGACCATTTTTTAACAACCGTCCTGATGTTAAGGTCCAGACTCCGCATCCTTTGTGCCTGCATGGTTCACTAAGTACGTGAGTCTCGGTACCGTGTAGGTCTTCAAAGTTGTGAGCTTTCTGTAAAGGTTTTGACAGAGCTGTTCCCATATTAGGAAACCAAGAATCAAGTTTCAATATTCAGATGTAGTTGTCACTATCCAGAGGTAAGTTTTCAACCCAGGGTATTTTTCAGCGTCTCCTGGAGCAATTGTGTTTGGCTTATGTTGAACACCTTCCAGAGCCTGCAGTCACTGATCATGCAAGAGTCCTGGATGGGTTTGATGAAAAAGCCATGACGTTTCTCCCTCCTGGGTTTTTAGATCAGTGCACTCACAGAAAGGTTCCTACAAGGGAAACGTGTTTTGCATCCTCTCCCATGTGTTGCTTGGCAGGGCCAAGTCATCAGCAAAGGCCAAGGTGGCAACCTGTTCTTGCCATATCGCGGCACTCACTCTGGTGGAATCCGTAGCCATCTTTTTCTAGGTTGCAGAGTAATGGATTGATTGGGTGACATTGGATCCCCTTGCCTGACTCTGACCTTGACGGTAATTGTCTCAGCACGGTCCTTTTTGAATTCCAGATGAGTGGTGGCACTTCCAGATCAAGTTTCATCTGACCAGATGCTCAGATACTTCTTTTTACTTCGGAGCCAGAGGGTATGTTCAGGTGTCGCTGAGTAGAAGGCATTGGCCAGTTCTGTGAATACTGCCCAGAAGGGTAATGTTTTTTCCTACTATGTTGAATGACAAGTTGGAGTAATTGTACACTCTCAGAGCACCCAGGTTCAGCTATGAGGCCTCTTTGTCACCTATAAAAAGCCCAAGCTTTTGTTACCCTGGCTGTCAGAAACCATGGAAAGAGTATTAGGATGCTTGATCAGATTGCGATAGGTCTCTCAGTTTTGCCACATAAATTCATTTCAGTAACAAAATAGTTCTGTGTTCCTTGGTACTACCCAGTACACATGCTGTCGGCCGTTAGTTCGAGTTCTCCTGCTGCTGCTGCTGCTGTTGCAAACATCCCTCAATGGTGTCTTCAGCTAGATGGACTGAGACTCCCAAAACTGTTGCTCTGCTGAATTCTTATAACCCGGCTGGCCTGTGGACCAGTGGTATTGTCGATTATCTTAAACTGTGTAAGAAACTCATTTCAACGACAAGCCAAAGACAGCCCCACGTGCCCGTTCTTGCATAGGCAGGAACAATTTCTACTGCCTGTATAAAATTATGGATAATTCGGTCAAGCCCTTAATTGACAACAGGAACTGCCTGGTGAAATCCCTGGCTGAGCGCTGCATCCTTCACCCCACGTGGCTGAGCAATGTATCTAAACATATAGACAGCGTCTGTCAGCTTACATGCAGCAGGAGCTCCCCGGGGAACCTCTGGCATGGCCCCAGCTGGTGGGAGAGCTCCTGCAGCAATCAGTTCATCGTTTGGTTGTGAAACAGCTGGAACATCACTCAATCTCCTCCCTGCCAAGCTATCCTGCATGGAGGAGCTCTCGCTATTTTCTCAGCCTCACGCAGGAGCACTCACAGGCGCGAGCAAGAGGGAAAGGGGGGCTTGAACAGAGCTGGCACTTCCAGACCGCAGCATCCCTTTGAGCAAGGGATGCTGTCATGCCAGTGGTCTTCTGGCAGCTCCTATTTAGACCAAATGAGCAAGAGAAGAGGAGGACCTCTGAGCTGCTTCTCTTTACCCACCTCCCCCTCCCGGAACATTTTCTAAGGAAGATTTCCCTTTTTCAGCACTCAGTCCAAGTTCCATGACGTCCAGAGCGTGTTTTGTGTTTCTTTTTGTGTTGCGTGCGCTCAGGACAGCAGCTGTACCGCACAACAGACACACCAAACAGAACATGTTTTTGGCTTTTATTGAAAGGATGAGATGTCTCAGGGCAGCTCCTTTCCTGTGTCTAAATGTGGAAAGTCCTATTAACACAGCTACTGCCCGGCAGGGTACGGACTGGGGACAAGTTAGCTGTGAAGTGGTGAAACTCACGTGCGTAGCTACTCTCAGCGTACACCCGAGTAGGACTCAGATGAGGCCGAAGACTTCCCTGAGGGACGTTTCCTTCTTGGACGCCTGTAAGGAAGACACCTGGAGCCCATCCACCAAACACCTCAGGACCTCCAAGCATTGAGTTTTCTTCCGGAAAGGAACCCGCAGCCCTGGGACACCTCTTCCAACCTGTGTATTACAAACTTTCAGGACAGGCTGTGACCCGCAGATGTGTGACCCACCTGAACAATATACGCATTAAAAAGACACCCCAAACTCCAAGACTTGAACATTGTGGTAATTTTAAACTGAAATTATAATAACAAATCCAATACCAGCTCTTATTCTGTTTGGTAACAAGCCTCTTTTTCTCATTTCCAATATTTCACAAGGATGGCACCCTCTATGTGAAGGTGAGGGATGGGTAAATGCGAAGGATTTGTGTCAAAGAGATTAAGGATCTTTTATGAAGCGAACAAGGACTCCCAGAGTGTCTGAACGCTGTCCTAGAGCGGCTGGATCATAGTTCTTCACAGAGAGCAGGAAACTAAGAAAATCCACAGGGGGAAACGAAAAGGAGATGATGTGCAGAATTGAGACATGTGAGGGATTCTGGAGGGAGGCAGAACACCCTACGTAACAGACAGACAGGAGGAATTACCCCAGTCTTTCAGTGGGATGGTCATCTTTCATTGCTCATTAAAGCTGGTACGCTTATTTGTTTAACGATGCTGTTCTTTCCTAAGAAAGAAAAAAAAACTTTCCAAGATGTTGTCTTCTCAGCACACAGACCAAAACTTTTTACATGCTAATTTAAAAATTGTCCGACGTGTAGAACCTTAAAATTGTGCAATTTGCTTAGAAAGTTGGAATAAAACAGCAAATTCTGCTCTTCCCACCCACCTTGCACAAGTTACATACAAACCAATGAAGAAATACGTAAGGGTTTTTATTAATGGCTATTATTTGTTTAACAGGTGAGTGACCATTTTCATAACCAAAGAAAGTTCATCAAATATTTTGAAAACAAATTATTCTGGCATTCTACATACATATGGGCATTTCCAAACAAATAACTAATCCACAACAATAGCTGTTGGGTGAGTTAAAGCTCACAACAGAACTTTAAACATAACAACCTACAATGGGGTTTCAAAAATACATAACACACCAACAAACATGAGTTTTGGTAGAAACTAACAGGAACGGTGCTTCTAACCCAGTTACACCCTTGTAAAAATCCTCCTCAAATAACTCTTCAGTCTTAATATACTGATCTGCAAAGTGACCAGGAACAATAGTTCAACAATTAGTTGTATAAATAATTGTCACTTCTAAAGAAGTGAAAGCAAGTATCAAGCATTTACTACACTGCATCCAACCCTGTACAATCGAGCATATGATGCTTCAACTTACATATTTATACTGAAAAAAGTATTTTACTCTCTTGATTACATTTTCTTTAAGTGTTTTGAGTGATGTCAATAACAAGCTATGAAAAAAAACAAAAAAGCATAAAATATGTGATCTTTTAATACTAAGAACTCATGAATATGTACAAAGTCAAGGCATGAGTCTTAAATACACTGCCACTGATTCACTGGCTAGTGTTTGTCAGCCGAGTTGCTTAACTGCCTGTAGGTACATATGAAATGCACCACAGCTCTGTGGTCAGACACCTTCCACATCCTGGAGGAATTACACACAGGGTAATTAGCTGTTCAAACTAATTTGTTCTACTGGGCAATTAGGGCATGTGCATATGGCCAGTTACAGCAGCTTGGCTGAGGCTGTCACAGACGAATAGTAACTCAATTGCGTTCTCATCTCCCAACCCGCATACGCTTGGCATCCACACAAATTTTGGCCCTTCTGGTATTTGTGATGGTATCTTCCCCCCCCCCCAGGTCTGTCTTTTTACCACAACTTTATTTAAAAAAATAAGAAAAAAAAAATCAGTACATAAAAGACTAGTAAATCAATACAACAGTATAATTAGCATCACCAAGGTGAGCAAAATCACAACTGGAAAACTAAGTAGCTGGGAAAACATTCTGTTTAAAAATTCTGTTTCACGTTAGGTATTTTTGGTGAGTAACTGGATTAGGTCGCACGCACACTACTTCAAAAGATTCATCTGCTGTCTTCTGTGTCTACACTGAAACGAAACCAGGAGGAAATAACAAGAGACAAACCCACATCTGCTGGAGTTCTCTGGTAAACTTGGATGGGCACTCACTTCGCTGGATTGCTTCCAAGTCATGCAGTAGCTGATTGCCTACAGTAAACGTGTTTGTCAGGTCTAGCCCTCAGTAAATAAAGAATTGCTAATTAAAGAACTCACAACCTACCAACACTAATCAAAGTCAAGTAACAGAGAAGACGAGAGGTACACAAAAGGGCAAACACTGCCCCTTTGAGGTCTAAGGCTGGATTAGAAAGGAGGAAGAAAAAAGTTATTCTCCAAAATACATGGCATACTTGAAAAAGAACGTACACGGACTCAAAGAACACTCAAAAGTTTTGAGGGATCTCAAGCATGGAAATGCACTGGGGTATTTTTTTTTTAATATCTAGTTCTGTTTATTTTACTGGGCTAGCTAAAGTAAAAAGCCCCCTTTCTTAAAAGTTTGCAAGGCTTGTGTATCTGTAGGCTTTCATGGTCATGTGTACGTGAAGTGGTGAACCATAAGCTCAAAATTTAAGAGTCGTGGAAAAGCACATTTCAGTTCTAGCAGTACTGAGAGAGTCAGGGAGGGAGGCGGTGGCTACCAGTGCAGGCTGCGTTGAGGTTCCTATCTGTGAATAACAAACTGGACCTGTCCCAGGAGCAGAGCCAGGTGCAATGGCTGTCACTCATGGAGGTTCCTGCAAGTTAACCAGGTACCAGGCCGTGCACTGGGATGCAGAGGCAGCAGCACGGTGATGTCTATAATGGAGGCACACTGTTGGCTTACAACTAAAACCTTGACTGAGAAAAAAACTAAGTATTTTTAACATATCTCTTGTATGACAAGACCATAACTTCAAGTTTATACACTCTCTGATATTCACACATGGATTCCTAGCTCCAGTAAGACTTTCATCAATCTGTTTCTCTATGTGTTATTTTAATTAGCATCTTTTGGATGTTTCCTTCATAAAGTACTATTTGTGTATTAAGCTGGAAGACAATGCAAGACTGATTAATTTCAAACATAATCATACTATTCCCCCACTCAGAATACTAATACATACATTTATACACATACACATTCACACTATATATATTTATAGAAATGTACATATATACATTTATGTGACAAGCACCTTGCTCAAATAGAGTCTCTTCCAAACATCTGCCTCAAAATCAGTCTTGCTTAAACAAACATTGAAAAAAAAAAAAAAAGAAAAAAAAAAGATAGTGTTGAGACACTGAGACACCATGTAAAACACCAGGGATAAGGAGCACAGTGCGCTACCCTCCTTGAGAGAGACAAATCGCACTTCTCTGTTGATGGAGTATGACCATCAGCCAGATAAATCACTCTAAACAGAGTTCTGTTTTGCTGCTTCTCAAACCTATGGAAGCTGGCATATCTCTATACTACACTGCAGTCTGCAATACAAACACACAGAGTTTAAGAGCATGCGTAGCTCACTGGAGCATCTGTTGTTAGACAGTGAAAGGAAAGGCACCAACACCACACATGTCCCATGCAAATACAAGTGCAATGAGGAGGAAAAATGGAAACACAGCAGGAGAATTTAACAGTTTCAGACTACAACTGTGATTGTCCCTACTATGCATGGTGGATCATATGAAATCCCATTAGTTCCCCTACTTATCGTTTTCCTAACATGGCTTTTTCTGCCCTCTTGAACTTCTGTAGTTCAATAGCTAGTTCCCAATATCTCAGATACAGCCACATAAGTCTTCCATTTTGACTTTTGTTTCTGTTTAGCATATTGCCACAGTAGTTATCATGTTTGAAAATATCTTTTAAGCCATTTTCCATGTGTAGAGCCATAGCAACAGGATCAGTTGCTGCTTTAACTAGCAGATTTTTCTCTATTTCTAGTCTCTGGCTTCTGGGTACAACAAGACTGCAGTAGATGTCCTGTCTTTCTTTAAGTCCCTCTTCGAATTCCTTTAGTAAAATATTGGCTCTCTTTTGCCACTCTTCTTCCTTTGCCAGACAACTTTGGTACAAGTTACCTGCTGCTCCTGAGTGCAAAAGGACTTGCTTTTCTCGCTCTAACTTCTCCTGCTCCTGTTCGAGGATCCTTCTTTCTTCTACTAGTTTGCGACTCTGGGAGACAAGGGCTTCACGGTAACTCAGGGTTCTGTTGCGTTCCTTTTCAAGCTCCAACTCCAAGTGAGCAACCATGCGACGATTTTCTGTGATTGTATCTCGGTATTTGGCTTCCAGGTCTTTTTGTAAAGATGAATGTTTTTTATAATATTCTTTTTTTTCTCTTTCTATTTCTTTTTGACATTCTCTGGTCCAGATCCAACCTATCACACATAAATGAGACTTCAGACATGAGCATACCACATGTAACATTGATGGGTATAATTAATTAACTATGTCTCTAAAGAAGCTATTAAGTGGTAAAAAACTTTCTTTCCTGCCCTCCCCAGTGGTATTCACTCCTATTCGCATGTCCCACAAAATGTATTTCAGTGGGTCCATGTTTCACAGTACTTCACTTTAAATGATCATGTTTCCTTTGAAGTCAAATCTCCCCATGTCTTTTATTGCTAATACATACATTTATTGGATTAAGGAAGGAAAATAAAGTTATGGGGAAACAAACTGAAGGTTTCCAATGCAGGAACCGCACTGAGAACTTTTCAGGTCCAGTAAATAAATACACATCAGCAGCTCCCTTTGGCCTCTCTAGCACATCATACGTCCACTCTTTTGAGAGCGCTTTGTAAATTGGAGCTCAGTAAATAGGGATTCAATTCCATGTGTGAAAAATGGCAGTTGCCTTAATGCTATAAACAGTGCTTAACTGCTTATAACATTATAAATGAGCAGACCAGAGGAAATCCCTAGACGGGGTATCACTGTGCTGCCTCAGAGATTCCCCTCTGGCTGGCGGGCGAGCCGCCCGAACACAGCCCAGCACTCCAGCCCCAGCAGACAGGCCCTGGGCGCTACTTACGGAAGGCGGCCAAGCCCAGCATGGGGACCAGCAAGGCATAGTTCCATCTGCTGCCTTCATCCCCGGGCTCTCGCCGATTTGGCAGGATGTTCCAGTTGGGAGGGTCATTTAAGTTATTCATGAAGGCACCTTAAGAAGTACAGGAGAGAAACCCGGCGTTACTTGCGCAGGAAGGAACCACAGCCTTCCTGGGGCGGCTCCCACAGCCACCGCTCACCGCACCGCACCGCACCACAGCTCTTTCTGCCCGAGGCCCTCAAACGCCACGCCGCGCCCCGCCCCCCACACTTGGGAACTTCGCATGGAGGCGCTCTGGCCCAGCCAGAGGCTCCCCGGCCTGCTCCCTAACCGCCGCCCCGGCCCCCGGGCCTCTGCTACCACCCACCCCCCTTCCCCGGACGGAGACACATTCGCTGATGTTGCCGCCACCATCCCCAAGGCCTCCAGGTCCCTCCGCTCTGCCGATGCGGGGAGGGGGCAAGGCCCAGCCCGCCATTCCCGAGCGAGACCGCTACCCACCAGCCCGCGGCCGCGGCGGAGCGCTGCCGCTGTCACTTACCTGCCGGCCCCGCCCCTCTCAGGCCGGCCCATTAGCCTAGAGAAAGGGGGGGAAATGCCGGGGAGTGCGGACGGACAACAAACAGACTTGCCCGAGTCCTACGGGCTGCTGATCACCCATATCCGTCCCATCCCGCTAAGATCAGGGAGACGAGAGGAAGGCTTGGGGGCGATGAGCCCCGCATGCAAGCACCCACGCACTCATCCCGTGACTCCCCCCCTCGCCTCCCAGAACAATTGGTCTCTCCCGCCGAGCCCTGCGGGTGGCGGCGCCGTTAGCGGCCGTCTCGCGCCTGCTCCCTCGCTCGCTCCCCCCGGCTCCCTGCGAAATGGCGGCGGCGGTGGCGGCTTCACGGGGCTTGGCGAAGCACTGGCTGCGGCCGGCGGCGCGGGCGGTGAGTGCCTCTCCTCGGCCCGCTCTGCCCAGTCCTCCCGCTGGCCTCTTGGCGGAGGGGAAAGGCTCAGGCCGCTGGGCTGGCGCGGAGAAGCCCCTTCCGGGGGGGTAGACCGGCCGGCAGGGCCCGAAGACCCTACGCGTCTCCCGCCCCCTCTCCCCTCAGCCGCAGCGGGGGAGGGCGCCTGGCCACGGCCTAGCCCGCCCTCCCCCGCGGCCCGGTGCGCGGCAGCCGGCGGCGGCCTGTACCCCCTGTCTCCCCGGTGACCTTGGCCGGGGAGCAGCCGCCCCGCGGCGGGGAGCCGCGGCTGAGCTGGGGGAGCCGGGCAGCCGGGGCTGTGCGGCCCCTCGGCGGGCTCGGTCCCTCCGGTTGTTTTTGTGGAGCGGGGCCGTCCTTGCTGCTCGGCCCCGGGGGCAGGTTACTGGGAGGCAACTGGCGGCGGGCATGGCCGGGCCGCTGCTCCCGTGCTGGGAAGCGAGCGCCGTAGCCTTAGGCTGTGGGCGGGCTCCCTGAGGGACTGAGGAAGGCGCCGGGCACGGGGTGTGCTGTGGAAAGGCCCTGGAAGAGCCTGAGGGAAGGCTTGTTTTTACTCTGTGGTGAAGTGGCGGTTTTCAGTTTCATCAGTAGCTTGGGATTACAAAGACGAATGCAGAGGAAAAGGACCCTGTAAACGCAGCTATAGTTGTTCCTGTCTTATAAAGCAAGTGCAGAAGAGACAACCTACTGAGAAAGAGAAAGGCTTAAAGAGTGTCATTGTGTTTCAGGTGGCAGGGAACTGGCCCTGATGTAATTTTATAAGGGCTGTGATGTTCGTGGTTGCATAACAATTCAGGATTTGTGTGATCAGTGTTGGCTTCAAATTTGGTGTAACATCATTTTCTGCTTTGTGGAGTTCAGAATCATTCTGAATGAAATTTCGTGGCAGCAGAAATTCTTGTATATAGCTTTAACAAAAAGTGCATGTGGATGGGAACAGCAGTTCTGAAGACTCTTGTTTTGTGGAAACTTAGATGTGAAAAGTAAAGCAATCTGCTAAATAGTTGTGTGTTTTTATTTTTCTAGTCCTATATTTCCAGAGTCCTCTGATGCAACATATATTTGATAACTTCATGGCAACTTCAGAAAATAACAGTTTTGTTAAAAGGAAACTAGTTGCAGAGCATTGTGACAGAATTCTGACTGGAGATTGCAGCAGGCTGATTACTCTGAGGGGAGAAAAAAAATGGGTCAACTTCTTTTGGAGCTTTAGGGCATAAGCACAGTTTATGGCTCTTGGACTTTTTTTGGTGTTGTTTTTTCCCCTCAGTCATTTGCATTTTCTTTAGGAAATTAAGATAGCATGGGATTGTGCCAAAGCATGATAACACAGCAGGGTGGAAGGGGCAGAGTAACTGCTTGGAGGAGGGCACTAGTAGAACTCCTTATGAATAGGTGTTAAGACTGATCTTATTGAAAGATGGCTATAAAAAACAGAAGTGTGTTAGCAAATACGATGACACACTAGATTCACTGTTACACAAGAAAGTAACTTGAAGAAACTAGTATAAGAGATGGTATAATTAGGTCAAGGGAAGTGTACTGTAGTTCACTTCAGGGATGGGGAAAGAGATGAACATTAGGAAGTGGTAGGGAGAGAAGACCTGGTTGTTAGCATATTGCAGGATGATTGAACCATGAATATAACAGTTGCTGGATAAGACAACTGTATCCTAAATACTTAAAATAGATGAGTGCTGATGTCATTGCGCAGGTCACTAGTATGGCTTTGTGTTACTGTTTTCATCAGTTGTACATGCTGAGTTAGGTGTATTTTTCTGAATGGTGTAAAGAAGGAATACCACGTTCCAAGAAATTAGAGATTTATGTGGGGGAGATTAAAGTCTGGTTGTTTTAACCTGTCAAAGCAAAGACTGGATACTGGGTAGATTTGGGTGGTGTGTTTTTTTGTTTTGTTTTTGAATATGCCAGGGGAGAGGAAGTAACATTACAGAAGGGGAAAATTGTGCCCTTGTGCTTCATTTAAATATTAATAAATGGTTCTAAATTAGCCACTAATTAAAAGAGAATGAGAACAAGAAAAATACCTCTGGCTTTTGAAGCAATGATGAACTGGAACAGCTTTTCCTGCCACCTGATTTTTTTAATCTTCATTACTCTTTACCGCCTGAAATAATTCAAATTTTGAGGATTGCTTGACATGAGAGGTATCTTCTGTTAATTCCTGTTGTTCCCATAAAGTTGTCTTCATCATTGTTTACTTATGAGAAAATGCAATAATAACACAGCATTAATTGCAAGCACTCTTCTGTCAGTGCAGCCTCAGATAGGTCTGAGAGACTGGTTACTGTTAGTGAAGTAAATGACAGATAGTCTGTCACACCCTGTTACTTGCAGGCTGTTCTCTCCTCCAGTCAGAACTTTTTTCTTTTTTTCTGGGTATGAATATAGGAAAGCCAGAACTTCATTGCATGTAGCTCTAAAATACATTGTTACAATATTCTTGAATATGTGGTATAAGTGGTAAGTAAAGGGTGGGGTAGCCAAGAATGCTGAAAGTCTTCCTGTGGAAACATTTTTTTCCATAATAGTTGTCTTGACTTCTTTCCATAGTGGCCAGCAGCATGCCAGACTTTTGCACGCAACTTGCACTTCACAGTCTATGGAAAGAAAAATGCTTCTACGAAGGTTTCTGATTCGGTATGTTTGTACTTTGTATCTCAAATAACAGATTCGATAATACACTTAATGCTTGAGAGACATGAAGCAACCATATACTTGTTTTTTAGTGGAATGTTGTGTTAAAGTCCATAGTGAGATTGAATTGCTGAAATGTATAGCTCTTCTTCATGGTAGTTTCCACCTAAGAGAGTATATAACAGATGCAGCCTTTACTGCAAGAGTCTGTTAAGAACATTAAACGTATACTGCTTGTGCCTCTGTGAAACTTAAGTTTGACCTAGCTGGAAATATTTGTCATCATAACAAACTGCTTTATTTTTCTAGATTTCTACACAATATCCAGTAGTGGACCATGAATTTGATGCGGTTGTTGTGGGTGCAGGAGGAGCAGGTCTGCGGGCTGCATTTGGTTTGTCAGAAGCCGGGTTTAATACAGCATGTGTTACCAAGCTGTTTCCCACTAGGTCTCATACTGTTGCTGCACAGGTAAGAAATGAGGTAGAACAAATGTTTAAAAAATGCCTGCTGTCAGAAAGCTGATTTGGATATGCATGTGAACATCATGTTTCGAGGCCATGCTTTCTTTTATAAATATTGCGTATTGAGGTGATACTACTTTGGAGGGGAATATATGTTTAGATCTATTCAGTGCTTTTTCACTGCATTCAGTGTAACTTTGCAATTCATTGTGTTATACAAAACAGACCAAGATAAGAGCCGTTGTGAAACTGATAAATTGCAAAGGTTTTTCACAGCCATGTTAAATCTGCCTTTACTGTATTTCTTGTACACAGAAGCATAAAGGGTATGTGATTTTTAAGAGATGGGGAAAACCTACTAAAACTGTACTTCAGTAATACAATTCCCGGAAAATGGATTTTCATTTACAGGGAGGAATCAATGCTGCTCTGGGAAACATGGAGGATGATAACTGGAGGTGGCATTTCTATGACACAGTGAAGGGGTCCGATTGGCTGGGTGACCAGGATGCCATACACTACATGACAGAGCAAGCCCCAGCTGCGGTGATAGAGGTGAGACTCGTTGGAATTGATGTCAGCTCTAAGTATTTATAACACAGACTAGCTTCCAAAGAGATGTCCTTACTTAGGTGCATGGTAAAATAACTTGTTTGACTGTTGTGGACACGAGTTTCTGATGCTTGTGTTTGGGTTCAACAGCTGGAAAATTATGGGATGCCATTCAGCAGAACTGAAGAAGGAAAAATCTACCAGCGTGCATTTGGTGGACAGAGTCTTCAGTTTGGAAAAGGAGGACAGGCTCACAGATGCTGTTGTGTTGCAGACAGGACAGGACACTCACTGTTACATACTCTGTATGGCAGGGTAAGCAGCTGAGAAGTAAACTTGGTTTGGGGTTTTGTGTTTGCAGTTAATGATTTTTTTTTTTATTTTTTTTTATTCTTGACCCCTGGAGTTTGAATTAACAAACAAAACATGTAGCTGTTCACCTACCAATGAGGAATCCAGGGGAATGACTGATAACAATTCTGGCTTTCCTTCCTTCCTTTGGTGATGTGGAAGGATGTAGCCTAGGTGACGCGTGGGTTGGTTTTTTTTTGTCGGGAGTATGCACTAATGGAATAAACTGAAAGATTGTAATTATAATGGCTGTCATGAAGACAACGGATGTTAATTAGTATACAGTGTTAGCTTTGTGGTCTGGGGTAGTTCTTCACTGTTAACACTTCTGTGTCTGTTAACTAGACCCAAAGAGAATTTATGTAAACCTTCCCCAAAAAACATTTTTCAAAAACTCTGACACAGCAGCAGTGGAGAACTCTGAAAAGAGGTACAAGGCAGTTTTCTTTAACTCACCTTCAAACAGGGAATGGGGTGAAACAAGAGGTGTAAATGCACGAAGGCATACTGTGCCTTTCTGAGCTTGCTCTATGGCAAGTAAGTGACTAGTGTTCCAGCGTCTGTTCCTATCAATTCTACAAACAATAACTGAAGAAAGATTTCGTTATTTTAAAATGGTAGTAGCTACTTGAAGCCTGAAATTAAGTACCTAGTAGCTAGTGTGTTTTTTTTTTTTTATTTACTTAGTAGCTAACTAATTGCTCTGCTTCAGGTTAACACTGTATACTGCTGCAATAAAAATGCTCAGTGCTGCTGCCAGACACTGGTCTGATCCTTGGGGGCATGAAAGAATGTTTGACTTGATGCCCACTGTTTCTGCTGGTACACTAGGCTCCCGGAGATGTATTTTGCTTTTCTGCAAGACATAAAACGTGCTTGTACATGTGTGAAGCACCACAGCTGACTAAAGTGTTGCCAAATGTAGAGGAATAACAAGTCTTGCTGACTAGCAATGACGTCTTGGAATTAAGTGGTTTGGTAACTGTTTGTGTCTCTCTAAGCTAGAATAGATTCATTAGCAAATTTTTATAAAGACTCGTGAGGAAACCAGCTTCCCTGAGAGTTGGTGAGGGTGGTTTTTATCCTGATACAGCCCATATGCATTGGCTGTTTCGAAGACAAGTTACTTTGGTTTCTGGATTTTTCTTAAAGTTCCTTTTTTATTTTCCTCCAGTCTCTAAGATATGATACAAGCTACTTCGTTGAATATTTTGCCCTGGACCTACTTATGGAAAATGGAGAATGTCGTGGTGTTATTGCCCTTTGCATAGAAGATGGCACTATACATCGTTTTAGAGCAAAGAACACTGTCATTGCCACTGGGTAATGTAATGTTTATGATGGACAGAAACTTGAGAGTGCTCCTAGGTGGAGTTCTGTGTGTTTGTATGTGTATTTGAATCCACAGTGTGGAGGTGACATGTTGACTTGAAAAACATAATTTGTATGTTCATGTTCCCCACCACCACCTTGATCAAAAGCAATGTAATTGAATTCAGTCATTCCCTCTGAAAGAAGGCACATACTAATTTTGTGACCAAGTATAAATTTAGTATGAGGTCTAACTTTGAATTCTAGAATGATGTCATAAAGTTGGAATGTGTAAGAGCGGTATGGATGGTTCAAATGGTTTTAGATTTTTAAAACGTGCTGTTTAAAGCAGACATTGTTGCAATGCTGCAACACGTGCGTGTATGTGTAGGGTTCTGAGTTTTCCTGTAGGAAACGGCTTATTTCAAAATTCTGGACAACCTATTACATTAAGATACCAACGTTGTAAGTCTACTTGTTGTAGGATGAAATTATCAGAAAATGAGTGTAACTTAACATCACTTGGTTGCAAAGGTTTGTGTATGTTTATTAGAATACTATATGCATTAGTCTTTTGCTGCTTATAACTGTCTCTTATCTGTTTTCAGTATGCAAAATATTTGTAAACATATCTGTCAAAGAAAAATACTTAGTTTTGTTGCCTACATAATTTGGTTTTATTTAAAGCTGAGGCTTTCGTACTTGCATACTTTGAGGTACATACAATGTGTAGATTGATGTTTCTTCTGAGAGTTTGTCCTGAAACTGGGAGTACTGACAGTTCTCAATAATGTTGGAAGCTGACGTATTTGTTTCAGTCATAAGAATTCATATTCCTTACTTAATTTTGGACAACTAAGTTTTGAAATCTAAGAATATAAAATCAGGATATAAACCATTCTTACATGCTATTTTTGATAAAACAGCTAATAATAGTTTGAATGAAATCTAATGGTACTGGATTGAGAGAACTTTCTGAAGTAACTTTTTTCTGGCAAAAAGGCTTCTGAAACTAACGTAACTATCCTGCTTTGGAATTGTTGTTGTTCTTCTTGGTCCTTCTGTCACCAGCTGTTTATCAGCAGCTGGTGAGCATATGGTTGAGTGTAATGGAGCAATACCAGTTTTGTTTTCTTTTGGTTGAACTTAGTACAGGAAATGGCAGACCTTATGCATCTTGCTTATTAACTGTCTGCTCTGTTTCCACTATTGTGTGAACAGCATAGCTGAGTGGTATGTTCTGGTGATTTATTTCTTTTTTCTCTCCTCCCCTGCTAATTCTGTTAACTTTTGTGTTCTGTAGTGGATACGGCCGCACTTACTTCAGTTGTACATCTGCTCATACTAGTACAGGTGATGGCACTGCTATGGTCACACGAGCTGGTCTTCCTTGCCAGGACTTAGAATTTGTACAGTTTCACCCCACAGGTACAGCATACGGAATAGTACTTAACAACGCTATTTTTGATATGAATTGAACAGATTAATTTTGTTTTAAATGTGCTTGTGTCAGTTTGTACTTTTCTGCAGCATTTCATTGGTTCATTAGTTACTTGCGACAGGTGTTCAGACTTGTCTGCAACTGCTGTTGAATAAAAATCTGAGAGTAAGATTTACAATATGAGAAAGGTCTCAGCTGGTCTAATTTGAAGACCAGTGTTAAATATTTTGAGGTGCTGTCTTTACAATACTAACAGGTCTTATGAATTCCAAGCTGAAACCACTTCACCTCTTAAACTTACATTTCCTTTTGTCTTGAAAATATTAAAGGGTTTGGTATTAGATACGGGAGCAATGGGATAGATGCAAATGTTAGGGAATTATTTACTGGAACCTTTTGTGGAAGTAGGGTAGTTGAAATAAAGGTATATATTTAGGACTGTGGGTTTACAGCACAGGATCAGTATCTAAACTGTGGACAGCAATGGTCACAAACTAAAAAGTGGGGGGGTTTGTAGCTAATAAAATGCTTAGTTTTAACTTGCAGTAAGTGGTGATTTTTTAATTTTTCGCTTAATTTTACAATGTTACCCTTGTTGTATTGTAGAGATCCAATGTTCATTTGACTTAGCTAAGGTTTTTCTAGTCAAAGAAGCTTCATTGCTTGTGTGATAATTCTGTAGCTTTTAACATAGTTATCAAGTGCATGAGTTAGTTAACATTTTTGTTTTCTATGATGACCAGTGCTGAAGGTTAACAGGTAGGCCTTCCTTCTCTAAAGGAAAAGAAAACTGGGTAAGCTCTGACGTTCCATGTGATTTGAAGCCATCCTGTACTGCCTTAGCACAGAAGAAGAGGGAACAAAGATGAGCAAACCGGCCTTGAGATAATCGACTTATGGTTTACTTCAAAATCTTGAACGGAGTAATTTGCCGAAGGTCTAAGAAATCTTCGTAAAATTCTCCTTACGTATTGATGGGTGGAGATCTCTTCCAGTTCTAGTATTTTAGATGCTGTGGGTGTTCCAAATCGACTTCCTTACCTTTTGGGAAGAGTGTTTGAAAGGAGTAACAATACTTGATTCTAGGCAGTCTTGGGGGACAGTTCCTAATGGAACTGTAGGGTGGAATAAAATCTACCAGTGTGACTTGCGTTATTTTAAGAAGACCTTGTTTAGTCAATCCTGGTCATCCTGATTATGAAGCTGTCAGGAGAATATATCATGTAATGGTATTTTCTTTCTTGACAGGTATCTATGGGGCTGGCTGCCTTATAACTGAAGGATGTCGTGGAGAGGGAGGTATTCTAATTAACAGTCAAGGTGAAAGATTTATGGAGAGATATGCACCTGTTGCTAAGGATTTGGCTTCCAGGGATGTAGTGTCTCGTTCTATGACCATAGAAATCCGTGAAGGAAGGTTAGTTAAATACTCTTAATGAAGCTGCAGAATAAATACTTAATCATACTAGACTGTACAGTACAATAGTGCATTTGATAAACACCTGGTAATGCACGGGACTGAGCTTTAATAATTGTTCGCTGAACACTGCATGTGGGGCAGAAACTTTGCTTGTTAATTCCTAATGATACTGAAAAGGAACGTGAGATGTTACGAGTCTCTTGTTTGAATTCGGTGCACCTAGAGACAGTTGCTCAAAGAAATTTAATGTATATGCTCTTACTGCAAACAGTGGAAATAATTTGGTGCTCTGTTCTCTTGACTAATTATCTTTTTTAACATATTTCTGCAGAGATACAGTGGTTTAAAGTCTTAAATACTGTGAATTATTGTGAAAAGACAGCTGGGAGGTGAAAAATATGCTTAAATTCAGCCAGGTTCAACAGTCTTTTCAAATATGCTAGATATTAATTTTTGTCAGATAACCTTTGATTATTTTTTTCACAAATTAAACAAATTGGATTAGAAATATTACTGGTGTTTGCAGAATTCCTGTTATGTATTCCAGTATTGACTGTTTTTTCGTAGGGGTTGTGGTCCTGAAAAAGACCATGTATACTTGCAGTTGCACCACTTACCACCACAGCAGCTAGCAACC
Organism: Larus michahellis; assembly: GCF_964199755.1. Taxonomy (NCBI): domain Eukaryota; kingdom Metazoa; phylum Chordata; class Aves; order Charadriiformes; family Laridae; genus Larus; species Larus michahellis. The sequence goes on along the minus strand of NC_133897.1, from coordinate 99,625,404 downwards.
CGTCTCCCAGGAATTTCCGAAACTGCTATGATATTTGCTGGAGTTGATGTCACTAAAGAGCCTATTCCTGTTCTGCCTACTGTGCATTATAATATGGGAGGTATTCCTACTAACTACAAAGGACAAGTAAGTAATATATATCACTTTTAGTATTTTTTTCATGATAATAATAGGAAATTGTTTTTCTAAATATAAAAGCATTAACAATGTTTTTCATAAATGATTAATAAAATTAATAATATAGTGATGTCAGAGTACTTAAAACATACAATCTGGTTTGTTTTTGTAAACAACTTGAGAACCATGTTCCAGTCCATCTGGACATGGGAGTTCCAAGAAACCTCTAAAATGAAGTTACTGTCATGTTTGACAATAGTTCTGTTTATCAAGTTGAGGATAATATAGTTGAACAAAGATCAAACTAGGGCGCTATTACAGTCTGTAACTCAAGTTAATATGTATTAATTCTCTTTACCTCATGTAATCTCTACACAAAAGCAGATTCCAACTTATACTAGCTAGAAGTCAATGTGGTGATGTCAGCTGAATTTTTCTGTTTCATTGTATTGTACTTGTTAATTTTTAATGTAAAATTTTGCCTTAGAAATGTGTGCCGATCAGACTTTCTTCCTGTGATTTTCTGACTTGCTGCAGAATTGTGATGAAACAGAACCATGTGCTATTCATAAGCATAACTAAAGAAATCTTAGGTTTTAGTGCCATCTATTTACATAGTATTACTGCTTACCCTTTAGAACTAAGGTATTTATGGATTTAGAGTCAGAGAAAACTTTAGATTGCTGTGTTTCATCCTTATGTGCACATGGCCTTTGCAAATAAGGTGGTTTGCCCTGTTATGAACGGTTTAAGAAACTGAGTATTGATTGTCTAACATGCCAGGTGATTACACACGTGAATGGCCAGGATAAAGTGGTACCTGGTTTATATGCATGTGGGGAGGCAGCCTCTGCATCTGTCCATGGCGCAAATCGACTTGGGGCAAACTCACTCCTGGATTTGGTGGTCTTTGGTCGTGCTTGTGCCCTTACTATTGCAGAGACATGCAAACCTGGTAAGTCTCTTTTTTTTTTTTTTTTTTTAAGAGACATTTGCCTTTATGACTTAATTTCTGCCCAACAGAGTTGTTGCTACCTAACTCAAATTCAGAATGCTAGACATAGACTTTTATTTGTTACAAAAGGCAGAAGTCAGTGCTTACACTTTTCATAGGCATGTTCTTTGCTATGCAAATTTTTGACTAATACTGTGTGAGTTGATCTTTTTTAATCTAGAATTGGGTCAATGCTATTGGCAAAAACAGTTAAAATTTTTCACAAATTAGCGAAAGAGAATATTGAATGTGAAGATTGACTTCTCTACAACCTGCACTGCATCTTCTACATCAAAATGTAGTCTGTCTAACACTTTGCACTTTGGTACAGTGGAATTTGCTGCCACCTTGTTGATTTATAAGGTGGATTGCTCATGCAAGTGGTAAGAGATACTAAAAATTGTAAAATCTTATTCCCTGTATGTGGGTTATTGCCGCTGAATATTATTTTTAAATAATCTGATTCATCAACAGTTACTGAGCTGAGAAAACAAACCAACCAACCCACAAAACCCCAATAAAATACTGTAAGAGGCAGTTATATTGTCAGAGCAGCTCATGTCCAGTAGTTGTCACCTGTTTTCTCATTGCTTAATGTCCAAATTAATAAGATGATTTGTTTTTTCAGTCTGACTGCACAAAGTGCACAGAGTTATGGTTTCTGATGGAATCAGCTTAGATCTAGGGGTGCAAATTTTTGTGCTTTGTGCAAATTTTTATTTGGATCTTTCTGTGGCTCCTTTGAGTTTGAAGTTGCAGAAGGGTTTTTATTAGTCTGAATGCAAAACTAGATGTGAGATGAAGTGTGCTGGTAAGATGCTGTGTTTGGTTTGTTACCCAATAACAGATGGGTTCCAATATTAGAGGTCAGATACGGAGCTCGTGTGTAATGGTCCCTTAACAGATCCAGGAGAGGGTGGGAGGTCTGGGGGTGAGGAGACAAGGAAAGTACAGGGAGAAGGTTATAAGGAGCCACAAGCTTATTCCATAGTTTAGAAGAATTTGCATCAAGTGCTGCTTTTAAGAAATTAACAGTAGAATTTAGCCAAACCTAGCAATTCCCTACTAACTGTCACAGTAAAGAATGTGATTCATATATTCCACCGAGAACTTGGTGGAACTTAACTATTCTATTAATAGCACTTAACTATTTTTAAGTGCATGGATGCTATTGGGGGGAGTTCAGGGAAGTTATAGTTAACCTGCACCTCTGAGGAAGAAAACAGATTGTGTTTTAGTCAAATCTGACTTGCAGTAGTTGCTAGTCTATGGAACTGCCAGAAAGCAAAACTGAGCCCGACCTACTAAACTTACTCGAACTTTCTTATTAGGAGAGCCAGTTCCCTCCATTAAACCAAATGCTGGTGAAGAGTCAGTTGCTAATCTTGACAAATTAAGATTTGCTAACGGAACCATAAGAACTTCAGAAGTGCGACTTAACATGCAGAAGGTAAGCCTGGCGAGCTGTCAGGTGTAAAGTGGGAGAAGCTGCAAGCAACGGAGGTGGTTGGGTCACTTTGTGAAGTACACTTCAGGATTTGCTTTGCAGAAGTAAAACATAGTGTGAGAAGATGGACTGTGGGCAGCAAAGACTCTATTATCAGTTTTGTTGGTTTCTTCTTCCCATCGTGGTTATTCCTCTTCGACATTTTACCCATTGTATAATAGAATGAGGTGTCCTCTGTTTGGGGTGAGCAGAAGAGTGTTTTTCCTTCAGGCTGCAGACGTGTTTGAAGTCCAAACGGCTCCATATCAAGCTTTGTTGGAACTAATGAAGTTCTGCATTATGCAGCATATGAAACTGATCTTGTTTTACTATCTTGCAGACAATGCAAAACCATGCTGCTGTATTTCGTACTGGTTCTGTACTCCAAGAAGGCTGTGAAAAACTCAGTGGAATTTATAGTGATCTGGCTCATCTAAAGACATTTGACAGAGGTAATTTGATAACAAAGAATACACCTTGGCCAGAGTACTCCCTGGGAAAACTGGGGGTTTTTTTCATCTGTAAACCGTTTGTGTTTCTTGAAACTTTGGCAAAAGACTTTGACCATTTTGAATCTTCCAAAATATTTTGTAGAGCCCTGTTAGCTAAATGTGGTAATCCAGTAAAGTACTTGATCTTCTTTCAACGAAGCAGACACTAAAATCAGATTTAACTGTGTAGGTTGGTAACTGCTGTTCTCTCAGAACATGACGTAAAGTTGTTCAGACACTAAAACAAACTTTGTTTGTATCTTCTGAAAAGGCCAGGGAGCTGCACAAAGGTAGCAAGATTATTCATAGGCTGAACACTTGGTTTTCATTCTTCATCTAAGCAGATAGCGCTGCATGCAGATACTGCCATACTTGCAGTGTATCTTAGGAGAACTTGGTTAATTAAGTAGATCTGATGTCATACCTTTTGTCCACTCACACTGTGTGTTTCTCTCCAATGACTGCTATTGGACACGTATCCCAACACTGAAAGTAGAACTGGCTTTCTTGGGCAGCTCTCACCAAACGTCAAGGAAAGTGTTACAATAGCTTAGAATGGAGGGATCAAAATGAAGATACATTCATGTAGGTGAACTTTGGTCCACCTTGCAGATACTGAAATGAAAAAGAACCTGTATAACTATCAGGGGTGGTTTTATGTAGTTTGGTGTCCCCCCTCCGCACCCCCTATCTCTGAGGGTGGGAAGGCAGGGAAAGCCCTGTTTCGATCTTCAGGGATCTACTTGAAGAGCTACCATCTAGCCAGATCTTGTGGTCTGAAATGAGGTGTGGGGACTGTGTTGTAGGTATGATATAAAGCAGGCAAGAAGCTACAGTGTAATTTTGTCTCAGTAGTACACATGCAACAGGGACATCTAATAGAACCATGATTCTAACTACTGGATTTTTCTAGGATTGTTAGGGTGTAGGAATCATAATTGCGCCTTGCAGGCAATAGTGAGTAATTCAGTATTGCAGAGTACTGTGACTGCAGTAGGTAGAGCATTAGCTCTATTTTGATTCTAAGTGTCAGCAACAGGACAGAAGTAAATTGAGGAATAACTTGTTTGTAGAACATCTTCCAAGGTATTTTAATATTTCACTAGGTATTGTGTGGAACACTGACTTGGTGGAGACCCTTGAGCTGCAAAACCTGATGCTTTGTGCTCTACAAACCATTTATGGTGCTGAGGCTCGCAAAGAGTCCCGTGGTGCTCATGCCAGAGAGGACTATAAGGTATAAATATTTTCTGTGACCTGGATGTAGGATTGAATTTCCTTGTTATATGTCCTCAGATTATTTAAAAGTTGTAATTTCTTCAATGTTCAGAGTCTTGAGGTAAGAATAGTGTAGTATTTGTTTGAGGTTCCATCTGTTCTGTTTTATCTGTTCTTATTTGTTGTATATAAAATGACCGATACATGCAACATTGGGTAATGATCCAGAGAGAAGAGTTGTTGTAGGTGTGCATCTGAATGGTTAGAGAGGTCTAAACCAGGACTATAGTAATAATAAGGTCATAAATGCATAAACAGGACTTCAAGCAGAATAATAGTCCCATGTAAGGCTTTATTACCTTAAAGCCTTGGTTAAGCCTCAGTATTTAAAATTTGGCATGGGCAGTGTTAAGATAAAGCTTTCTGGCTATTAAGAGACACGTTGTGTTACAGTCGTAATTGGAATGCAGCTAATCATGTGATTGCAAAGTGATTTGCAGATACAATTTCTGGTCTATACTAACCTAATTTTCTCCTTAGTTACGGATAGATGAGTTTGACTATTCTAAGCCACTCCAAGGCCAGCAGCGGAAGCCATTTGAAGAGCACTGGAGAAAGCACACCCTTTCCTATGTGGATGTCCCATCTGGGAAGGTACGTTGAGCCTGATGCTTGAGGGTTGATCTCACTGTCAGTAGACAGCTGCTGTCACAGATGGCTCTTGACATCATGATAATACTGCAAATGATTGTCACTGTCTGAGGTACCTGATATAGTTTAGCGTACTTGGGGGGGCGGGGTGGGGAATTGAACACTTATTCTGTTGTTGAACAGTAGGCACAACTGGGAGAAGTTTGGGAATTGACTTTGCGATTTGAGCTGGAATTGTTTTTCCCCTTGTATCAGGCTAGTACAAAACTGTGTGTGTGTTTTGTTTTGGTTTTTTTTTTCTTTTCCTCTTATGGTGGCAAAACCTGTTGTTGGTGTTTAGCATAAAGTTTTAATGGTATTTCAAAGAAAAAAATCTGAAATCTGACCCTATAAAAATCTGACACAAAAAAGTGTTGTTTTTCGTATCCCATTCTCCAAATCATCTGTTTTCTCTCCCCCGGTTCCAGCTTTCTTGAATCTAGTTTGAGGACAAGTGAGAACACTTCACTTCCTGAATAGCTGCTGAGGATGGAAAGACAGTGTGACACAGTTGTGTCTCCTGACTGGTCTATTGGGTTCTCTATCTCCAAGATTTTCTTAGTTTAAAGAAGTAGGAACTAGCAATCTTAGCCAAAACCTTACTTTTGTCTAAAAGGCCTTTTTAAAGTAGTAATCTTCTGATACCATTTCTGGTCAGGCTTTGTTTCTAAGGAATTCAGTCAGTGGTAACTTGGTGGAACTTGAATGTTCTGTGTAGGCTAGTAATGGTTCATTTTCTACGGAAGAAAAAGAATAATGGTGAAATTAGCTTAACATCAATGAAGTCATTCAGTTACCTGTGTTATTTGGTCATTCCTGTTAGCTAGGTTGTCTTGTTTAGATACAAGAGGTTGGTTTGTCTTAAAGTCATTTGTTTTTGTTTACTTCAGGTTACCTTGAAATACAGACCTGTGATCGACAGAACTTTGAATGAAGAAGACTGCTCAACTGTGCCGCCTGCTATTCGCTCATATTAGTAACTTACATTTAACTTGCGGCCCTCTCCCAGAGGGGGTTAGTGTACATAAGCATAGCACAAGCAAGTCAAAATAGTGTTGTCACTATCAGTTACTGGAAAATGCTAACTAAACTTTTCTCCAGCTTGTATTCTGCTGTGGCTTACTGTACAACTACAAAAATGGAATGCAGGACAGCTTATGTTCTTCCACCCATCTGTCATAACTGACAGGGAAAACACAAAATGTGTCTAAATAAAGTGATTGGATGTCTTGTATTTGTTTGAATATGCTGTTATGTATATAATTATAATGCATTTATTTTGAATGTATAGTTATTTCCATATTTTAAGAACAAGAACTGCATTGTAGTACTTTCAGACAAGGTGCAGATGCTGAATTTTATGATACAGGGAATTAAAATGAAGCAAGTACCATGAAAGAAAAGATGTAATCATAACTTCATGTTTTGTTTTGTTTTTTTTTTTGTCTGAAGCTAAAATTGTAAAAATTATCATACTTTGTTTTATTGAAGGAAACAAGAGATTTCTACTGCAGTTACTTCCTCCATATACCATGAACAGAATGTAATCTTAATAGCTAATCTGTGCTATCTCTGGACTGTTTGAAGCCCTTTTTGTGGCGTCCCATGCGTGTATTTTCTAGACTGTCTTTTCTGCGTGAGGAACCAAGGGCTAGTTTTGCAGAAGAGTTACCTAAATACTAAAGGTTACCAGCTTTAGTGCCAAGATGTAACATGGAAGGCATCAGTAGAGCCATTTCTAGCAGTATTTCTTGGAGGACTGAAGTGTCCTGCAATTGAATGGAGCATTTCTTAAATTTTTAACTTTTTTTTTTCTTTTGCTTTCTCAACTACTGAACGTTGGCTGTTTGAAAAAATGAATGTTGGAAAAACTGAAATGTTGGAATGTTGCTGGTGGCGGTTGGAATAATTTAATATGCCGTATATCACTCCTGTAGCGTTGGAAAAACACAGCCTCTCCTGGTGCTACCCTTGCCTGGGCAGGAAGGGGGACTATATCTTCATTTGGCTTTTTTTACAGAAAGAGCCCTGACTGTTGTTAAGAAGGGGGTAAATAGTGTTTCATACGTCTTTAAAAATATCACAATAACGCAGAATAAGCTAATGCCTTCTTCCCATCGTCTGGAAATCGCCGTTGGCCCGGAGGAAGCGGCTTTTCCTCAGGCCGGGCGGGGGCGGGCACTCACGCCGCCGCCGCGCAGGCGCCGCCCGCCCTCGGAGGCGGTTCTCCCGCCGCTGCCTGCCCCTGGCCGGGCCCCCGCAACCGATTGGAGCGGCGAAGCCTCCGCCATGATGGACGCCCCTACCGTCCTGACGCCCGTCCGGGGCGGTCCCGTTCTCCCTCCCCTCCCCTCCCGGCGGCCGCCCCCCGGCGGTGCTCCCCCGCCGCCCTCACCATGCACCGCTCACTCCGCGCCTGCCGCCGGCTGGGCAGCTCCGCCGGCCTCTTCGCCCGCCCGCCGCTCCCCTGCGCCGTCGCCCGCTGGGGCCCGCCGCTGCGCGCCGCAATGGTGAGCAACCTGGGCGGGGGGGACGGGGACGGCGGTGACCTCTAACTGCCACTGCCGCCCTGGCTCCTCCCACTGCGCCCCCCGTCGCGACCGGCCGGGGAGGGAGCGGGGGGTGGGCGCGCCGCTGCCTGAGGGAACGGCGGCCGCCGGTAGCGCCGGGGCTTCGGCCCGCTGTGTGCCGCCCTGGGGAGGGCGCAGGGAAGACGTTGCCGCCATCCCCGGCCCCGCTTGGCGCCGCCGTTGCCCTCTTCTGTCCGCCGGGGAGACCGCGGGGCCTGCTCCCCGCCCGGCCGCCGCCGCGCAGGCCGCGGGGCCTGCTCCCCTCCCGGCAGCAGCCGGGTTTTCAGCCCCGGTTTGTCCGGGTGCGGCCCCGGGGGTGAGGTGTACGGCGGTCAGGGAGCGGTCTGAGCATGGCCGGGAGGGGAGGCGAGGTAAGGCGGCATCAGCCCCGTGCCCAGCGGAGGTGGCGAGTGCAGGAGCTGCCGTGACAGACCTGCGGAGGCTGCCTCCACAGAAGCGTCAGGGCCTTTCTTGGAGCTGTTGAGGAAGTGACAGGAAGAACCCACGACAATTTATTGTCGTTTAGACAATTATTCTCTCACCTGAAGACCCCCCCTCCCCACCGGGGAAGGGGAATCGGGAAGAACAAGGAAACCTGAGGGTTGAAATGTGAACAGGTTGAATAGAATAAGACTAATTAACTAATGTTAATAATACTGAAGAATCAGTATTGATCCCAATAACAATATAAAATATACCAGGATTACACTCAGCCAGTTATTCCAGTAGGAAGCTGTGCACTGCCAGCAGTGGACAGCAAATGTTGGACGCCGCTATGGTTTCGGGAGGAAGGGAAGGGCTCAGGGGTCTGGCACTGGGGCAAGGAGTTCTCAGGATGGCAGCCATCATAGAAGAGAGAAACTCCTCAGCAAACTTTCTCATTTATACAAAATTGATGTTCATGGCATGAAATAATCCTGTTGGCCAGCTTGGGTCAAGTGCCCAGGTCTTGCTCCTTGTCCCCGCACCTGGCAAGGCTCGAAAACACTGAGACCTTAAAGCCCACATACCATAGCTGGCTATAAAGTAAATATTTTTACAGATTCAGACCCTGAAGTCTTCTAAAAATACAGTTTTCCCTAGCATTAGAAGTCACCTTACTGAGAAGTAAAATTACTGAAAGAGAAATGAATCCTGCGTTGCTCAAACCAGGACAGGTACACATAAGTAAAAGCGGTACCCTCACAGAAATGGGGCTATATGGAAAACCTCTGGGGCTGCTTGAAAACTGGGGAGCTTTCAGCTGAGAACTGCCTGTGACTTCTAGCGGGCACCCCCAGCGATTGCTCAGGTGTAGTCAGTTGACTGCCGGGCTGAAGCGTGAGCGGGGCTTGTTTGTTGCATGCAGCTCAATGTAGAAATGAAAATGCTGTTTGAATAAGGAACTCTGAATCTCGGTATTATCAGCTAGGGCCTTGCATGGAAATCTTAGTCTTGGGTGCACCTCTGCAAGTTCACTCCTTAAAACAAGCAGGTAACTTGAGCGCGTTGGAAGAATTCCAGCAGAAAGTGGGACGTTTAGGGTTTGGTTAAATAATAAATTAACTTTGTTACTTAGTTTACTAAAATAGCTCATAAGTTTAACTAGAACATTAGTTCCCAGTCTGTGATATTTATTATGGTATAGAAAATATCATTGATAAACAAGCTTCCAAATGAGTGAATAAACTGCATGGTGAACGGAGCGTACCTGTGTAAGAAAACCTGTTTCAGAGCAGACTATGTAACTCATAAACCATTGGCCTGCCAGACGGTTCCCTATTTTATATTGCTGTTTGCCATCATCCAAGAAAAACATTACAGCTCATGGGCTTCATTTACTTGCTGAAGACGCAGTATTTATGAAAGGCTGCAGTCTTACATGAAATATATATATGTTTTGTTTGCTGGTCAGAAATATGACCTGTCCTTTAACTGGACATTATTAATCGCTGGGGTTTAAATAACAGCAGAAGTTATAGCAAAATGTCCCTCAGCGCATTTGGGATTTCAAGGAGCCCTTGAATTCTTACAGGAAAACTTCGTATGTTTTTATTTCCAACAGGACAGCTAAAAATGTACCAACAAGTATTTAAATTAAAAAAACCCCACACCACTACTTTTTGATGTTTGCAGAGATTTTTCAGCAGTGAGAGTTGTGTTTTCGAACACCTCGTGTAGACACAACCAAATATGCATGTTCTACAGTATGACTATTGTGTTGCCTTAATTTCGAGATAAATTGCACAAGATGTTCTAAATGGAATAGTGTTCTTTCCTTCTTCGGCTGAACGTTGTAAAATATTAGGGTTTGGTTTCTAAAGAGGAAATTTCAGAATTCGTGACTCATTTGATATTATAAAGGAGAGATGACCCTTAAAAATGGAAACATTCATCTGTTAAAGGAGAGTAGTTGATCACAAATTTAATTTTCTGCTGGCCTTTAAAGATCGGTTTTAACATGCTAAAAGTGATGATCCTTTGAATTGAAATACTTATATCCAAAAAGTTGCTGCGTACTTAAATCAGCATGTAATTTTCCATGGGAAACGTGATTGCAGCAGTTCTGCCATTTGAATATCTCCAGCGCGTTATGGTGCAATCGGTTCTCGCTGATTAGTTCCCTGCAACAAGGCAAAGGTACAGTTATGTTTGCCTGATTGTGTCAGCTTTGGACCATGGGTTCTTAGGATTCGGGGGGGGACAGAGCACACCTTGTCAGGCCTCTATAAAAATAAAATAAAATAAATACTGGTTTTGTAAAGGTGAGGAGTAATAGTTCTGAGCTGAGACTCGCTGTAGCTGTGATAGACGCTAAGTGAGCACAAGCCAGGGAGTTTTCCTTGGCTTGTGGCAGTTGCTAGGTCTCCTTTTGGCTTCTCCTGTGGCCCACTGGTGTGGGAGTAGAGGGTTGACACGAGTGAGCTAATGTTGTACGGTTTTACAGCAGGCTCCGTAGGGCAGAGAGTGACTGCAGAAACCGCTTAAGATATGGGAACTGGGGCATAAAGCCACTCAAGAGGGTGAATTCCATCTGAGGACTGGGAGAAGCATGTTTTTTTACATTGAAATTCAGACAGTGCATTCAGCAGGCTGCTACGTTAGTCTGAAGGTAGTGATGAAGTTAGTTTCGTTACTTTAATATGTATGAAAAAAAATCACACTGCTTTTTTTCCTAATGTTACTTGTTACTCTGTTAATCGGCAAATGACATTCTGCTTAAAGCAGTTTACCCTCTTAACTTCACTGGAGTTTGTGAATGTGTGTAATGTGGAATTGGCTAGGAGAGTAATTTTTTTTTTAATAAGAGGATTTATTTGTTAAATGACACTTGTACGAGGAGGTACTGATCCTATTTATCTTTGTTTCATCATTGTTGACATTGGAATTATGTAAGTTTGAGGAATCAGTTGTGCAACCGATAGCTTTTTTTGTCTAAAAGGTTACAGGTAGTTTAACTTTTTTATATGGTTTGAGCGTGCATACTTTTGGTGATTGAACCACTGACAGTATCAAGAGCTGGATTTGGAACTGAACTGGTTCTGCTTGTCTAGCTCTAGGAAAAGCTTGACGTTGTCTGCTTACGCAAGGTGTACAGATAGCAAAAGCAGGGATTTCAGAGACCGCACATCAATGATATCTACTGTTGGAATATTAGTATGTGCACACGTACAGTAACACCCCCAACCGTCCCCATTGAACGTTGTTGGTAGTAAGATACTAAATAAGTGCTGACTATGGTCTGTTTCTTGTTAGCATGTAAACGAATGCTAAGTGATTAAAATAGGATAAAGAAGATTAAAGGACATAGGAACAGCATACTTGTCCACTCTAAGCTTTATATCCTTCTGGGGTCAGTGTCTGGGAGAGCATCAGCCAAAAGACAAGGTGTGGGGAGCAGGACAGCTAGAGCTAACCCTTGCTGTTTGTGGGCAGGGCTGCAGTTCCTTTTTGGTCACATGCACGACCTACTCTGCAAAAGTGCTCTAAGTGATCAGGGCTGGTGTCTCTGGTACACAGCTGCTGAAGTACCTGATGGCAGAGCATCTTCACCTGGCTGGGAATGCTGCTTAGGACAGTGAAAAGGCTGGAGCATCCCCACAACGCCAGTGCCGCCTGCGGCTTGCCATCCATGGTGATGCAGACCTGGACAGGCTGCTGTAGAAAGTCAGTGTTGCTGGAGGGGGTGTTCTACCCAGAGGTGCTCCTGTCCATGAAGACCGAGACCCACCAAGTAAGGAGCATGTAAAAGGGACCAAGAAAAGAGAGGAACAGTCTGACTTCAGAAGTGGACACCTAGGGGAGAGTAAGAACTGTGCAAACATATATGATGCTTCCCTCTTATTCTGACCCAGACTCTTCATTCTCACATCAGAGGATTTCCTCAGTTTGTAGTTTGTATAATAACCCAGTTCAGATCTTTCTTCCAAGTCCTTATCTCGCTTTGCCTGATCTCTTGCGGACTTCTTGCATCTGTAGCATCAGCTGTCAAGGAGTTTCGTCAGTCTGCTACTTGTGTGAAGCGCTGCTACCTTTTCCTTTCTTTGAACCTGACTCCTGCTAGTCTCATGTTAAGGCTTGTGGTTTTTGTATTGGAAGAGACAGTCAGCAGCTAATGCCAATTGCCATTCTACTGATGCTTTTATTGACCTCAGTTTTCCTTCAGGTTGTCTCTTTTCTGAATGAAAAGGTCAGTTGTCTTTAAGAAAACTGTTCCCTACCTTTCATTAGCCTTATTGCCTTTCTTTGAACTGTTTCCAGTAATACACTTCTTGGGATGACAGATCCAAATCTGAAAAAAGACTTCAGAGTCTAGATGAACCATGGTGGCACTGCGATGTTTCTTCCCTTATCCTCTGCTTTTCTTAATAGTTTCTAACATTTGCTTTTCTTGTTTCACTGCGCTGCAACACTGACTTGATGCTCTGATAGAGCTATCCCAAGGACTCACCCCTCACAGTTAAGTCAAAGCCCGGCACTATATACAGCCTATGTATGGAGCTGGGATTGTTTTACTCCATCTATGATTAAGAATTCAAAAAGACTTCTTCCCCTTCCTGATGACTGTTCAAGAAGGTAATCTCCTCGTCTGGGGAAGGATGAACACCTTTCTCACAGAAAATTGGGACTTTGCTGACCAAGGCACGGGGAGAAGCAGAGTAAACTGCTCTTGCTTCCTGTCCAGTCCCATAGTCTTTGTAGAGCTGCATGAGGATGTGATTGCATCATCACAAATGAATGGGCCGTTTCACAAAAAGTGAAAAATTACTTTTTAGTTGGTGTATGTCAGCTAAAATTAATTTACCTCTGACTGTGTTAGATAATAATGCATGCTAGGTATACATGACAAAGAAATACTGCCTTACAGAAATATTGCACAAAATATACCTAGATGCGGTTTCTTAGTGTTGCACAGTTGGGCAACTGTGTTCCTGGTTTATTAGGCTCAAGAAGATAATTAATTGTCAGTAACTTGGTACTGGATTAATCAGTTGCTGCCTTCCAGTATTTTTCTTCTGTCCCGTGTGCAGGTGGATTTCAAACAGGGATTGTGTTACATGTCTGTTGCCTGAGCGGATGCCACCTGAATTCTTAGCATGCTAGTTCTTCCGTTTGGTTTTAACAAAACACCAGTCCTGTAAATTGTAACATAAGTTACTAATTGTTCAAAAAGAAGAAACCGAGTCTTTTGTCAGGATGATGTGTTTTGTTCAGTGGGTAGCTGAGGTCTTAAGTCTGCCCGTCACCAGTGGGTCTGCTAACCTACACAATGTTAGTAGTTGTGACTTTTAGTGAGGCAGGTGCTCAAACTGGACCTTTGAAGATTTAATTAGACAAGTACTTATGACTAGCTGTGTGTCTTTGTATTGTTTTTTTCTCCTTGCACAGTTTTTCTTAGTTGTATCTGCTTTCAGAAAGTTTGTGCTGTTTACCAGTGTTTGAAATATGTTTTTTTTCCTTTTCCATAGTCCACTCAAGAGGCTTTTAGGATAGAATATGATACTTTTGGTGAACTGAAGGTCCCAAGTGACAAATACTATGGTGCCCAGACTGTAAGATCTACAATGAACTTCAAGATTGGAGGTGTTTCAGAAAGAATGCCAGTAAGTAAATTAAAGCTGTGTTAATTTATTCTCTTTAAGTATATTTTGTATGTGACAGTAAATACCTTATTCTCAGACTTTTGCTAGAAATATGAGCAACTTTGAATTTTAATTAAAGTTAGAAATTCCACTACAAGATACTGTTCTGTGCTAGAAATATTTTTGTTTCATTTAAATAAATTGAATGTTGCTTTTGAATAATTATTTTACTGCATTGCTTATTTTTTTTTAATAATAGTATGAACAGAAAACTATCTTTCGTTTTTCTAAAGACAACAGACTGAATGGAATAGTTTGTTTGCTGTAGCATTATGTAGTTTGTTATTGAAGATGTTTAGCATAGCATGAGTTGATATGAAGTTACTTCTTCACAGGTAGCTGTGCATACAGCATTAGTCTGCACGTGTTTTGTCATGCACTGGCTTTCCATGTACTGAGACATGTGTCAATTTGCTCTCAAAAAGGCTGTTTTAGAAATGGAACCAGTTCTCCTTTTCTGTTCATTTTAATGCATGTAATCTGTTCCAATACACAAAGCATACCTGGACTTAGAAAGAAAGGATGAGCTGTGTTCTGCTTTGTGGACTGCTTGGATAAATGTCACTGTTACTGGGAACTCATGTGATGTGACCTGTTTGCTCTTTGGTTTGGTTGATGGACTACTCCTGGATTTAAGTTCAGAAGAGTTTGGTTTAGAACTAGACCTGCACTATAGATTCCTAAAATGTCCTTTGGGGGGAAAAAATTATATATTTAAACTTACTCTTGTGTCTCAGGTTCAAGTTATAAGGGCTTTTGGCATATTGAAGAGAGCAGCTGCTGAAGTAAATCAAGATTATGGTCTCGACCCAAAGATTGCTAATGCTATCGTAAAAGCAGCAAATGAGGTAGGAACAAACTGTTCAAAGTACTGGAACTGTCACTACATTTTTGTTAAGCTTTTCAGAGGAAGTTTGGAGGCTGAGGGAAGACCTCTTACATTTCCCAAATTGTTACAGGAAGGCATTTATTGTTAGTAAATTTTGTTTTTTCAGGTTGAGAAATCATTTATTTAATATAATGTTTTGCTATTTTACTTCTTACATTTATAGAAATTATAGAATGTTCAAATACATTTTGATTCTTAAGTTACAAAAACAATATAATTTTTTCTCTCTATTAAGACTACTCATTACTTGAATAGTGTTGATTCCTACCAGATGGCACAGTATAAAAAAACTTAGAAGGGGAATGGAATCTCGGTTCATTCCGCTAATGTGAAATCTGACATGCCAAATAAAGTTTTTTCATTTTGCAAGTCTCCAGTCTCTTAAGCAATTGCATCTTGGTAATGTGATGACCATCTGCAATCTGAAGTTTCTCTGTTACTTGTCTGTTTCCTCTTCAGACTTAAGCTTACTAGTATATCTGTGCTTTTTAAGTATCACTTTTATAGCTAAAGAGGACATGATGTGACACAGAAAGGCATCTCCTCTTTCTCAGGATAAATGCCACCCAAGTGCACAGAGTTGTGAATGACCATTATTTGAGGTATGGTAGTACCAGGTGTGTTGCTTTGTGTAAATCAACAGATACATTTATCTAGAAGCCTTGTTTTACAGAGCTTTCTTGTTCTGAGCAGCTTCAAAGTATTTCAGTATTAGCAGAAGGCCTTATCCTCTTTATACCAGCTGTAGCACCCTAAGTCCCGAGACCCAAGAGCTCTGGAGAACTCCACTATATGTCCAGTTTCTTCTTGTGGTTTCCAGGGTTCTCCTAGTTAATAGTGGATCAGAAGATTTGATGGCTAAATGCTGCTTAGTTTAGATTCATGCGTTCTGAAAGTTGTTTGAGGCACTTTTGGTTTGTTTGAAAAAAACCCCTGCAGTGCTATCCTTCCCTTTACCTCCAAAATAATTTTCTAATAAAACTGTGAGATACAGCAAGGAATCAAGTTACTCTTGGAGGTGGGAATTTTTCCCCTGTATAACATGGGAAATATGTAAGATCCTTTCCTGAAGAGCATGATTCCAGAAGGACTGATGTGTCCTGTTAATCTGGAGATAGTTATGTACCTTCAGAGTTGTGACAAACGATCCTTTGCTTTGCATTCTTGACTTTTCTGAGTCTAATAGGCATGGGGGTAATACTTCTGAGCACAGATTTTGATACTATCACAAACACACACATAGAAAAATCACTAAATGCATATAAGGTTCAGTAGGCTCCAGAAAATCTAGATCAAACAGGAGAGTATTTGTACCTGTTGTTCTGTTTTGACTTGAGATGGTAGTTGTCATAGCCTGCTCTCGGAAGATGTAAGTTGGTATATCTATTTTTGGCTGATAAGGACCTTGTTCCCATAGGTAATCATCAAGTCAATAAATGTGACTTTTAAGTCCGTGTGATTCTCTTGTTTATATGTGTAACATATTCACTTACAGTTGAGGAACAGTAAAGACACCAGTAAAGACACCTTTTTAGGCACCTCTCAATTTAAAGCCGTGTAGGTCCAGTGCAGTATTAGGGAAAGCACACCATAGAGGAAGAAGGTGTTTGCTACCAGCAACCATCTGGCGGCTCGTTTTGTTGATGTAAAAGCTAATATCTACAGGTGTAGGAGATCTGGAACTTCCCTGTATGAAATTTATTTCTGGAGAAATTTCAGAGTCCAATTACACATATATCATGTACTGCATTTGCATGACAGCTGGCCTTTGGCAAAAACACCTCCTCTGGGGGACCATTTCCCATAAGGAATGGACTTCTGAATGCCTCTGATTCAAATTTTGTATAGTTCTGAGCAGTGTTCATGATGAAACTGTGCAGCTGTTGAGCTTGATTTCCTAGGAGAAAGCAGTGCACCCATGCTGATGAGGAGTTTGTAAACAGATAAGTGCTGACCGAAAACTTACGTTTCTGATACCCAAAGGATGATCATGATCCAAGAAGACACACAACACTGAATCAGTACCCTGAAGCACCTTAGGTTCTGTGATTGAGAAACTACTTACAATACTTTATTTCCCTGGGAGATCTTACGAAGCTGAGTGAATAACCGTGGCAGGGAGAACAAGCGTGTTCTCTAGTCCTGCCCAGGAAGATTAGAATCCAAATTGCTTTAAAATTTGGGGGCAGGGGAGATGTTTTTGGACTGATAGAATCATCTGCATTGTTTGGGAAACAGAAGATATAACCTAAAAGACCTTTTAAAAATCTTTTCTTTCTATGACTGTAGAACATGAAATCAAATTATGTATTTCTCTGTGTTTAGAATTCAGCATCTTCAAAAAGCATAGCAAAAGTTTTTTGCACTTTTAATATCTGGTATTCTGTAAAACTCTCTTAATTTTTCTGGTATAAAGTCACAACTGCTATATGTAGTTTTACAAATATAATGGAGAACATTATTTGAATTAAAGCTATAAAATTCTCAGGTTTATGCTTTTTAATTTTTTTTTTTTGTTCCAGTAGAACAACTTTTCTCTCTCTATTTCCATTATAGGTAGCTGAAGGAAAATTAAATGATCACTTTCCATTGGTGGTGTGGCAAACTGGGTCTGGAACTCAAACCAATATGAACGTCAATGAAGTCATCAGCAATAGAGCCATTGAGATAATGGGGGGCAAACTGGGGAGCAAAAAACCAGTACATCCAAATGATCATGTTAACAAAAGCCAGGTTGTTATACTTGTATTATACTTCTTTTAATGTCAAAAGTATTTTTTTTAATTATGAATTCTCTTACAGCCACTGTTTTGATTAAAAAAAAAAAAAAAGGAATTTTGTGTACAGCTGTGGCAACAATTTTCCAGGTTTTTCCATTCAAATTAACTTTAAAATGTTGGTCAATGACGGTATGAGCTTTTTAGATTAAAATTTTTTAACTCATTCATGACAGATGAATTCACATGTAATGTAGTGGGCAGAGGTGGCCTGGTGACAACCACTGCTACCAAGACAGTCTTAAAGAAGTTAAATATAGATCCGGTTTCTAAAGGTTGGATACTTACAACTGTTATCTCCGTAATGCATTACATAAAGCATGTAGAAAGGATAATAAAATGGGTAAAGTCCCATCATGGGTAACTTTTCCCCA
Source organism: Larus michahellis (assembly GCF_964199755.1). Classification (NCBI taxonomy): domain Eukaryota; kingdom Metazoa; phylum Chordata; class Aves; order Charadriiformes; family Laridae; genus Larus; species Larus michahellis. Next base: position 99,607,676 of record NC_133897.1, on the reverse strand, counting down.
AGGATCATGGTAGACCTTTTTATTATACTTCACTCTTAATATTTCCTTCAGATTAACTGAAGTTTAAGCTACTGACTTGGTTGTATCCCTTCCTGTTCTTTTATGCTTACTTAATATCCTGGGAACTATGGATTTAATATTTTCAAAGCAACACACAGTTTTGTTTAAAAGTCACCTACAATTCCTTTAAAAGCATCCATCCATTCGTTTCCCTATCTCATAACTACTATAATAATTCTTTCCCTTTTTTTTGCCCCAGTGTTGTTGTGAACAATCTACTCAAGTTAACTTTCTGTGGGTATAGTTATAAAAAGTTGATTTTATCAATAAGGTACTGGACTGGAATTTGGAAGATTTGATTATTCCTGCAGATTGACTTGTGGAACATTCCGAAGTTGCTTACTCATAGTTTAGTTTCTTCTTGTTTATAAAATAAAGAGAATAAAGCTATACATGTACATCTTACAGCAACAAGGGTGAGAAAAACTTGTAAATAAATTTCTTGAACTTCCTTCCCAGAGTTCAAATGACACTTTCCCAACGGCGATGCATATTGCTGCTGCCCAGGAGGTTAACGAGGTGTTGTTACCTGGACTAAAGAAGCTACAGAACGCACTTGAAGCGAAATCCAAAGAGTTTTCCCAAATCATAAAAATAGGGCGCACTCATACACAAGATGCTGTTCCACTTACGCTTGGACAGGTAAAAAAAAATTAATGCATTTGTTTGGAAAATTCTTGTAAATATGTTGGAGGAAACTGAGGCAAACTTGAGGACGCCTAAATTAAGTTAGTAGTTTAAGAGAAATAATAGGAAACTGGCTGAATCTCAGTCACAATATTTTCATCTTTTTTGGAGATTACTGGATCTGGTACTCTAATAACTGCATCATAAATTTTCTTAATTTTTTTCCATGTGTGTTTTACTTCTAACAGTATGAAGATAAAAATAATTTTTAAAAGGTGTTCCCTTACTAAATAACAGGTGATATTTCTGTTACGCTGACACTGGAAGGAAGAAGGTAGTTAGTCTGTAATGGGTAAACTCATGTATATGCGTGTTTGCCAGCACGGAAAACTACTAAGTATTTTGAACAAAAATCTATTCTATATGATCACATATATGTATATATATGAGATAGCAAGTCTTTGTTACCATATTGTCAAGAATGGCTTATATTACATTAATTTGGTAATGAATTAACTTAAACTGAATTGATAAAAATCCATGTAACGTTTATGGATTTTTTCCCAGAATGCACAGGTGGGGCTTTTACTAACTAAAATTAAGTAGACAAAGACCAAGATCAATTTCTCTAATTGTACCTTGAGAACATTAGTTTAATCTGAGAGGTGATTTACCTTGGATTTAGATCCTAAGTACACAACCGAGATAAAAGGCAAGAAAAAGATGTATTGTGTATCCGTTTTTATATATTTAGGTTGGTTTTATGTGTAATTGTTTGTAGTGTGGGAGCATATGTAAACTTCTCCTCAATGAGAACATGTGAAGATTTAGCATCTGGGTAAAGTTCAGTGCCTTGGGTTTTTAAAGAAATTAATTGGTCCAATCATGTTAAAAATCTAAATAATTGTAAATGCTTATTCGTGGTTACTGTCTTTATTCCTTTATTTTGTCCTCCTTTCTTTCAAAGGAATTTAGTGGCTATGTGCAACAAATTAAATATGGCGTGGCTAGGATTGAGTCCACCATGCCAAGAGTGTATCAGCTGGCAGCTGGCGGGACTGCAGTTGGTACAGGATTAAACACAAGAATTGGCTTTGCTGAGAAAGTTGCTGCTAAAGTGGCCGAATTGACGGGTGAGGAATGCTATTTTGGAGTTACCAGTAAAGCAGTATATGTAACGTACAGTCAAATTCAAACTAAATCTTTCAGTTTCCATGCTTCTCATAAGCTCAACTTGTATTTCTGTTTTTACATGAAACTTTCTGTTAATGCCATATGTTATATTCTTATACTTAGGATTTTTCATGCAATGGATTTTTATAATTATACTCAGTAGATGGAAAGTGACTGAAATTACTATGTTTTTCTGAGCAAGGCTTTATGGAAAGGGATACAGTTTCAGGCTTCTATTCTTAGCCCAGCTATACTGCTTGTGTCTTGATCCTTGCTCCTCTGGCTCTCTTAATCTACAGTGACTTGGCACAAAAGAAGGGGAAGAAACCCTCCCGAAGCCACTACATTTTTTTCATGTGAAAGCGTAAAATTTACCTAATTTTTTTGATGCTGTTGTTATGGATCTTAGAACTTAATTTACAGAGCCATCGGGTTTTTTGATCTGTAAACCAGATCTTCCATATCACAGTATCAGTTTTTAAAATGTCCCCCAAATGAATGCGTACGTCTGTCACTTAAATTTGCTGTGACATCTGAAACTGCTCATCAATGGTATTTTTGTTTTAATGGATCTGTTATTCACTGTCTTGTAGAGGGTCAAGACTTTCTTGTACCCTGAGAGGGAAGAAGTAACTTGTCATAAGCAACAGCTGCTGAGAAATAGTACAGGCCAATAGCACCAAATGTTTTGGTGCTTGCAGAAGCAGTGGTGGTGTTTGGTAGCTCTTCCATCTTAACGCTTGTTAGGTGTACTGTATGGGCGGGTTGCGCGAGCTTAAAACAAGCAGGGCAAACTGTTGATGTGTTCTTACAGAGGAAGTTTATTGGCAAGGCCAATAGGGAAAGTTTGGAATGATCTGTGCAGCTGAGAAGGCAGCTGTGCAATTCAGAAGCCCACGCAAATTGGGTGGGATTTGGTGTTTGGCAGGAACTGCAGAACACTAGAAATTACAGGGGTTGTCCTCCTCTTGTTTGAACTGGTAACGTAAGCTCAGACCAGTAGTTTTGTGATGCAGAAGCCCAGCCCGCAGTCAGTCCTTAGGGATGTCCATTACCACTAATAAAATTCTGCTGAGACTTTTCTTCCAGGGCAAAGCCCTGAAGAAATGTTTTTCATTATGGGACCTAGCCTTAAATCTCAGGCATTTAATTAACATAAACAGAGCCGTTGCTTCCATTGTTCGTGTGCTCTTTGTGCTCTTGCTGTTGGCAGCAGTTTCAGGCATCCTCCTAAGTTTGAATCAGCTTTCACATGTTCTGTCTGGTTTGTTGTTCCCTCCCAGTGCTGATACTTGGATGCATCTTTTTTTCTTTAAGTAGCTAATTCCATTGTCATTACTTTTTGTTTATCCTAATGCCTACACTGTGCTGCAAAAATTTCTATGTTCATAAATGGGAGCGAGCATCCTGGCAACTGACAATCTAAAGAATCTGACTTGATTTAATGGAAGAAATACATGTTGGGCTAACTTGTAAGAGATTCTTGACATTCACAAAGTACTGTGGTGCAAAGCAATGCTTAGTAGGCAACAACAGTATGAAAGCTTGAAATTTGTACCTTTGTTATGGGTAGATGGGAAAATTGCATATTCTCCTATGTTTCAGTGACTTATTGTGTCTTTTGTATTTAACTTAGTCTAAGAAACATGGTTGTGAGGAAAGGTCTAGAGAAGAGAGATGACCTTATAGTGTTATTAATTTTTTTTTAAAATTATTATTTATTAATCTAATTTTGTGTTTGATTGTCTTGTCTGCAAGGAAGTGCCTCACTGTTTTATTATTTCCTGCCCTCCCTGTAGGTTTGCCTTTTGTCACTGCTCCAAATAAGTTTGAAGCTCTTGCGGCTCATGATGCTCTAGTTGAACTCAGTGGAGCTATGAACACGGTGGCGTGTAGTCTGATGAAAATAGCTAATGATATTCGTTTCCTGGGTTCTGGACCACGCTCTGGACTAGGAGAACTCATCCTGCCTGAAAATGAACCAGGAAGCAGCATCATGCCAGGTACAGCGAAAAATTGCCTGTTTCTTTTGTTTTGGACCACTAACTGTTAACAGATATTTACCAAACAAATGTCAGTAAGTCCATTATTCAACACTTCTGTCAGGTTTTATCTTCTGCCGCATTTTACAAAAATTTGTGTTGACAAAAATACTTGCTTGAACAGCTGTTTGTTGGGAAGTATTTGGTGGAGAGTAGTACCTGTAAACATATAATATCATTTTATCAATACAAGCATACTTCTCAAAACCTTCTTTTAGAATTGCAAGATCTCTACAATTTTTGTTTAAAGATGTTTCTGAAACAGGCTTTAAATGATCTAATCTATGAAGTGTAGCAATATCATGATGTAAATTGTCTTCTGTTCTTACTTCCTAGCATGATTAGTGTTATGTACTCACATATTCTCTTCTGCAATGATCCCAGTATATGGGAGGATAAGAAAGGAAGGAATAATGTTAGTAATCATTCCTTGCCTCTCTCCTGAAAAAAACATGCGTGTGTCAGTATTGTACATCCAAAACTAATCTAAGCGTATTCTTCTTGTATGATAAATTGTAAAAGAAACGGGTCATGAGCATATCTGCCTTTCAAAAAAAGCAGATAATGAATGTTCTTACTAGGATTATTTCTAGAAATGAAAGCAACCACAAAACTTTCTTGTTAGGAGGCCACTCTAATTTGTTTGGGTTTTTTTTTCTCCTGATAAAATAAACAGTGTGTATTAATTTTATTACAAATTAATTCTAACAAATTAGTAATACTTTTCTTAAATTGACTGAGATTTGGTAGTGATTTACCAGAAATGCTTACTTACACAAATAAAGACAGATTATAATCTCATGACTATTAAGAACTGTGGTAGTTAACAGCTGCTTAGCTCGTGCACATGTTATCCAGGTCTCAAAGTCTTGGTAGATTGCTAAAGCAGCTATAGCTGCTTTAAAAATCTGAGCTGAATTACTGGAATAGTACAGTGAATTTAATATAATTTATGAAGATTATTTCTTTTCTGTGGTGCACAGATCTAGATGAGTGAGTCATGTTACCTCCTACAAAAACATCTTCTGTTGATTGTGATTTGGTAAATAAGGGAAGTACTTATTTTTTTTATTTTAATTTTTTTTTTCTTTGGTAACCTTGTTCTCTTCATTCCACAACCAGGAAAAGTGAACCCCACCCAGTGTGAAGCTGTAACCATGGTGGCAGCCCAAGTTATGGGAAACCACGTTGCTGTTACTGTAGGAGGTAGCAATGGACACTTTGAACTGAACGTATTTAAGCCCATGATGGTAAGTTCATAAAGATTTAAATATCTAGGACTTCTAAAGGCATTGTTTGTGCAATCAGATAACTCAGGGAAAAAAAAAACCTCAGTGAGTATTCGGTCAATACAAGCTCCAGAGAAGCTGATAAAAATGTGACAACAAATTTTATTCTCTTGTATGGTAAGTCCTTGTTATTTTGACAGGCAACTGGCAATGTTTTTTACATGAAACTATCTTATGCAGATAAGCTTTTATCTTAAAAATGTATGCTTATCATCAGTCTAAGAGAGCAGGGAGAGAGGAACACAGAGACAAAATTTTGTCCAAAGCCAAAGATAATTCGGTATTTTAGCTCAAAATGAGCATTTTTTTCTTTAGCAGCTATCAATTACTAATTTCTGTTACTGTTGAATACTGAAGTTCAATACTGTTGAATGCTTTTGGCAAGTCAGTTATGTAAAATTGTAAATGATTAGTTCTAGATTTCAGTATTTAAAATAATGTCTGCCTTCCACAGTGGGATCAGGGTACACCAAGACACATGCTGTGTGCAAGATGTTGAAGGAATAGTATAGATGTTAGCATAGGGATGATAGTTTTAAAAGAATGAAGGTGGTTTATGAAAAAGATCCTAATATTCAATAGAAATAAAAAGAAAGTTTTAGAGGTTTTATCATCTTGTTAGAAAAAAGAGGCACAAGGGAAGCAGCCTGTCATGTTATTTTTCTACACAGCCTATACTGATTGATACTGCTTTTTTATTATGCTAGTAAGAAATTATTAAAAAAAGAAGAAATCTTATAATAAAAATAGTATTTGTCTCTTCCTTACTGTGTCTGTTCAGGGTACTGTTTTTTTCCCCTCCATCCGAACAAACTTTTTCTAATTATACAGCACCCGATTTTGACAAAATATGCTATGGAACAGCCAGCAGATGTACCTAGCAAAATACAATTTTTTATAGAAATGGACACCTCTCCAAAAAAAAGAGTGGCATGTTATAGGTTGTCAAAGTAGAGGATTAACGCCATACATTATCGTACTTCATATTTTTAGATGTCTTCTCTTGATTGGTACCTGAGGGGGGAAATGGCAATGAATCGCATGCCTTCGTGTAGTTTTTTACTCGGTTATTTGTGAACTCTTACAACAAAGTGATGATACATACTGCAGTCTTCTTAATGCAAGAGTTCTGCTGCTATTGGATGCTCCTCACAAATTCCTTTAAATAGGAGTGGCGGAGCTTACCCTGCCAAAGGAGGAGGGTGCACTGCTCACGGTGCTCCCTTTCTACAAACAACAGCCCATTGAAAAAGTGGATATTGCAGGAGGGGGTGGCACTGGTTATAAACAAATGTGCCGGGCTGTGCAGCCGTTAATATCTGAATGTAATAGTTGGTATTTCTTTCTTTTTTTTTTTTTTTTTGTTAGATTAAAAACGTTTTGAACTCTGCAAGACTCCTTGGGGATGTTTGTGTTTCTTTCACTGACAACTGCGTGGTCGGAATCCAAGCCAACACCGACAGGATCAACAAGCTGATGAGCGAATCCCTGATGTTGGTAACAGCACTTAACCCCCATATAGGTGAGTTTAAGACTCTCAAGAGCTTCTCAAAACTTTACACTGAAATATTTGGCGTTAAAACATCATTTTGCACAAGTTGTTTGTACTGTCACAACGTTTAGGAGACCAAGTCATGGCTCTGGCCAAAAAATAATTTATTTTAATGTCGCCAACTTAGTATTAGTGGAGAAAAAGATGCATCCTCCTTGCAGTTGGCCATACCTGTGTATTATAAAAATAGTACTAGATGACCTTTAAAGGTCCCTTCCAACCCAAGACATTCCATGATTCTAATTCCGATGAGAGCCGAAAAAAAAGGGAGACTGGGAGAAGCGATGACAGGTGAATCCCCACTGTCGGTGCTAGCCTGTTCGTTCTGGTTGGTTGCAGGCTACGACAAAGCAGCCAAGATTGCCAAAACGGCGCACAAGGAGGGGACGACGCTCAAAGAAGCCGCCATCAAGCTGGGGTTCCTGACGTCAGACCAGTTTGATCAGTGGGTGAAGCCTAAGGACATGTTAGGTCCTCAGTAACTCCTCTGAAAAACAAAAAAAGTGTTCTTAACATAAAAAATAAATAAAATAAAACAAATATGATATGCTTCCGTTTCACGTCTCACGCCCGTACCGGAAGGGCGCCGGGGTCCTTTAAAACGTTTCTGGGTGGTGCCTCGAGGCGGCCAATCAGAACTCGCCGCCGCGGAGGGGCGGGCGGAAGTGCGGCGCCGTGCCGCCGTGCCAATGCTTCCGCCTTCGCCACCGCCCCGCCTTGGGGGCGGCTGGTGGGGCGGGGCCGGGCCTGTTGTTGGGCTTCCGGGTCGGCGGGGATTGTTGCCGAGACCGACACCGAGACCGAGGCACCGCCGCCATGAACCGCTTCTTCGGCAAAGCGAAGCCGAAGGCGCCTCCGCCCAGCCTCACCGACTGCATCGGGACGGTGAGTACCTTCCCCGGGGCGCCGGGCCCGAAGTTGCGCTGCTTGGCCCGGCCGCCTCCTCGGGAGGGACAGGGGAGCGGCAGGGCGGCACTCCTAGCCTGGGCCGTGAGGCGGGCCCGGCCGGGCGAGGCCCTCCGTCCCCGCCGGGGCCTGGGGCCCGGGGCCCGGGCCCGCGCGGGTGGGGAGATTCGTGCGTGAGTTCCTGCGTGTCCGTGGGCCGGCCCGCACGCGGAAGTGACCCGAGGGTTGCGTGGGCTGCTTGAGGGTGGCACAGCTTGTGAGTGTGCGTGACAGGGAGCGTCTGTGTGCGTCTGAGTGTGTGTTGTGGTTTAACCCCAGCCGGCAGCTACAACCACGCAGCCACTTGCTCGCTTCCCCCCCCCCCACCCCCCTACCCCGAGTTGGGATGGGGGAGAGAACTGGAAGAGTAAAAGTGAGGAAAAACTCGTGGGTTGAGATAAAGACAGTTTTAGAAATAGAGCGGGAGCTGTGCATGCAAGCAAAGCAAAACAAGGAATCCGTTCACTGCTTCCCATCGGCAGACAGGTGCTCAGCCATCTCCAGGAAGACAGGGATCCATCACACATAATGGTTACTTGGGAAGACAAATGCTGTCACTACAAACGTCCTCGCTTCCTTGTTCTTCCCCCAGCTTTATATACTTGAGCACGAGGTGATGTGGTATGGACTATCCCTTTGGTCAGTTGGGGTCAGCTGTCCAGGCTCTGTCCCCTCCCAGATTCTTGTTCACCCCCAGTCTACTCGCTGGTGGGGTGGTGTGGGGAACAGAAAAGGCCTTGACCAAAAACATCGGTGCACTACCAACACTATCCTCATTCCTAATCCCACACCAGCTGCTGGCAAGAAAGTTAACTTCATCCTAGCTGAAACCATGACATTTCACTATATATATATATATGTACGCACACACACATATATACACACACTTGAACATACATAGCTATGTGACTATGCTTTGGTACAATACGTTTGTATATATGCACACATGTATTTTAGCGTGCGTCTGTGTATCAGCGCAGCATGTGCAGGAGCATATGCTTACACTGATATGTACATTTGTATGTATATATGCCCATGCCTCTGTTTGTTTCCTGTGCATTGGAGCACATCCCATAAATGGATGCACACGATGTGCATGTTCTTCTGCCGAGTTGTGGGAAGGCAGGGACAGGCGCAAGGGAACCAAGAAGATCAGTGAAAAGTTTTAGGAAGGTTAATCTTGTCATTTCTTAGTCTTTTTTTTTTTTGGCTTCTAAGTTTGTGAATAAACTGTGGTATGTTTTTACAGCTCCTTCTGTTGTCTCGGTGGTTAACAAAGTCAGGTGAAAGGTCAGTAATGGTTGTGGTATAAATGGAGGTTAACTAAGGCTAACTAAGCATTGTCACTGGAACCTGACAACAGAAAGTTTCTGTGAAAAAACATAATTTTCCTCCCAGAAAATTTATTTTGCTACATAGTGGAGAGACTTTCTAAGTTAAATATTTAATATTTGTTAGTGCTACCCTACACAAATGTAGGGTATATATACCCGTTACTTAAGTAACGTCACTTCTGTGCTGTTTTCATTCTTAGGCACATTTCGTTGTACCTTTTTGAAAGAGTCAAATTGCTTTGTAAAATTTCTTACTGTGTTACTTCAATAGTAATTAGCCATTTAATGGCAGTTAGGAATTATTGTATTTGGTAAGCAATGATTAATGTTCATAGTTACCATTTGTTAAAAATGTAGACAACTCTTAGTCAGTAATTATACCTGTGTTTTGGGTGTTCTTACCTGTGTGTGCAGAAGTGGTGTGACCAAACCCAGTAAGATCAGCACACAACACGCGTATTTTTCTGTGGTAAGAGAATGAGCATCACCTTAGGATATCTAAACAATTCAAGATTTTTTTTAATTTAAAGAGCGGCTTGGGTGGTATCTCTAATCTGAAGTGTTTGCAGAATCCCAGGAAACACTTCTCCATACTTTTTTTTTTTGATGGGTGGTTGCTACGGAGTTTGCCGGCTGGCTGTGTGACGCCCTCCTGCCTCCCCACTTGCTCCCCATGGGAATGCTCCCACTCTCCCTGGCAGTTTGTGCCCGCTCCCTTGCTGTGCCTGCCTCGACATTGCACTAAGTGCCAGACTTTTTTTTTCCTTGCTGGCTGAGCACAGTCAGATGACTCAAAGCTGTCATGAGGAAGGATGCATCAGGAACTGTGGGATTGTCAGTATTGGTTTTACTTTTTCTTCTTTGAATAAACACTCCAAATTTATGGGTTTTTTTCAGAGTAGTAAGTAGGAAACATAGGAACAAAAGGCTAATAGTTTACAAAAGGTTAATAGTGGCAACAGTGTTAAAATTGAGTCTTGTGCATGATATTTTTTTTTTTTAATTGAAATAAGCTGCAATTTTGTTTAATAAGGATTTGGGATACCGTGGTCGCTTTCTTCTGTTTAGCAATGAAATGCACCTCAGTATGCCTTATTTGTGAATAACAGAAAGCAGCTCTTCAAGTTTTAATACACAATCTAGTTTTCTTTTGGATAAACTAGATCTGTTCTCCCCTCTTCCATCCATTCTCATTTTTAAAAACTGTGACCTGTATAATGTGTGTGTGAAATTTTTATGTAGTTAATCAATGTAGGAGGACCTGTCTCTGTTTCCTGCTAGTACTGCCTAAGAGAATCATTATATAAATAAACCAAGTAATGGGTTTTCCCCTGTGAAGGAGTCTGGTGAAAGATCTTGACTGAGGTGAAATATTTGACAGAATAGAAAGCTTAATACTTTTTTTTTTTTTTTTTTATCAATGCCAGCTGTGCCCAGGCACTTCAGTGTCTTGTGTGGAGTGTTCATATCAAATGTTCTGCCCAAGATGCCTCTGGCAAATGCATGTTGCTGGCACAGAGCGGAGATTTAAAAGGGTCATTGAGACACCAAAATGAAAATATGCATAATTATACATGTTTAGCCACACTATTAGCAAGTCAGAATTGTAAATTTGCACTGATTGGTCTCACGCTATAATTGGGATGTAATGATATTCTAATCCCTAGAGATCCCTTCTCATTCCCTTGGAATGAGAAGTTAATAAGCTTTATTTTGTTGTTTCCGGAGAAATGCTGTGATAATCAGTTCATGTTAAGGAGGCTTTCTTTGTTTTTTTTATGAATTTGTGTATGCTGTTAGAATGATCTATACCCGTGTTGGTCTATGTAATTATCTTCTTTAACCCCCTCTTGCAGTAGGGTTAAAATCTTCCCATAATGACAGCTCTGTGATATGCTTTGTGCCACGGCTGTTAGGATTGACTGCTGGCGGTCTCTTACTGAGTTATGCAGCTACTATTGGGATTTGGAGCAGTAAGAATTCAGAGTAGCTACCAGGGGGAACAGCCATGTCTTGGCTGCCTTTGTTGGAAGTGATGGGAAAAGTGCGTCTCTGACAAAGAAGTTAGGCACCTTTGAAAAAAATGGTCATTAAGTTTGGGCTTCTTGAACGTCACCAGTAATCTAGGTATCATTCTGAAGGATTAATGGTTCTCTACCCACCAAAAATAAACCTCTAGCCTTGCTGAACACATCCCTGTCCCTTTTGCATTGCTCCTTTATCTGTACACCTATGTTTTTATTTTTCCCTTCTGAGTTAGTCCCTGGCACTGTATGTTATCAGAAATTCCCGAATAGAGACCGTGACTTGAGTGGGTGTGCAAAAAAGCATCTCAAAATGATAAGAATGTGTTACAATGGCAGAGCTTCCTGCAACCTCGGAGTAGTTCTTGTGCTCCTTGTAGAAGGAATTTCACTTGTTTCTGGTTTTGGATCCTCTACAAACTTTCAGCTGTCTATAAAACATACTGAGTGAAGAAACAATTCACTTAGAAGCATAACAAAACCAAGGCTGTTCTTTTATTGTCTGATACCTGAATAAAATTTAATGTTTTTCTGTTTGTTTTCTCTATTGTGTATAAAAGGTGGATAGCAGAGCTGAGTCAATTGACAAGAAAATTGCTAGGCTCGATGCAGAGCTAGTGAAGTATAAGGATCAAATGAAGAAGATGAGAGAGGGGCCTGCAAAGGTAAGAATCGTCTGTGGGATTTAAGCATGAGAGGATGTGACTCACGCTTCTTGTCGTGTGGTAGCCGGTGAAGTGATGTAGCCGGTTCATCAGGTTCTTAGAATTGCATCTTGCCTTACTGATCCTGGAGGATTATTTTAATTCTGAAGCATCTCTTAGACATGTCTCTTTGAACTGTGTTTTTATTGGGTTTTATTTCTTCCAAAGTGTAATGTAGTTCCCCAGTCAGAAGTAACTTACTTTTTTCCCTTCTTCTGTTACATGAATTAAGTCTGGTAGAGAGGCCGTTTGTTTCACCCACCAAAATAAAAAAAGTCTCCACTATGCAGAAAAGGGAGTAGGAAAACCCATTTTTGAAAGGGGTTGAACATATAATATAAAAAAGTATCTAATAATAAACATCTCTAATTTTTATTTAATAGGCATATTTAGTACAAACAGTATAGTTAAAATACTGTTGTCAGTCTTATTTGATGCTGACCATTAAAACGTGTTCATGAAAGATGGTTCTGATAGACTAAGTCTGACTTTGTATTCTGCTTATCAAAAAAAAATATTCAAAAGCCAGAAACTTTGAAAGTATTTACTTTTAGAAGCTTTACATACAAACCTATTAGGTGAACCATTAGTGCAGGACAAACACTGAATGTGACTATTGTTAAACTCTTTGCATTAGTAACTGAGGAATCTTTTGGAAAACTTGAATGTGATACATTAGATTTAAGCAGTATAATCCAGAGTAAAGTCAGATACCTTTCCTAATGTAATAATATTGTGTCTTTCAGAATACAGTAAAGCAGAAAGCACTGAGAGTGTTGAAGCAGAAGCGAATGTAAGTACGCGTAAATCTTTTTATCAGTTTGGGATTAATGAAATCCTGTTTTCTCTAAGGGGGGTGGCACGCTTTCATTTCTCTTTCTAGTACTCTTGCTTCTGAGCGTTCTTAAAAGAAAAATGCTGAACGAGCTAGTCAGCCTTTCAGAAGCATCTCCTTACAAATTGTGCATCAGCATATTTGTGCCTTATTTGTATGTGAGTGTATAAATTTGGACTGGGACAAGCTGACCTAAATCTGCTCGTTACTAAAGCTATGCTTGGCTCCTGAACTTTCTGAGAGAGTATGTGCCTCGTTTTATATCATTAATTGACTACTATAAATTGTGTAGTTCATGATCTCGTTCTGGCTTACTGGAAATTTACCTGTTCTTTGTGGACACCTTTTAAGACTTGAACAAATGTAGTGCAGGTAATTGTGTCTATGCAAAAACCCAGAATGGATATGATAGCTGATCCTGTGGTCCAGACTGGCCTAGTGTGCTGTCTTGAAAAGTGTCCAGCAACAAATGCAAAGGAAAGAATGTCAGAAAGTGGCACGTGTTCAAGGGTGCTTCACTGGAATGTCTTACAGTCCCCGAACTGCACATCTCTTAGGTGCTATCTGAGCCAAAGCTTGTGTTGTCTTGCATTTCATATCCCTCAGAGGAACTGCACTTATACAGACTTGATTAATTACTTGTTAAGTATTTGTGAACACTTGTAATGCAAAATATCATATGGTAAGTAGTGCTATAGTTTAGTTAGATGTTGTGAGAACTGCTTTGTTTTGGTCTTTTTTTTCCTTGTTTATTTGTTTATTTTTTACTCTGCTGCCTGCTAAACTTACTTGATAGTTGTTTCCCTATTTACAGTCACTGGGCCCCTCATAATAGGCTGTCATCATATCCCTCAGTCATCCCTCTCCCATCTTGTTAAACGGTAATATATTCATTCCTTGTCCAGAAGCTGTTTTGTATTTGGATCATCCTTGTCTCACAGACCTACTGCCTTGGATGTTTGAAGAAGGAATTATTGTTCATGTTTATGCTTTCATTTTTATGTTCAACCTGATCTATTTTACATTCTTGATTGGATACAAATTTAGCTTTTAGGAGGAAGATTTTGTGATTTTTTTTTTTTATTATTTTTTTTTAAGTCTCCCTTTTCTTTTTGGTTAACTGTAACAGTTTCCTTTTTCTACCCTGCCTCCTCCTCTCCCCGCTCCCTGCCCTGCAAAGCTCCAGTGCAGAGCCACTGTGGTTTGGATAACCTGCATCTCTTCCATTCTGCTTACAGCATTAGTAAGCAATGGCATGCATAAAAACCTTTGCTATATCCTTACCTACCGTGTAAGCCTTTACGAACATGGTATCGCCATCAGTTAAAACAGAACGTTAGTTATGGAGTAGCTTTGTCAACTTTAGATACATAGAAATGCATAATGGCCAGATTTTTATTACGGTACTTATTCTGATGTGATTCTTTATAATAATTTAAAAAAAAAACCAAAAAACAACTCTCTATCTTCAGACTACTGCTGCTGTTTTTTTCCATTTTTTAAAAAATTAAGACTTTTTGTGGCAATAGAGAGTGGTGTTTTAAAGCCAATATTTGCATTGTTTTTAACAGGTATGAACAACAGCGGGATAATCTGTCACAGCAGTCTTTTAATATGGAACAAGCTAATTACACTATTCAGGCACTGAAGGATACAAAGACAACGGTACGAGTATAATAATCTCACACTTGTTTAATTTGTGTATGCTACATCAGATACAAGCATGTTTTACTCTATTCTAGGTTGATGCAATGAAACTGGGAGTGAAAGAAATGAAGAAAGCTTACAAGCAAGTCAAAATTGATCAAATTGAGGTGAGCTTCTATAGTTTAAATTACTAAAGAACAGAAATAACGTACTGAAATAGTGACAAGTGGACTGTGTAACTTAAAGGTAAGCTGACCGGTTTAGTGCACATGAGTTTGCCTCCCTTTTTTATGGGACCACCATCATAAGTGCTTCCTGATTTCTGTGGTACTACGCAATCAGTTGTTGGCCTTACCGCACTGATTGTTGTTTCCTTGCTGGGCTAATCTTTAATCTCTCCCTTCCTTTCCTCAGCACTTCAGCATAAATGTTGGTGAATACTTCCCGCTATGGCTTTTTTCTGCTCCTCCTCCTTCCCCTTCCCCCCTCATTGTTGCTGGTCTTATGTGCACATTAGTCCTTTGCTCCCCTAGCTCATGGTAGTGCCATATTAAAACAAAAAGTCCAAACAAGAAAATTAATTTCAAGAAGTCTGCAAGGCCTGGCCCTGTCTTCAGAGATTGCGGTTTAAATACATAAGATCTTTAAATATAATTTAAAATATGCTGCACTTAAACTCTTATTAAATGCCAGTGCTGAATTTCTTTAAGTTCTCTTGCCTATACTGTTTTTATATATGGCCTGCATTGTAAATCTTCAGGCAAGTATTATCTCCTTACCTATACCAAAGTACAGTGCCAATAGGTCTGTTAAAAGTATCTTTGAAATTTTGCTGTAGCACAACTCAGGCTAGTGCTTATCCTCCAGACAGTAGATTTAATTTCTCTGGAGTTCATACTCTCCTCTTTTCAAGATAATGCTGAACTGTGGGTAATTTATTAGAGGCTTTTGGTTTACCCTGAAGACTAGTTAAAACAAAAAAGCAAGAAAGTTCTGCAGAGTTGTTGTTTCAAGGTTCTTCTTCTTCTACCTCATACATCTATTATAATTTTAATAGTAGTTAGGGCCACACTATAGTACTGAATGCGCGTGTCTTCACTTGTATTAATGCTGCTTCAAAAAATGGTTTACGCGTTAAAAAATGTGAGTGCCTTGTATGTTGGAATTTATTAAACTGAATTTGATTAATCTCTGATAAATTTAACTAAAACTATTAAATATGGACCAATTGAAATTGTTTCTTGCCCCAGGACATACAAGATCAGTTAGAGGATATGATGGAAGAAGCCAATGAAGTCCAGGAAGCGCTGAGTCGTAGCTATGGAACACCAGAGATTGATGAAGATGACTTGGAAGCAGGTGAACGTAAAAATCATCATACGGTCATATAGTGATTTTTAATTTAATTAGTCAAATACTTTAAGTGTGTTTTTTTTTTTAAAAAAAAAAAGTTTTAATCACTTTTTTTAAACATAAAAGCTGCATTTCCTTTGAGGGCAGTAACAAGAGTACGAGACAAACATGAGAAAGACACTAATGGAATGCTACAATGAAGGAAAAAAGGGTTCTCTCTAATGTGTGTGTGTATTCCCGACTAAAGACTAAGTAATACTAAACGAGTATGAATGTAAGCACTCAGTATGAATCCTCTTTCTCTGTTAAGAGCAACTTTTCTTTTGCCAAAAGAATTCCTTCCATAATTTTTCAGCCAACATAATTCAATTTCAGAACTGGATGCGTTAGGTGATGAGCTTTTAGCTGATGAGGACAACTCCTACTTAGATGAAGCTGCATCTGCTCCAGCAATCCCAGAGGTCACTCCTACTGACACGAAAAACAAAGTGAGTCCTTTCCTCTTTAAAAGCAAAATACGTATTTTTTTGGTTTGTTTTGTATTAATCACACTTGTGTTGGTTGCTTGATATTTGGAATCCTTAATATTTTGAACAAAACACTGTGGTTAATGTTTTATGTATTTTGGATGCTACATATGAGAGAGTGCTCTCTGAATACTGAATGCTCTTTATTATATTTTAAAGAGCTAAAATGACTTTTTTTAACTCCTGTCTAACATTTAAGCTCCTAGAATAGTTATTATTAAAAACATAAGAAAGTCTTCTGTATGTTTTCTTCTGGGCCTTCATAGTGAGGAAGAACACTGATGCTCTAATTTTGATCCCAGCTGTCACACAGTGGCAATTTACAGATACATCACTTTACGGAAATTTCAAGGAAACTTTTGTGAAATTTTCTGGCTGGTGGAGAGCTGTTAACCTGATGCAGCTTTTTCTTTCTTACAGGATGGTGTATTGGTGGATGAATTTGGATTGCCAAAGATCCCTGCAACATAAATGTTTCAAAAGCACAATGGATATAATGAACTATAAAAATCAAATTAAGAAATTTTTTTTCTTTTTTTTTTTTAAATCCTGGAGACCTTGTCCTTCCAGTGTAACCTTAATATCACTACATCCTAGAACGCAATACGAATGGCTGGTGGTGTTCTTTCGAGGAAAGCTGTTCTACTACTGACTACTACTACTATTAATGGAAAATTCAGCACAACTCCCTTCGGCGGAAGCAGCCGGTCCCGTAGCTTCCGTTTCCCGTTGTCATGGACGAAGCGATGCGTGAAGAGTAGTGGGGCTGTTGGTAGCTGAGGTTTATTTTGACTTTGTATGACGTTTCTCTTTCTTGAAACCCAGACCGCTGGTCGCCGCTTGCTCTCGGTAAAACGCCTCCTGGCTGCGGGGCTTCTTTCGTAAAAAGGATCCAGCGCCATTTTTAAACGACCGCGGTCCAGAGACTTTGATGCTCTTGTGCTTGTAACCTTTCTGAACGCTGTCATAAATAGGGTCGTCGTCAACTGTATGTATTCTGTGGAGACATAAAATCACGTAGATGAGCTCACCCGTTTCTCTGGCGTCATTAATTTGCCCCACTTCCCCCTCCCCGCCGGCGCTCCGCGGCCCCAGGCGCTTGTTTCCGTTCTCCCGTTACAACCCCGCCGCGCTGACCTGTGGGGGCCCCTCCCTCTGCTGACGTCGCACCCCTGCTTCCCCCTCCGCTTCCCGCCCAGCGGGGCGGAAGTGACGCGCTACCGGCGCGCCCCGCCAGGCGCCCGCAGGAGGGTTTCGCTGTGGCGGGCTGAGATGGCGGCGCCCGGAGTCCCCGTTACCGTCACCGTCACTTACAGTAAGAGCCGCCCGAGCGGGTGTGTGTGGGGGGTCCCGCCTCCAGCCGAGCCGAGCGCGGCCCGCGGCATCTCCCCCGCTGCCCCTCACCGTGCGGGTCGGGCCCCGGGGCCGCTCTTCCCGGCCGCCCCCGCTCCCCTCAGCCGTTAACGGTAGCCGGGCCCTGCGGGGCGGGCCCGCGTCTGCCCCTGGCAGCGGGGGTGAGCGGGAAGGGCGCTCGGGGCGGTGCGGGGGGCGGTGTGTGCGTGGCTGCCTTCGCCGCCCGAGCGGCAGAGGCTCCGCAAAGCCTTGAGGAGGCGGAAAATGGCGGGGCTGCGGCTGTCGGCTGGATGGCGGCAGCGTCCCTGGCCTTGCTGGGACAGCGGCCGGGCCTGCCTTGGCTTCGGCGAGGGTGGCACGGCTCGCCCTCCGCTTAGCCTGGCATCGGGGACGCTTCCTGCCCTAAGGTTTTACTTCTCTACTAGCTACGACCCCCCACTGTTTCCCTTAATCTGATCTAAGAGAAGGGTGGAAAAAAAAAAAGCCTTTTCCATATCAACAGGATGATCAAACTTGCCGCGCTGGGGTAAATCTGCAGGATGATGGTGGGAGCAGGTGACAAGGCTGTCCTTGCCGGAGAGCACTGAGCAGAGGTCACTTTTTGGGTAGTAATCTTCATTTAGATAAAATACATTGCTGAAGTCAGCGTTGTATGTTAAAAGCAGGTGCTGCCTGATGGCATCTCATCTTGTTTGTTCAATAAGCTTGAGCGTTCGCAAGATTGCAACAGAAAGTCGTCGTTTCGTCAGTATGGCAGCTGGGTGCTGGCCTGATGAAATGCATTACTCAAAGGCCAGCCAGCATGATTGAGCTTTTTTCCCTTGGGAAGGGAAATAAGAGGAAGGTGGAAAGAATGATGTGGTTAAGTCTGCAACTTAATATAAAAAGTTACTGCAAAGAGGTAAGAATAGCCCAGACTCCACAGTTCTTAAAAATAAGATGGGAAATACCATGGTTGAACTTTGATGAAGTGAATCTAGGTGAGGCAGTAGGAGGAATGAGGAGGATAATAAGGTTTTAAATCAGCAAGGTATTCATCAGCTGATTTTTGTTAACAAAACTTTGGGTTTTATAGATTGTTTTTTAATTACTGAATAATAAATTCTGCTCTTGTTCCTTTTGCGCTATGCTGGTGACGTTCTTTCCCCCTTTAGACTTTATTTCTGCTTGCTCATTCATGTTTTCAAACTCACATTATTTTGTGAAAACGTTTTGTTTATCACCTGGCAGTTTTACCTAAGAGTCTTTGGTGACTAGCTTGGTGGAATAATCTGGTTTAATCTTCATGATTCGTGTGCTTATTGGTGTTCTCAGAGAGTTCTGTTTGACCTGAGGGGTTTTCATTTGCAAAGATGACAATAACTTAACGATATTAACATATTTATAACTCCAGCATCTTGCTGTTTGCTAACAGTCATCTTATCTGAAAATGTTTTTATCTTTCCAGTTGTTTTCTTATCTAGTAATTACTTTGTCATTCATAAATAGCAATTAGAAGGCATCCTTCATCTTGGTCTTCAGCTGTCTGATTTATACCTGTATACTGGTTTACTACTTAGCACAAATGTTTTTAATAAAGTTTTGCTTACATGACGGAAGTGTGGAAACATGGAAATAAGGGTTAAGAAAGAGAGTGGTAGTAGGCCTACATGTGTCACTTGATGGTCTGCAAGATATTGAATTGACCTCTTTTTTAAATGTATTTAGGCTTTCTTTAAAAAACAGAGTTTGGAATTTTGCAGTAGTGCTTACTTTACATTAGTATTGTCATTCACTGAAACAAACTGATAAGCTATAATAGCAGTTCTAACCTATGAGGTGTTTTTCATGGTGATTTCACTCTGCTGTGGATTTACGGTAACGCTTTTGTTACAGTTTGCCCAAACTGGTACTCATAATTTGTAATTAAAGCTGTTTCCATTGCTAGGCAAGCTTCAGCTGTTCTCTTCCCCATTTGTTGTTTGATTGATTGTTTTCTCTCAACTGCTGACAGGCACAGCCCTTACACAAAGCAGTTGTATACATCAAAACAACTTTTAGAAATATACTGAGGTTAGGACCTAAATTTTTGTGTTTGTTTTTTATTTTTCCAAAAACAAATTGGGAAGAAGGTCTGTTTATGGAAAATGCTTGGGGGGAGTTGGTATAACGTGATTTTGAGCTTAAACCATTTTGAAATTAAGAAATACTGTTGGAGCTTGGAAGTTTTTGAGGCCACAGTGTCAGTTGTCATGTGACTGTGAGGCTGGAACATTTTAAAATCGATGTTTCGAGCACTCTTCTTTGTAAGAGATACGTATGCTTCAAATTAGGGTCATGAGAATAGTTTTCTTTCTGGTATTTGTTAAGGAGTTCTCTCTTCCTGCGAAGTAAAAAATGCTTGTCTTGATTTCCCTTGCAGCCAGTGGTGGCTGATTCCTGCAGGTGCTTTCAGATTGACAGGCCTTAAGTGTGTGGGAGCAGAGGGTTATTGAAAGGGTCTATTGCAAAGCAGAGATTAACAGACGTACTCCTTTTTTTTAAGAACTTCCTGCTGTTTGCATGCAAGTAATTTTAGGGAGTCTGAGTAGGGTGCTCCACAAGTGGGAGGTGACGTATAGACTGAGACTTCTCAAGGTGGTTAAGGCTGCATATCATCAGTATTATGGGAAGAAATAATTTTTGGACTATGAGAATTCTCTCAGGTGCTGGCGGAGGGGAGACAGGTTAAACATACATCGCTTGCTTCTCATGAATGAGGAGTAGGGAGCAAAGGAAGTGATAAATTGTCTCGGATTCCCC
This sequence comes from Larus michahellis, assembly GCF_964199755.1. Classification (NCBI taxonomy): domain Eukaryota; kingdom Metazoa; phylum Chordata; class Aves; order Charadriiformes; family Laridae; genus Larus; species Larus michahellis. The sequence continues at coordinate 99,587,430 of NC_133897.1, read as the reverse complement.
AAGACTCATGCTATTAAAAGTTCCAACAAGTAGGAAATGGAATACATCAGGAAGGTGTGGGTTTTCATGTTTTAGCTTGTGGGATGTCTGGACACCATCTGCGCTCTTAAAAAGAGGTGGGGAAAAATATTTAGCAGGAGTGTTACGCCTGATCGAACCCTTCAGGTTATTAGAGTGTAAAACAAAACTTTCAGCTGAGATAAGCCACTGCAAGAGGAAAGAAATGCAATAGAATCCTTTGATTGAAAATTATTATTGTACATGAGAATCAGTGGTTTGAGAACTTTCTGCATTAATGGAAATAAATATTAGAAACGGATTCCTTTTCTAGGTAACAGTAAGTTACTCTGTTTTTTGTTAGGTAATGAAAAACACAGTATTCAGGTTGCTTCTCAACAGGAAGATGGTGAACCTACACTACAAGACATGGCTGTACTTATTGAACAAGTCACTGGAGTTCCAGTTCCTTTTCAGAAACTGATATACAAAGGTACTTGTAAATCTGGCAGTGTTTCTTATAGATGATACCTTTATCTTCATCACTTTCAGGTGTCCATGTTTTGAATGTCTTCAAAAAGACATTCCTGTGCCCCTAGCTGTATTTTCACTGGTTTTTTCCTCTCTCATTTTCCATTTAGGGAAGTCTCTGAAAGAATTGGAACAACCATTGTCAGCACTTGGTGTTAAAAATGGTTGCAAAGTCATGTTGATTGGGAAAAGGGTAAGTGTTGCCTTTGAACCTTTTTTTCTTAAATTGTCATAATTTCTGTCAGTGGTTCAGCTGCTGAACACAGAAACAGGTTACAGCATAAACCTAATCTTGTATACCTACCCTCAAGGTTGAGTTCAATCTCATGCTGTACCACAAATAACTCTGCAGTTTGTACATTTCTGAAATTACATTATTGACTGACTTCTGCCTTACATTATTGACAAACTTCTACCTAATCTGTTGCTTGTCAGTGCTCATGAGCCTTCTGTGCACTGATGACCTTATCTGCTCATCTTATTTTCTGGTTAAAAAAAAAGGCCGTACTGAGTCTGCCGGGTTATTTCTAGTGAAATGACTTGTGGCTGGCTTTGCCAAGTAGAGGAAAGGGTTGTATCACATGATATAAATGCTACCTGTACTTTAAAGATGCTAAGCTAACAAAAAAAAAAAAGTTTGCGCTTTTCCTTTTTCCTTTCAAATTCATCTCATTTAATGTGTTTGTATACACTTTGACTGTATTTGTAATAGATGCTACCTATGCTTTAAAGATGCTAAGCTAACAAAAAAAAAGTTTGCACCTTTCCTTTTTCCTTTCAAATTCATCTCTGCTTTGACTGTATTTGTAATTAAGCTTTGGTAGAAGCTTATTAAACAGGTATTAAAATATGGAAAGAATAACCACAGTGTAGCATGTATTTTAAATCAGCAGAAGCTTTTATGTCTGTATTGCCACCGTTGCTGCTTTTTAGCTGCATAGTGTCTCTATTTGTTCCATAGTTGTGAATGTTGTACTTTTGAATACACAGAATAGTCCAGAAGAAGAGGCTGAATTAAAGAAGTTAAAAGATTTGGAGAAGTCAGTGGAGCAAATAGCTAATAAGTTAGAGGAAGTTAATAAAGAGTTCACGAGTATCCAGAAGGTATGCCAGTTTTGTATCATTTCATATCTTTGCAAAACAGTTTTGTAGGTATATGTATTTAAAAAAATACCATTTAAAGGTTTTGAGTAGTCAGTAATAGGCTGGCTCTCTTAGCTGTCCAAGGGGCCTGTAGAATTCTTTGAGAATTTCAAATGCTATTTATGAGTTTGCAAAATGGAGACATGGCGTTGTTTGGAAAAAGGTAAATATTGTTGCATATTGGATAAATTATATTCTTTAGATCTGGAAAAACATAAAGAGTTCTCTCAAAGTCCAAAGAAGAATGTCTGTTACTTGTTTAATCTTTTAAGTAAACCTAGCAGATCTTAACATTTAGCATTTCAAGGACTGACAGAATACAGGTTGAGTTTGGAGTCCCTATCATACTTGAAACTACAGAAATAGTAAAAGATGTTTTCTGCTGTGGTGGACTGACAGATTTTCTAAGCTGAGTATTCTGTAAGGTATGGAATAATTTTTGCCTTTCCTTCCCTCTTTTTCTCCTCAGGGATTTTTAGCAAAAGATCTCCAAGCAGAAGCACTAAAACAGCTGGACAAGAGGATAAAAGGAACTGCAGAGCAGTTCATGAAGATCCTGGAACAGATTGATGCCATTGTGAGTAAATAACTGCAGAAGAGGGTCAAACCCCAACAGAAGCTTACTGTTCAGAATATATCTTTCTTGTAATTTATTTGATATTTTAAACTACTAAAAAAAATATTTTGGCTTTGAAAATTAGTTAATTGGTTTGCTCATTTTTTCTTTAATATCCAGCTCTTGCCCCTGTATGTCTCCAAAAGACTACTTGGCAGCATCTATTTCTAAATGGTGACATTAATGCCTGTGTATGCATCCCCATTCTACAGAAGAGCTTCATTTGGGGCAGCAGCCTGTTAAGACTACATGAAATGGGTATCCTTTACTCAAGTTTTACCCTTTTAGTTTGTCGTGGCAAACTTTAATGTTAAACTTCATGGTCACAGTAAAGGTCTGGAAAAAAACACAACAGATACACTTTGTATTCTGTATCTCATAGGAACAAGGAGGTCCTGAAGACTGAAGAATTTTCTGGTCAGTCGTGTGTGGACTGACAGTTCTTTTATTTGAGATGCCTGCATCTTGAGGACTGGATTCTTTCTTTGGAATATACTGGGGTATATTCAAGTGCTTCACAGTCATTAATGAATCATAACCTTACAGCGTATTTCCAGAGTATAATATATATCTTCCTGTATCATGTAGTAGCTGAGAGGTAGGTGAGAATAAGGGACTTGTGCAGAGATAAAGGAAGATTGTGGTAACTAGGGTATTTTCTTATTCTGTTTCTCTGCTGGTCATTCTCTGTGAACTTCATTCTATAATTATGTTGTATATCATGATCATAATATCCTGCTCTGAAGGAAAAATGCTGCTTTTCTGTGGTAGTGATGTCTTTAGGTCTACTCCTTTATGGGATTGTTTCAGAAAGATTCCATGCAGACGCTTATAATTGGTAAACCAAATGTAGTTTAATTGATGGACACTTAGAAAAAGTTCAGCAGCAGACTAAATCAAAGACTAATATTTGAATTGGCCATCATCAAATGCTATACAATATGGATGCTTTCCTAGGAATGGTGGGGAGCTCATTAGCTTATGTCATCCTTTCATACTGTGCACCTTTAATGGTAAACTAGCCTTTCTGTTTGTTATAGCCCACAGTTCTTAAGTGCTTTTTAAAATTGTATTATGTTAAGTATTTTAAAGTCTTTAAAATTTCTCTTTCCTTTTCTGCCTCATATAGAGGAACATATTTTGCTGACAGTCCTTGAATGCTGTTAGTCATACAGACTTTGTATAACTGATACCCTCTTTGAAGTGGCAGATTTACTATGTGTTATCATGAAAATAGCAATAAGGTGACAACTGTTTCAACTGGGTGGGATTAAAGCTTATTTCTGATCTCTTCAATTTCTGATACTAAGTCCTATTTAGAAAAAAAATCAGTACTTGTGTGCTGGTGTACAGTTCTGGAAGCCAGCAAGCAGCCTAGAAAAACCCTTTCACTGCTTCCTAATTAATCCAAACTGAATTTCCCAAGTTTACTTTTGATTCTGGTATTGTTTGCATGGCTTAAACAGAAAGCAGGCTATTATCTATCTTCTTACCCAAAATATTCTAAATAGTCCTGGACAAGGGACTTTCAGGTTTAGTGCAAGATTTTAGAAGACTTACAGCCTGGTGAATTCATGTTTAGATTTAGGAAATAACGGAGTCCCTCTACCTCAGTTTTGTCTCTTGTGGAAGTGGAGCAGCCAGAGCTAAAACAAATTATAATTAGTATCTCTTAATGTTTGTAATAGTTGTTTGTTACTTTGTTGTATAAGAGCCTATGATATTGATGAGCCTCTTTTTTTTTTTTTTTTAAGCAAGAATTAAGTGAGAATTTTTATTACCAGTGATTGAAGTTACGTTACACATGCCAACGTCCATATTTACGTATTTTAATGTACAAAGGCAAGTGTGGCTTTTGTCACGAAAATTGAACGTCTGTGAAGTCTTCAGATGAGATACTTGTAGTTGGATGGAATCCTTACATAAGATGTAGCTGTTCAGTGTACTGGTACTACACCAGGTCATGCAAACAGGCCACCAACTTCCTGAGGTATTACTTAGCCGTACTGTAGTTGTGCAACATACAGAGGTAGCAACACAGAATGGTAATGAGGTATGTATATGAACGATAAATGGGCTCCACTGAAGTGAAAAGTGGTAAATAGAAATGCAAAGGAGAAAAGCATAAAGCTTCCAGAAAGTATTTTGTCTGTGTCTCAGAATTGTTTTATACAGTATTTAGTATTCTTTTTGTTAGCAAGTAAAAAGCAAGTTCTGACAAATCTCTTGAGTGCTATTGATTCAATCAACGGCATGTTAAAAAAAAGATAAAGGAAACAAAAAGTGTCTGAGTGAGCTGTCTTCTAAGCTAAGAGAGAAGAATGCATTCTAGAAGTGAAACACAGAGCAAGCTCACGCTCTAAGTGTTTCAGTTTGTTTCTTTGGCAGAAAATTGTTTTGAAAGCTCTTTAAACTGTCTTGGCTGTCATACATTGTTTGGACCAATAAAAACCATCTAGCTTGATACTGCTTGATACATCTAGCTTGAGCCAACTAGGGAAGGTCCTGCTGGACCTGTTGTTTGTGAACAGAGAAGAACTTGCAGGTGATGTGACGGTTGGAAGCCATTTTGGGCATAGCAATCATGAAATGATAGTTTTCAATTCTTGGAGAAGTAAGGAGAGGGATCAGCAGAACTACTACATTGGACTTCTAGGGGGCAGACTTTGGCCTGTTTAGGAGTCTGGTTGACAGAGTCCCTTGGGAGGCAGTCCTGAAGGGCAAAGGAGTTCAGGAAGGCTGGGCACTCTTCAAGAAGGAGATCTTTAAGGCATCCCTATGTGCCAAAAGATGAAGCAGTCGGGAAGAAGACTGGCCTGGCTGAGCAGAGAGCTTTGGCTGGAACTCAGCAGAGGAAAAGAGAGTTTATGACCTTTGGAAGAAGGGTCAGGCAACTCTGGATGACTACAAGGATGTCTTAAGGTTATGCAGAGACAAAATTAGAAGGGCTAAAGCCCAAGTAGAATTTAATCTGGCTACTGCTGTAAAGAACAATAAAAAATGTTTCTATAAATGCATTAGCAACAAAAGGAGGGCTAAGGAGAATCTCCATCCTCGGTTGGATGTGGGGGGAAACATGGTGACAAAGCATGAGGAAAAGGCTGAGGTACTTAATGCCTTCTTTGCCTCAGCCTTTAGTAGTAAGACCAGTTGTTCTCTGTCTACCCAGTCCCCTGAGCTGGAAGGCAGGGACGGGGAGAAGAATGAAGCCCCCAGTGTCCAAGGAGAAATGGTTAGTGACTTGCTGCACCACTTAGATGCTCACAAGTCTATGGTGACAGATGGGATCCACCCAGGGGTGCTGAGGGAGCTGGCGGAGGTGCTCACCAAGCCACTTTCCATCATGTATCAGCAGTCCTGGCTAACGGGGGAGGTCCCAGTTGACTGAAGCTTAACAAATGTGATGCCCATCTAAAAGAGGGGCGGGAAGGAGGATCCTGGGAACTAAAGGCCTGTCAGTCTGACCTCGGTGCCAGGGAAGGTTATGGAGCTGGTCATCTTGAGTGCCATCACATGGCACATACAGGATAATGAGGTGATCAGGCCCAGTCAGCATGGGTTTATGAAAGGCAGGTCCTGCTCGACTAACCTGATCTCCTTCTGTGACAAAGTGACCTACTTAGTGAATGAGGGAAAGGCTGTGGATGTGAGTTCCTGGACTTTAGTAAAGCTTTTGACACCATTTCCCACAGCGTTTTCCTAGAGAAACTGGCTGCCCATGGCTTGGACAAGTATATGCTTCACTGGGTGGTTGGATGGCCAGGCCCAAAGAGTTATGGTGAATGGAGTTAAATCCAGCTGGTGGCCAGTCAGAAGTGGCGTTCCCCAGGGCTCAGTATTGGGCCTGGTTCTGTTTAATATCTTTATCAATGACCTGGACGAGGGTTTTGAGTGCACCCTCAGTAAGTTTGCAGATGACACCAAGCTGGGCAGAAGTGTTGATCAGCTTGAGGGTAGGAGGGCTCTACAGAGGGATCTGGACAGGCTGGATCAATGGACCGAGGCCAGTGGTATGAGGTTCAACAAAGCCAAGTGCTGGGTCATGCACTTGGGTCACAACAACCTCATGCAATTCTACAGGCTTGGGGAAGAGTGGCTGGAAAGCTGCCTGGCAGAAGAGGACCTCGGGGTGTGCCCAGGTGGCCAAGAAGGACAGTAGCATCCTGGCTCGTAGGAGAAATAGTGTGGCCAGAGAAGTGATTGTCCCCCTGTACTTGGCTCTGGTGAGGCCGCACCTCCAATACCGTGTTCAGTTTTGGGCCCCTCACTACCTGAAGGACATTGAGGTGCTGGAGTGTGTCCAGAGAAGGGCAACGAAGCTGGTGAAGGGTCTCGAGCACAAGTCTTATGAGGAGCGGCTGAGGGAACAGGTTGTTTAGTCTGCTGAAAAGGAGGTTCTCTACAACTAACTAAAAGGAGGTTGTAGAGAGGTGGAGGTTGGTCTCTTCTTGCAATAGGACAAGAGGAAACAGCCTCAAGTTGTGCCAGGGGAGGTTTAGGATGGATATTAGAAAAAATTTCATCACTGGAAGAGTTGTCAAGCACTGGAACAGGCTGCCCAGGGAAGTGGTTGAGTCACCATCCCTGGAGGTATTTAAAAGATCTGCAGATGTGGTGCTTAAGGACATGGTCTAGTGGTGGACTTGGCAGTGCTAGGTTAATGGACTTGATGATTTTAAAGGTCTTTTCCAACCTAAACAATTCTATGATTCTATACAAAATGAGATTTGTATGGTTATAGAGACCTAAGGGTGAGGAAGCCTGCATATTGTTTTCTGTCTGTTCTAGGGATGTCACCCTCTTGCTGTTAGCAGACAAGCTCATTAATTAGAGGAGCTGAGTTTGGAACTTACACTCCTTTTTAATAGACTCTGTGTGTGTTCAACAGCTACGAATGTAAAAGAAGTGATTTTGGAAGTGGAGAAGTAGGTTGGTAGTCATAGAGTATTGGGGTGGGAGAGAAAAAATACAGCATTGTCACTGCCAGAGGTGTGAAAGGAAAGTCTTGAAGGGGTACTTTTAGGTAGAGTAGCTGTAACTTAAACTTTTAAATATTATATGTGTTTAAATAGCTGCTGCTTCCACAGTGGGAAGGGTGGAGAGGGTCTTATGAGAATCTTACGAATTTTGAATGCTGTGGCACAGTCAGACGTTCCTGTAAGCCACAGATCTTTGAAGTTTTCTTCAGGAGCAATACAAATCAAGTTTGTATACAACAGTTGAGGATTTGTGTGTGCATCACCAGAAATGCCATTTATTTCAGCAGTTAAAAGATTTAGTTCAGGAGTAAAAGTCAAAGTACACTATTTATTACAAATCTCAGTGAGTAGAGAAAAATCTCAACGAGTACAGAAAATCCTTGACTTAATCAGCTGGCACAGTTTTTTTAAATAACTGAAAGGCTTTTTCAAGAAAAAAAAGGAAAGCTTTTCTGAGATTGGTAGGAAAATATAAATCCACAGGCATGACACTATGTACTTCTTGAGAGCCTGCTCTAATTTACATGAAGTCTGTCACCAATAGTGCATTCTGAGAGGTTGCTTTTTTTTTTCTTATGATGATTTCTTATTAAATGGCAGATTTGTAATCTGGAAAGACAATATTGCAGAGAACAGATTGTTCTAACAACTGGAAAAAAAAAGCTTTCTCTTCTGAAATATCAGTCACTGATTTTGTTTACATAAATTCATGACAAAAATCATCTGTCAAATTGCATGTGCGAGTATTGAGGACATTGATAACGTTACTGACTCCTAATTATGTTCTGGTGGTCCATCCGCCTTTCTTGAGGATTTTTTTAGGTTATAATTCCTCTGTAAAACTTACTTAAATTTCTGTACTGTTCTGATGAAGCTTTTTTCACTGTCTCCTTGTCCCTGCTATGCTTGTCATCTGGTAAATCAATACCAAACAAACATGTCAAGGATTAAAAGAAATAAATATACTGAAAAAAACTTCATTGTGCCTATAACAAACATTTCCCAGGCTTCTGGAAAGTTTTGCCACTTAAAATGAGAACTTACTACTAAACCTTTGAATTTATCTGGATAAATAAACTTTGATAAACATTTCTTACAATAAATCTTCAATCTACGAGCATGAATCACAAACATAAAATCAAAGCTTTGGGGGAAAATTTTTCTAAAGCATAAGGACCCTGAAGAGACTATGATCCATCAGTGAGGGTAGAGCGCTTAGTTACCACTTCTGCATTCAGAAAACTCGTTGACAAGTGCTGCCACTTAATAACTGCTTTTAAAGAAGGTGCTCAGATGTCTCCCTAGATGAAAAAGATTCAGTGTCAACACAATTTGCTTATCCAATTTACCAATTTATTTAACAATAAGTTAAAAAAAGTGCAGATCTGGTAGTCAATAAAACTAGATACTAAAATATTCTTTGTTGGTTTGGATTTTTTTAAAAAAAGTAACAGAAAAGCTTCTTGCTAGGTGGATGGGGTGTCAACACAAAATCCTTGTTTGCAGCTGATTAGCACTGGTGCCCTGTGTAGCAGAGTGATTTTTATTTTTTAAGCAATTTGATAACAAACCAAAAATGTTTCTAGCTATTATTGCTAGTGATTGCTAAGGTAGGAGATTGACTGTTTTAAGAATGCTGTCCCTTTGGTTCTGATAAAATAGTCATTAATAATAAATTTGACTAGCATTTGTTTTGTTTATTCACTGACTACACTGCTATAGAGTGGATTCAGGCATCAGATGTTACCTGCCGGGGTCTGTGGTTTGGGATATAAGAAGTAACCAAAGAGGAGAACAAAGATGTAGTGGCAACACTAAGCTTAAAAATTGGAAAAAAAAAAATTGGAAGCGCTTCTAAAACCAATGCAACTTGAGCAGAGCTGTAGGTGATGTTCTGTGGCAAAGGGAGGTGGTTTTATTAGGAGATGAGCTGGGAGAGGGGAAAGAAATGGTAAGAGAGTCCGTATTTGGTAAGAAGCAGTGCTCAGGAGAGAGGGACGCTGGGTTCGTAGTTAAAAGAACACTCAAGAACAGAGAGGATCAAGAGGCAAGAAAATGCACATGCATTAATTTATTACTTTGTAAACGGTGATTGGTTTTAAGGATTTCTCGTATAAAGCATGAGTGTTGTGCACACAAAAGATGAGTCTTCGAGGACGTAACGCGTGTGTCTCTGCAGCGCATCTTGTCAGTGTATCGGCAGGGTGAGAGCTCTTGAAGAGATGTGGTTAAGCAACTCTGGATTTGTGGGTGCGGGGTGGTATCAGGGGGACTTGGGCTCTGTTTCAGGGTGGATGGGGGAGGATAAAGAGCCTGTGCTCAGGAGTTCTACAGAAGCTGCTGGGGTGAAGCCAGCACTGCATCACTGTTGAAAGTTTAAGACCATACAGACCAAGGCCTGTAAGACTTGGGCAGGGTTTTATCGCAGAGACAGTGCAATGCAAAGAGAAGACCTGCTATAAAAGTAAGAATATGCTTTGCAGTGGAAAGCCAAAGACTAATCCAAATTACTGCTCTGCAAGCAATGCTAGCACCAAAATGTAGATTTGGCAAGAGTTTTGCATAAGCACTGCTTAGGCTTAAGCTACTCATTCTTTAATTAAATTTGATTTTAATTAAATATTAAAATGTTATTGTGACTTAAGGTTTATTGCCAGCTTCACCTGTTAAACCCTGAATAGTTGGACAACGTATTCCTGGAGAGGAGACGTAAGCTGACTAAGGTAAAACAGAGAGACTGTGAGATTTAATTTGATGTTAAGATTTGTAAACTTTACTAATTTGATTGCGAAACACCTTTTAAGCAGCTTGGTAAGTTAGTACATTTAGGCCTTCCAATTCCATGTCTCTGCCAGGGGGATTACAAGGTGTGATTTTTTAAAAAAAAAAAAAAAAAAGCTATGACAGTGTGCAGGCACACATAGGCATTTGCACGCACAGATGTAATTAAAAAGAGCAGTTTTGAAAAATGTTGTCAAAAATAGATGTAGTCTGAATGTCTTCTCTACACTCAGATTTTGAAGTTTCCTCCAGTTACCAATATCTATTTTAGAAACAGACTTTGTGTGGTAAACTCAGCTGGAGTTCCCTGTCTGCTGTTGAAAGTTAACTTAGGTCTATTTGCTGTTTCAGATTGGTAGGAATACTTGCATAGGCCAGAATCTCATCCAGAAAGTACAGCCTGAAATAAGTACTCAGCAAAGGGAGACGGGCAGTGTAACGGAGCTAGTGCATAATTTCATTTTTAACTTGATTATTAAGAAATTCCAAGTCATGGAAAACTTCAAGGCATAAAAGAATTTGTGTGTCAGTGAGATTAACATCTTCATTTTCTGGTAAGACTCAGACATTAATAATTAGACCTAACCCATCTTTGTTCTTTCAGGCTGTTACGTATATGAAGTCAAACTAGTACGCATCAAATACTCTCTTTATGTTAAAGGTTTCTTGACATATTTTGTTAATTTTAGACAGTGAATTGTGTTGTTGAAAACCAAGGGAAAATAAGGAATGTTTTCTTGTGTGGTTGCAGGGTCCTATGTCTAAGATCCCTTAGAATACTTCATATAGCTTTATTATATTTTTTTAAACTTTTTTGTACATGTGACAACTATAAATACTCCAAAGGCCACCTTTTTTATTTGTGAACTGGAACTGGTCTTTGAAGAGAATTCACCCACAGCTTTAAACTATTTTCTCAATTGCTTTGTAATGTCTTTGGAGCATTCAGTTTCTGAAAGGAAAGCATGTAATACAGTCTTTTCACAGTGTCTTCTCTTATTGGGAGGAGACATGGGTTTAGCATGCTACAGCGAGCAAGGTCTTATTGCAGTACACAGTACCAGAAAATACACTTTGTAAAGAGCAAAATAGCTTCCAAAATGAACAACTGAAAAAAAAAAAACCTGTGCTTTGGAAAATGGACGTGTGCCACTTCTAAAGAGAGTTTTCATTTTAGGCAGACTGCTGTTGAAGATGTTTATTACATCTTTATTACATTTTTTATTACAGCTTTTGAACCTATCCTGTGCTGTAAATCCGAGGTTGTAAGGTGACATTACATAAATGAGGAAAGTGACCAGTGTAGGACAGGCTCTTTTAGGAGGATTTACATTGTATATGACAGATTCCTGGAGTTAACCTGGTAACTTACTTTCGGAGCTACTTCTCCTCCTTTTTCTCACAAAGTAAGAGGAGTTGGAAAGGATAGATAGGTGATGGAATGTATCTTAGGATAAACTGGAGAGTGTTTTTCGTATTAAGAAGATTAACATAAATTTAAAAAAAAAACAAAACGAACAAACAAAAACAACATAACTTTTAGTTTTTAGATACTTCTCTCCATGTTTGTAAGATAACACTGCACCAGTTTGCATTTGGAAGGGTATCTCCCTTAATCCACATACTCTTGTGCCTCTGATACTGATGGTCATTTTTCCACCGGAAAGAAATATGTCCAGTTTCTGGTTCTGTTTTAGGAGGCGCGGTCTGACAGAAAAGCTCTCTGCAAGAGAGATACCTTTTCTGATCTTGAAGGGAAGTGTTAAAAGTTGATAGGAGTTTTATACAGCTTAACAGTGCTGCTATTTGGGAAAACTGATAACTGGAGTAACAGAAATGGAAGCTGGAACTACAGGAATAGAAGATCCTTTCTCCTACTCATCTTCCAAAAACAAACTAACAAAATAAATGAAAAAGACCTGGCACTGGCAAGTGTTTAGTGTAGTAGTAGTTACTCCCACATCCAACTTTCATGCTTTCCTAGGAGACAAGAAGCAGCATTATGCATTTCTTCTTCCAGCTGAGCATAGAAAGAGTGAAAGGTATTTTATCCAGAAGTTTACGTAAAGGTAAAATGTAAGAATGTGTCCAGCTTGCTCCATTGCATGCCCATTTTCTCCTCACCCACAGTGCTGGGAACGCGTGCTAAGCCTGGTAATTATTATTTCTTTATCTAATATCACTTACAGTGTGTTAATTACTGCACAAGTACTGGAGCAGTGTGACCCCTGAACTTTCTGGAATTTCCTGGATTCTTCCTGGAATCCCAGATACCTGTAGTTTCACTTCCCGTGATGGACTATTTTTTAGTGTGGAGTCTTGTGTATTTTTAACTCCAATATTTAAGACCATGTATGTTTGGCTGGACACTAGGAGAAAGCAACTTTTTTTTTTTGTTATTGTTATCAAAGATTATGTATCTAAACCTTCCAGTGGGGCTTGCATTTTAGCTGAAACGAAACATAGTAGTATCCGGAAAAGTCTAGTCTTGATATGGAGTTAGGGTGGGAAATAAAAAGTATGCTAACGAGAAACTTCAAGATTTTTTTGCGTTTTCAACAGTGAGGGCATCATGTTTCTAAGAATTTTCACATAAACTATATGATGATAATTATCTGTTTTACCTGTTTCAAAAAATCATCATAAACCTGAGCACCATTCCCCACCAACACCCCGATTTCACACTACTTCAAAAGGACAAAGCATATAACATTTGCTGTGGTGATACGCATGAATATATTGGGTAGTAGGAGTACGGAAAATGACGCAGTTTGAATTAAATTAAAAGCTGTCAGTGTGTAACACTTTGCATCTGTTCCCTTCCATGAGTAGATTATGGAGAAGATAAGATGTACAGCTTAGACTGGCAATGCCTGCATTACTGATGATATGTTGTAATGATGGCAAGTGATTGAGTTAATGTGTTCATAAGAAATTAATTCATCTTACAGTCTCTGAAAAATATGAAGTTGAAACTCAGCAGAACAGTTAACATACACCACAGTAGACAAAAGCAGTATATGCAGTTATTTGCTAGCTCAGTTCTTTGTAATTAGGGTGCTGTGTCCTAGACTTACTGAACTTATGACTTATTCTTTTAAATTCTTCCTTGCGTAATCATCCTTACTGAGCAGGCACGGCGTTTTCAGGGTGCCTTTTAAGAGCATTCTTTGATACATTCAGTTTTTGTTATAAGTTGAATACGTTAATTCCAACATTAAGCTGCATCAACTTGTGTGTTTATTTTACTGCAGAATCTGCCGGAGAATTTCAGTGATTGCAAACTGAAAAAGAAGGGGTTGGTGAAAAGGGTTCAGGTGAGTATTTTTATTTTTTGTTTTTCCATTAATGCTGGGCACTTGTATACCAAGAGTTTGTGAAAATCAGAGCTGTTTAGTGCTTAGATTTTTTCAGTGTTTGTTCTTACGTTGGTATTTCTTAGGACCTCCCTTTAAAGGGTATTTAATAGCTTTATAAAACATTATATGAAAATACAGGTTTTCATAGTTCATGCTGTTTCCGGATAATGTTTGTAATTTACATTAGTGGCTGGCCTTACGGCAGCCTGATGATGTAAAGTAATTCTGATAAGTTATAAGGAAAAAGGGATGATTCCTCCTTTCCCATGTCTTGGTGGGCTGGTGTAACGAATGAGGTCTGGGCACAAAGATGCAGTCAACTCTAACTCCTGCTGGACCATGCTAGAAGTGTTCTTTGGAAAGTTTAGCTTCTATTGCAGTGTACCAGCTTTCTATGGCGGAATCTCTAAAGTATAATCTATACAGAAGAACAGCTTTGCTGGGCATGGGGTTTTTAATTGCTTTGCCATTTTACAATGCTTAAAAATTCCTAGGCATTGTTTTCTTAGAGACCTTGAGATGAAGGTTTGTTACTAAATACTGGAATTCATCCTTCCACCCTCCTCCCCCAAAAGCCAAACTTCCATAAATGAGGGGTAGTGCTACTCATATTACTGCTTTTATTTGTGTTCTGCTGTATGTATTGTGCTTCAGTCACAGGTTAGATTCCTGGAAATTATTTGTGAAAATACCTTGCATTCATATATGGAGTTTAAATGTTTTGTCTTTTAGTATAACCTTATTAAATACTTTCTATAAACGTTTCCCAAACTTTTTAAAATAGACATTTGTTTTAAAGGAAGCCTTATCAAGAAGTACCCGATAGTAGCAATGTTATAACTTTAGGGACAAAGCCCTTTGTTACAGAGTTAAGTTCAGATAATGCAAATTGAAATGAAGATGATTGCTGGTGTAGCTGTTTTATTTGGGGCTCTGAACATGCTTTTGACTCCATGCACTTAACCAAAGTAGCAAAAATTTGTAACGGAGGTATAGCTATCACCCTCATGGCAAGCTACTGGAGCTCCACTCTTGGGTGAAGTTATTGCAGAAATAAGTGGCGTTTTGTACAAGAACTGCTGTTAAAGCATAAAACAGACTCTGTTAAGCAGAGATCAGAATTACTGTTGTGCTTTTGTAGGCACGGTTTTGTGCAACTGTAGTTTATAAACCCTTTGAGGACTGCAGAAGAATCTAAGGGGTTTCAGACCAGAGCAGTCAACAACCTTGTTTTTCCAGAGCCAGAAAACGATGGCAAGTTATGCTCTTAAGCATTCATGAAAGCAAGGGGGAGCTATTAACTGACTTCCGTTGCTGGCAATCGCGTGTCTTCCAGAATGGTGAGACAGGTATAAAATACTTGCAGCCAGCAGCTGCAATTTTTACACCATGACTTTTTCATCCCTCAAATCCTTACAGAAGTGAGTTGATGCCAGCTCAAGGGATTGGTTGAAGACAGATGATTCAAAACAGTGTGATGGTTAAGAAGCATTCACCTGGCACAACAGTCTGCTGCTCTAGAGGGAAGGAAGTTTCTTAATGTCGTTTTAATGTAAATAACATTAAATATCTGGTTTGACTGTTAAAGTCTAGTGCAGACATAGCAAAACTATGTGCAAGACGTTTATAGATAGTGGGAGAGTCCTCTCAGAAGCTACAGTGTACTCGCATACATTGGAATTGGCCTGAAAGAGTTTATGGGCTTAAAGTGCGCTGTGTACAGCACCACGTGACGGGTGGCTGCTGGCTCTTAATTGCTGTGTTGCTATACTTGTAAGAACTTGCGGGCAGGCTCTAAGAAAGCTTAAGGCGCTGTGGACTGCCCTTTTTGGAAAGGAGCCTTCTGTCTTTTGAGGCACACCAGCTACCTACTGATAAACATGGGGTTCATGTTGCTGTGTAGTCCTGAGAAATAGAAGAGGCCTTGGTTTAATGAAAGCTTATTTTAGATTTCACTGAGTAGGTTTGTTGCTCCCACCTTTGGCTACAGAATTATGTGTTCTAGAGAGGAGTTTAAAAGTCATGTTCCAGACTGAAGCACTAACTTACCTGAACCTTTATGATCCTTGTTGTTGGTTATGAACTTTGGATCAACTCAAAGAACTTGAGCGGCAGGACTGGTGAGGATGGGCAGCCACGTTGCCTTATCAAATGCCATGCTTCTGTTGGATTCCGGGTAAACAAAATTGCGAATAAGCTATTATTAAAACTGAACTTACAAGGCAGTTGTTGAGTTGGCTTCTTCAAACTCATGATGGAAACTGCAGTTTCTGTTCTTAAGAAGGATCTACAGTTGCTGTAATTTCATCCCCAATAACATTTGTTTGTTTCTTGTTCTCAGGTTTTTCTTGCCCAGTGTGATACGGTTGAAGGAAATATTGGTCAAGAAATGGACAAGCTACAGTCAAAGAATTTGGCCCTGGCAGAATGAGGCATTGCCCTACGAAATTAGGAAACATAATTGCTCTATGAGCAAGAAGAAAAGTTTGCTCTTTGTTTTGGAGCACGTATTCAGCTTTTTTTTTTTTTTTTTTAAGCCCAGTCTGTTAGACTGGTATTAGTCAATCATTTCTCACTGGTTGTCTTGTTTGCCGCTTGGTTAGACCTATTATTTTGAAAAGAAAATCCTTCCTGAAGAATTACAGAAACAATCTTTGTGGTGAATTGCTATGTATCTTATGGACGACTGTTTAGTTAACTAAATTACGAAGTTTGCAGTGATGGGCAGTTTGGTCTGATATGTCTTTGAATTTATTTACAGCTCAAATCAGAGAAGGTCTATAATCCTGTAAGTGCCATAAGTTGCAATTGTAGGACTTCAGCTTGATTGAAAAAGGCAAACTGAGACGACATCTGTGAAAGTCAAACGTTGTAGTAGACAGTTCAGAGCAATAAAAAAAACCCTACGCATTTGTATCTATGTAATGTTTGTATGCATTTATAAATATAAGAAAGCTTAAATATAAGGGAGTCGTACCTATTTTAGCCTTAAATTGTCATAATAGATGGCATGTACTGTAACATGTATGGTACTTAATTTTGAGTGGTGCTTTAAGTTGTTACTGAGCTCCTTGATACAGACTTATGTTTTTTACAGAGATTTCTGATGTACTGTGGTTTTTATAGATTATTCTTATTTTTATTGTTTGTGTTCCGCCTTGAGTTATGGTGGGAAATGAAATGAGATTACTCATGCTGCTCATATACCGAGGGTTCAGTTCAAGCAAGGTATACTAAGGAGCTATTTTCAAAGGGTTTTTTATACTTTTTTTCTTGATTTCACAGAATTCATGATGCTATATTTAATGGAAAATTGCAGTGATTATTTCTAGTCTGCTAAGGTAATCGGTTTTTATAACATGTTACAAAGTGACACAACTTTACTTTGGTTATGTGACTGAGGATTATGACTGATTCTTGCAGTCAGATATGTGCCGTGCTTTGCCTTCTCTGCTAGGTGAAAAATAAGCTTTTGTGGGAGATAGTAACTGTCAGGAGGTGCAGCCAACTTTGCAGTTGTTGGTCAGAGCCCGTAGCTAACGTACCTATAGTGGGAGTTGCTTTTTCACCGATGCTTCTGGTCGGTAGATCAGTCATAGACGCGGTGGCTGGTGAGGTAGTGGCTGGTAAGGAGCCGGTTTCGGAGGGAGAAGAAAAGCTTTCGTCTCAAATGAGTCAGACTGAGGACATTTAAAAATGGCCCTTAGGTAGAGAGTCTTCATCCGTATGTGGCTGTTTTAAGATTAGCTGTCCTTTCAAGACAAAAATAGGAAATATGTTTAAAAAAAAATAATGTTAATTTCTAATAAATTATAAACTTATCTAATACCTAAAGTAGTATTATTAAAGTCTTACCTTTGATGTTTGCAATTGGAGGAGCATTTCTTTAGTGAAAAATGCCATTGGACAAATGAAGTTATAGCCCTGCATTAGAAAGGGTCACTTTTATTCTAAAAATGCCTTTTGACCATACCAAGATTGCAGTTGCCATATTTTGTACTGTTAACCAGTTTCTTCAAGGTTGTATTTTTTCCATATGCAACTCTCTCGCCAGCATCTGTCGAGGATTTTAAGGACTAAACTCCTAGGAAGCTTGTCTGTCATGTTAGGAGAATGGTATGTTTGGCAGGACTGTGGATGTTTTTTCCTAGTCTGCTAAGTCAGGTCATGCTGTGTGTTCCCAGCACTTTAAGGTGAGGAGGAAGAAGAGTTGGTTGTAGCCATTTTTGTGAAGCCCTACTTAGAGTAGGACCAGATTCAGCTGACTCTTAAACCACCACCAGTGTTGCCTAATTCAGGGGATGCAGAAGTGTCCACTTTCCTGTGTTGGAGAGGATTCTCACCCTCTCAAATGTAAGTCCTCTTAACGCATTGAACTTTCACAGGTGCACATACAATAAGCAAAGTGTCCTCTTGGCCATGAAATGAGCTGGGAGCTGTGGTCATGGCTAAGACTGTGTCCCTTTCTGCTGCTCCTTCCTATTTTTCTTTCTTGCGTGAGAACACTAAGGCTATGGGCAGACATTGTCTTCCCAGCACTCCTTACCAGAAACTGCTGCTTGTTGTGAGTGCATCCTCAGCCTGGAGTAACTTCAAGATGTTCCGTAGTAGATCTTTTGATAATCTGGTACTTGAAGGCAACGAGAGTGGTGATGAACCTCTCCCTCCAGCACATCCAGATTCAGCAAAGGGTAGGTGTCCTGAGCTGAAGTTACCTTGCGGTGGTGACTCCTGGTGTCAGAGCGTTTGGTTTCTGGGACAAAAGTATCTGTACAAAGACAAACTTTTGCAGGAAGAAAATTCTTGTCTTCCAAATATAAAAATGAGTTAATTTGTTTTGGAAAATAGATGGTTGTATTTAGAGTTATCTAAGACCTTCTAGAGTGGATTGACTTTTATACTTAATATGGAAAGAGGAGCCCTACGCTTCATTTTTTCATAATAGCCTTAAATTTCAGTAAAAGCAAACTTCTGTGCTTTTGAAAGTGCAGCAGACTGCAACTGTGGGAGGAAGGGGAAGGAAGAGGTGATTTTAAATATTCTTCAGAATTTGTAAAGGCAAACATAGAGCTCAGTCAAGCTTAAGGTATGTTCTCTCACTGATTCTGTAGCATCACAGGTGTACTGTGATACCTGTTTTGCTACTGAATCATTCCCCCCTGCCACCCCCAGCCATCTGCCCTGATGGTGTCAAAGAGAAGTGACTCCCTTTGGCCTTGGTTGCACTTACCCCATCGTCTTCCTCCGGTCACCGTGTTAATCTGGCTGCATTTACGCACCTGGGGTTTCCCACCCAGGCAAAACCTCTTACCGCAAAGTTTTCTCTTTTATGAAAATGGAAGTTGAATCATGCGCCGCCCCCCTCCCTGTCCCATCCCCCCCCGCCCCCCCGCCTTTCTCCCTCACCTCCCTGTAAGCTGCTGTGGGAGGTGAATCAAGCACGATGTTGAGGGATCCACGGAGCCCGGAGCCATGGGACGGTGTGTAATGGGCTGCTCATAGTGATGGCCTCCTCGGTGACGACGTCGTCCTGAAGGTAATGCTGCTGTCAGCCTGGAGGAACACTTCCTTCACTTTTTAGCAGTCACTCGTGGTTTGGAGTGGAGTACTTGACACTGTGGAATGTGGGGCTGGATTTTTTTTATTTACTTATTTTATTGTGCTATGGTACATGAAATGGTAAAAATAAAACTATGGAACGTTCTCTGCCCTCCTTGGTCATGGTGTGGTTACTAGAGGCTGTAGGTGGGCTGTGTTTTGGTGGGGAGAATCCGTATGCTGCACAGTGTGGGCTGTGTTTGGGAGCAGCAGCCGGCCGTGTGCCGCGCCGCGTCCTGTGCGATGTACCGTGCTGTGCCTCCAGAAGGGCTGCGGGGGCTCAGCCCCAAACCTCACCGCCATTGGCAGCCAGCCC
The DNA here is from genome assembly GCF_964199755.1 of Larus michahellis. Lineage (NCBI taxonomy): Eukaryota > Metazoa > Chordata > Aves > Charadriiformes > Laridae > Larus > Larus michahellis. The sequence continues at coordinate 99,568,110 of NC_133897.1, read as the reverse complement.
TGCCATAAAGAAAGCTGGGGGGGCATTTAAAAGGACTTTTCACAGTTGGGTTGCCCGCTGAGGGTTTCTGGACCTGGGTGTATGGGTGGGTTTGGGGACACTTTTCAGGGAGGTTATTCAGAGGCGTGGCCTAACAGCTGGATTAGGGAATTTGTTCAGGGGTGTGGCCAGACAGCTGGATTATGGTGCCCCTCTAGTTCCGGTGGCGCTCTGAAGGTTTAATTGCTGAAAAACCTGATGAAGGCGGAGAACCTAATTCTGTCCCATTGCCCACATAATTTCATTTCTCCTGGTGCTGCCCTCCCCCGGGGGCGGGGCTTCCTGTTCTGACCACGCCCCACTATAAGCCACGCCCCCGACGCCTTCTCCCCGCCCTCCCCCGGCGTAGCCTCGCTCTGGCCGCTGGCACCGCCCCTCCCGCTGTGGTCGCCGGGAGAAGATGGCGGCGGCGGGGCTGGGTCCGGGTCGGAAGCAGGTGCGGCAGGAGGAGCTGCGGCGCCTCATGCGGGAGAAGCAGCGCCAGAACGCGGGAAAGAAGCGGATCGATTCGCCCTTCGCCAAATATCCTCGGCAGCGGGGGCTTCCCGGCCCTCCCCTCAGGGGCAGGCCCGGTGGGGCGGGGGTGGGGCGGCGGTGGCGGGGCGGTGAGGTGAGGGACGGGGAGTCCGCGCCGCAGCCCCCTGCTTCCCTTAACGGCGTCCGCCACGTACAACAGCCTGGGGCACCTGAGCTGCACGCTGTGCAACGCGCCGGTGAAGAGCGAGCTGCTGTGGCAGACCCACGTCCTGGGCAAGCAGCACCGTGAGGTGAGCGGCCGTCGGCTTCCCGCCCCGGCGGGCCGGGGAACGGTGCCGGCGCTACGGGGGCCCTGGCTGCCCCTTGGCTGGGGGTAGGGGGTGTCAGCTGGACTCAGCGGGGCTCTGGCGGGGCTCGTGTTGTTGAGGGGTAACCGGGCAGCAGGTGAGGAGGGGGGAGGACGGAGCGGGGTGTGTGCTGCTTTCTGAGGTGTGTGCTGGTAGATAACAGCTGAGCATCTGCTAGGAGAGAGTAGCGTAAAAACAAGCCTGATTGGTTTTGTTTTCTTAAAACCGATGTACCTATTGAAAGGCCAGCACTTGACAGAATCGTCCTGCATCTTTCAAGGGTCGCACTCTTAAGATCCTGGAGTCATAGAATGGTTTGGGTTGGAAGGGACCTTAAAGGTCATCTAGTTTCAACCCCCCTGCCATGGGCAGGGACACCTCCCATTAGACCAGGCTGCTCAAAGCCCCATCCAGCCTGGCCTTGAACACTTCCAGGGATGGGGCATCCACAACTTCTCTGGGCAACCTGTTCCAGTGCCTCACCACCCTCATAGTGAAAAATTTCTTCCTGATATCCAATTTAAATCTCCCCTCTTTCAGTTTAAAACTGTTAACCCTTTAACCCTTGTCCTATCGCTACATGCCCTTGTAAAAGGTCCTTCTCCAGCTTTATTGTAGGCCCCCTTCAGATACTGAAAGCTGTTCCTATGTTAGCGACAGTTTTTAACTGTCACTTTTCTGCAGCTTGGACTTGGAAACCCTCCTTGGGATTGCTTTGTTACCTGTATCTTATCAACTGACAGCTTACAGTTAGGAAAATGTGCTTTTTTTTCTTTATAATTTAGCAGTAAAAATAAATAATATGTAAAACAGTTTTATGGAGCTTGTAACTAGGAGGCAACCTGAAATCTGACTTTCTTTTTTTTTATCTTTTTAAATTCCGCTGCTGCCGCTTAGCAGAAACTGAGAGATGGCATTTAATTTTACAAGTACTGAGGAAAAGACCAAAAGAACTGAGGGGTTCCTAGTTCATTGCGTGCACTCTGAGTAGATCATAGTGGCAAGGCACAGTAACGTGTCTTTAACACTACTGCCGTGTTTTAATTTTGAAACACTTAATATTCCAGGACCTTAGGATGAGCCCAGCCTTCCTGCTCTTTCCCCCAGTGTTTTACCGCTGTAAATGTTACTGATCTTAGCCTTTCCTTTCTCACTGGTGCGGCCTTGTGCAAGTGTCAGTTCCTCTGCCCCTATGCCACATCATTCACGAGGCTGACGGAAACATTGGTCTTGGTTTCTGCATCTATGATGTCTACTTCAGTGATCTTGTTCTAGAAAGATACTAGCTCGCTTCAGTAAACTGTTCTAGAAGCTCTGTGTTTTAAGCTGCAATCTAGAAGTTTCTGCTAGGAAAGCTTCCTGAATTTTGTACTTCTTCACAGAGAGTTGCAGAATTAAAAGGCACTAAGCAGACAGCATCAGGTTCAGCTGCTACCACATCATCTCATCCTGTCAAGAGAAAAACTGTTGACACAGAAAATACAGAGTTAAAGAGAGTAAAAGGTAAGGATAGAAAAATATTTATCAGGCACTTGCCAGAATCTAGCCATTTTACATCTTGAATGTTTTTGGTTTGTTTTATTTTCTGTGGAAGTGAGTGTGGATACACAAGACTTTTGAGTGAATGTCAGCTTGTTGCTGCTGAAAAGGGAAAAAGTCTGTCTTACTCTTTCTCTCTGAGTTCACTGATCAGGAGAAAACTGCACTTCTGGTAGTTTACCTAGTTTTCTTCTGGGTTACTGGGTTAAATTATGTCATGGAGCTGTGGGCTGGGTCCAAACAGAACCAGAAGCAGTGTAAGTTAAACACTTCACTTGCCCTGAAGTTGTGCTATTCCTTGTCAGTGGGATTAAGCCACTGGTTTACCTCAAACCGTGCATGAAAGTTCATGCTAAAGAAAAGATAGGGTTTTTTTTCCCTTGGTGCTACTGAATATGTCAACATATTAAATATATGAAAGTGTGCATGTGTGAACTTGCGGCTGTAGTAGGAGTGTGTTAGAGGGATGTATCTTTTAAAAGCACGGACTTTAAGAAGTGATTCTTGCCTGTTACACAGGTACAGACGAAAAGCCACATACGTCTACATCTGGGTAAGTAGATCTTATCACGTATGAGTTTTTTGTACTACCTGCTGCATTCTCACCCTGTTCTTCCTCATCTCTTCCTCCTAGCCAAGGGCAAAGATTCAGAGAATCAGTAGATCCCTGCTTCTGCTCATTTTCTAATGTGTGTCTATATTCCTGAACATGGCAGCATCGTTCTCAGTGCAGATGAGAAAAATCATGGTATTAACTCTAGGGTCTCTGACAAAACAGGAATTCTTTTACTGTCACTATCAGACTTTTAAGGATTAATATGTGGTGGTATTATGCAGTTTGCTAGAATGAAAATAACTAGATCATGGCATGCACTCTAACGCTAGCATACTGCAGAAGAGATGGTAGTATGAAATTTAAAACTCTCACAAATATAGGAGTGCATTTGACTTCAAGGGATTGGGTTAAGCATCTTACTGCCACTAAAGATTTCTGATGGTATTTGTACATCTTTCTGGGATTGGTAGTTGTCACGCGAGGCCTGCAGGTCTCCCGTACACTTCTTCACAGAATAAATTATTATTATCTTGCATAGATGTTACATGCTGCTATCTTGACACTAGAAGACGCTTACCTTGTAGAAATTTTGAGTGTGCGTGCAAAATTGAGAGGTTGAGAGGTTTGTTCATTATTAAACTGATCAGTATGATTATTTTAAAATATAACCTGGAAAAATGTCTCCCTTGGAGGCCTGCAGCTATTCTGGGTGTTCTCAATTGCTGAGCCTGTGTGGCTCTTCTAAGCTGCAGTTCTGAGCAGCAGTAGATACCCAAAATAAGCAGTTGTGTAATACGTCAAGGTTATCAAGGTTTATGTGGCATCAGTATGACCGCTGAACTATGAATTCGTATTCAAACTTTGTATGTAATGTGTTCACAGCGGGTATACTGATCCGATTAGCTTTGAGTGAGGAAATAGAATTACCTGAGCTGCCATTCCTCCAAATGCACTTTGTCATGGGATGTTTTTATTAATGTTTCTGATCTTGAATATTCAAATACAAAAATGGAACTGAAGTGTGATCTGAAATGTGTTTTCAGAATTAACCTGAGCATTTCTGGGGAACTTCAAACAAAAGCAATGAATATGTGCTGCCTTCAGACGGTGGTTACATTGGTAGTCATGCAGTTTCGGGTATTGCACAATATCTAAAAGATCATATTCCTCACAGATTGAATAGGCTTCAGATGCTAGACTTTAAATTATTTTTGTGAAGTTTGAAATAGTTATGTTGTGTGTTCTTTACTAGGCTACCAGCAGATTTTTTTGATGAAACAAAGCAAGATACTGCAAATGAACAGCTTTCAAAGCGTCCAGGTCCCAGTTTATTGTCAGGAAATTACGATGATGATGATGAAGAGGAAGAAGAGGAAGAACAAGAGGAATCAAACAAATCTTCTGTTATGCCTAAAACTGAAATTCCACCTCCAACTCAAGAAGTAATAGCTAATTCTCTGCCTGCAGGTAATGCTGACTGAAATAGGAAGTGATTCAGCAAGGAGAAGCTGTGTTTTAACTGATGATGGAAGGGTTTTCATTTATTTTTCTAATTATTCCTGCTAGCTGGTTAGGGTGTGTAATACTGGAAGTAGAGAAAGGAGATTCTTTGCTGGTTTGTTATTGTGTAGTGTTTTCTAAATATGCTTGTTGATTTTATGTTCTAATTGTTTGAGGCTGTCAAGTGAAATAATGTCTGGCTGTTCTTCCCTTGGTTCAGTAAGGTATTAATTGAAATTCCTGTCTAGTCAGAATTTTATAAAGAAGCTTGAACAGTTGTTCTTTTTGCTCATAGGCTTGTGTTCTTTCTTATAGACTTCTTTGACAGCAAAACTACAGCTGCTCCTATAGTTTCCCATTCAGGATCCATACAGAAAGCAGAGATACAAGAGAAGATAGTGGAAAGGTAGGCAGTCAAATATTGATAAATTTGGGAATTGTAAATAAATATTATCTTTTCAGGAAATACAAACTGTGATCACTTAGAAATCTGTCATATTTTTAACTTGTATTCAGAATAGTTTGTATATATGTCAGCCTCTATCACTATTTCAGACAGGTATTTCGCACCCTGGGGACAGGATAAGAGATGGAGCAATGCCATACAGCGTCTGTTAGACATCTCTATTTGCAAATAATTTTAACACAGGATACTGTTGAAGCTTAGTGTCAATCACTGCTTTTAGCTGTTTAAAGAAAACCATTTGCTTGTTCTCTAGTAATGGTTCATCTCACTCGGGCACTTTTTTAGACAGTTGTTTAGGCTTTCAAAAGTAGAGACTGTGCTGTTAAAATGTTAGAGTGCTTGGCACTCTGGAAAGAATAGTTTAAGAAGCCTAAGCTCTTGTTTTGACAGTGAGGTTTAAACCTGCCTGTGCAGTTCTTTTAAGTTAGATAAGACCAAACTAAAGAAACAAGTTTTGATGGTTGTAGGTAAAACTTGGGGAATAAAAAAACGTGTTTAATTTCTAGGTCCTTTTATAAAAGTTCTATTCTTGACTATTTTAAACTCTACAATAAAGCAGGTCGTAAAGCGTTAACTCAGGATAATAGTAATCAAACATTTCAGGAAAGAAAACACTGCTGAAGCTTTGCCAGAAGGTTTCTTTGATGATCCTGAAGTGGATGCAAAAGTAAGTGATCTGCTCTTTTTATGCTGCTGGATTTATTTCTGCCAGTTGTAATGATTTTCTGAGTAGTAAGAATGCTTTTTCAGGTAATTAGTCATACCAGAATATAAGGAAATGACTGAACTATTTCATTCTGTATTAATTAGAAGACATGAAAAGGGACAGAAGCGGGCAGGAAGAGCTTGTTAAATCATGGCTCAGAATGTATTTTTGATTATGGTTCCTTTGTGGCTGTTAGAGAAAACCTAAGAAATGTTATTTGTTGGTTAAAATGCTGGACTCGGATTTGGACAATCTAACTGTTACTTTTATTTCATCATCCCAGGAAAAGCATTTCACCTAATTTGTACGTCCCATTCTGCTTTGGATTCGAGGATATAAAAATAGTTCTCTTATGTCCTTTGAGAGATCCTGTTGAAAAGTGTTAAGAGTTACTATGTGACTCGTACTATACACGCTCTTTGAATGAAAATAGTTAGATTATGGCATACACTGCAATCTCTAGTACTGGCATGCTACAACAGTGAACTTGGTCTTCAGCCTTCTTGTCTTTTACCACTGTGGGGTTTTTTGATGCTCAGAAAAGAAATATGGGCATTCAGTGTGTTTCTCAAAAAAACCCCACAACTAAAAATCTTGGAATTTCGATCAAAATAATTCGTACTTCCTTCAACTTGCACAGTACCAAATGATGACCCAAATAAACACTGATATTTGAAATACAAACCTTTTTTTTTTTAATTTACCACAGATTTGATGGCTTTCTTGTTTTCTTTATTGAAATAATAGTGTTGTAGGCTCAAAGTCTTTTTTTTTTTTTTCATTTTGTTTGAGTATATTTTCCTATTGTTCACACCCTAGAAGGCTGCTGGTGTATTTAAATTGGATTATGAGGTTGAGCCATGACTTCTGATTTGGAGACCTTCCAAGTAATGTTGCTTTATGTTCAGTTAATCCCCCTGTCCCAATTACAAGCGTAGGCGTCTCTTACTTGCTCTTGTCAACGTTCTTTTGGCACCACTCAGGCCCACATGTTGGCATATGTGAATAGTTTTGAAGAATGACATTTTGAATATTGAAATACGTAGCTGGAAAAGCCACGCTTTTCTTTTTTTTTTCTTCATATTACCACGTGTTAAATTTTTCAAATACTTAGTTTCACCATGAGTTGAGAAGCTTGTGCAAAGCAGGAATGCCTAGCAGGCAAAGGAGAATCTGCTTATATCTGCGAGGACACTGGTTAGTGATCTTTGTTCTGGTTGTCACCTCACTTGATAAAATTTACAAGTGGATACGTGTTCCAGTAAGCTCTTCCTTGAATCGTTTGCAGGTGCTCTTCTTTTTAAGGAGCCCTTTCTAAGTTTAGTTAATATGCAGGGGAAGGAGAATATTTGTGTCCTTGCTTATATTGAGATGGCTGCAGTGATTCTGTGTTGGAATCATACACAAACTAATTATTTTCAGAATTAACAGCGAGCCTTTGGAAGGGAGATTGTGGGCTTGAAAAATGTTGGTTCTTTACATCAGGAATTTATAAAGCATATAAATTCTGGATTAGATAAATATCTCAAGGAAAAATAATGTCTTTAGTGTTTAAATTTATTGTAAGAAATACAAATAATTATGAATTACAAAAGACAACCACAATGCATAATAACACAGTACATACACATATGATAGAAATAATCACAGAACAGAAAAATGAAATGATGACTATTACTTCCCAGTACGTAGTTTGCTTGGAAGCTTCTAATTTATTCTATAAACTTAATTCATACTACTGGATTTTGTATAATCATTCAGGAACAAAACGTACCAAACTGTTGTCTTTACCATGGTGATGACTGATGTGTTACCGAAAGAGAGGAATGAATAAAGGAAAAATAAAACTAATGCAAAAAGATGGTGTCATGAATTACTCTGTTCAAATTGCTTAGTTCTCCTAGCTACATAATTTCCAGCCAGGCATAATCTGTCATCTAACATATGGTATATGCCACATCTTCCAGTCTTGAATTGTGAAAGTTTTGGTTACACATGTAGATTATCTTGTTTATTTGCTTGTGTTAAAAACACAATCTGGTTCTGATTTACCTTAGTTGTAGATCTTAAACTCATTCTTACAGCTACTACTTTTTCAGTCTTAGTAATTAATGCAGTCTACCACAGAAGAAAAAGCTTTGCGTGTCGTTAAAATTGGTACGTAGCTGTACTATTTCTTCTGTTAGCCAACAAAATTAGACTAGATTTGAAATATAGTCAGACTATCTAATACCAGTCAGACTAGTGACTGAATCACTTGATACTTCATGTTATGCCAAAGGCAAATAATTCACTGCTTTTTGGCTTGTGAGATAGCTACTATATACGATTGAACAGGCAGCTTACAGAAGCATTTAAAAGTTATCAGCTGACATAGTGAAATTACAGACCATCAAGTTAACAGACTTAGTCACTTTTTTTAATCCAAACATTCCACACCATCCATTCTTAGTCAGTTATTCTTTAATGATACAGTCAAGGGTGTTGCTTTAATCCAGGAGTAGAGTCCGGTTTTTTTCCTCTAAAACCATTGTGCAGTTGCACTCCCTTATTCATATACATTGCTTAAACTGAAATGTGTTGACCAGACTTTTCTGAGAACAAAACATAATTTATCTTATTTCTCCAGCTGTTTTACAAAAGAGTCACTAGACATAAATTGTTAATAAGCCTGTTTTCTCATGTTCCTTAGGTGCGAAAAGTTGATGCTCCAAAGGATCAGATGGACAAAGAATGGGATGAATTTCAAAAGGCAATGCGACAGGTCAACACAGTAAGTAATGGAATCTATTTTTATTGATTCTAAGTACTATACACAATAAGGAAAACAACAGTTCCATGCAGCTCTGCAGAACGACTGACATCTGCATTTGTCAGCTGTTTGTTGCAATGCAGTGTGTGGTTAAACGCACTTTATAAATGAGCAAAGGGTTCCTTATATTTTCCACTTAAGGGAAATTAAATTGAAAAAACATTTGATCAGTATCCGGTCATCAATATATATCTAGTTACATTTGTTAAATTGTCTTTAAATAAGGTAGCGTATACCTCAGATCAGCGTCCTGTATCCAAACAGGACATAATTGTGGGCTCTTCTTTAGATGAGATGTATTCATATTTTAACCTTGAACAAACCAGAACAAAACACCACCCATTTGTCTGTCTTTTTCAAAAAGAATCTATGAAGTGTGGGTAACCTGGGTTTTATGGTTAATTTAAATGTACTGGAAAGGAACCCCAAAATTTGGGAAAGTGACAAAAGATTTTGCGTGTGAGAGATGTAAGTTGGCCATAATTTTTCTGTTCTTCCATTTTTCACTGTTTAGCGTTGCTCGGAAAGTCTTCCCGGAACAGGTTTCTTTCTGCCCTTTTGTACAACATAAAACTGTCACTAAAGATACCTGGTGTTCTCAATCTTCCTCTAGAGTATTTGCTATTTTTTTTTTTATTATTTTTAATTGTAAATAATTGCTCATATGTCAACTGCCAAGAAGAGTGGTGCAAAAAAATTTATCGTTGCTCATTTTAAAGTGGTCAGCGCTATAAACAGAGCGAATGTTCATACAAAAGCAGTGGTGGATACATTTTGCTAGCATTAGCCATTCAGATAATTCTTCAGCTTAGAAGGAATCTTCTCAGTTATGCGTGGACCATTGATTGCATAGCATCTCCCAGACATTCAGATTTGAGAAAGTATATGCTGAAAAAAATAACAGGTTAGAAACACTTCGGGATCTAGCGTGAATATTTAACCAATACTTTCAATAAGCTTGTGTAATGAAGTCCCAAGCATTGGGATATAGCTCCTATTTCAGCCTCAGACTTTGGATGCGCGGAGTTTCTTTATGCCCCGTTTCAAATAGTAGTGTATTGAAAAATTCAAAAGGTTAATCCCAGAGCAGCCAAACTACTTTTCATTTTTAGTTTTAAGAAAAAACCAAAACATTTCCATTTCAAATTAAACCAGATCAGTTTTTTCTGTATCTGCCTCCAGAGTCTTTTGTGAAGGTGGGAGTATACGCATAGGAGATTGACATTCACTTGAGGTAGAGGGGAGGAAGGGGAAGACACAGACATCAAAAAGGAACAACAGTGGAATTCAGGATGAAGGTGAATTTTCTTAGCGCTTTTCTGGTTTAGATTTCAGAAGCAATAGTGGCAGAAGAGGATGAGGAGGGACGACTAGATCGTCAGATTGGAGAAATTGACGAGCAGATGTAAGTAGATCAATTTTTCCTCAAACTTTCTGTTCTCCAGCAGTAATGGATCGCTATTTGACTAGAGTGATAAAAACATTTTCAATTTTAATTTTCTGTGATAGTACCTTTCACGAATCACCTAAACATTTGAAGGAGAAAGACCGACTCCCTCAGATTGCAGAATGATACCTAATAAAAACATGAATTTTGGTCCAAAGTTATGTAATTATTTGCAAAGAGAGAATGCACTAGAATCACTGAAAATACAGCAAGCAGGCATGGGCAAAATAAAGCAATAGAAGGCAAATTCTTTGAACAAACTGTCCCTGTTGGATATTCTGCACTGCAGTTAAAATTTTGATAATGAGGTTTGTGTTTTGACCATCCATTTGTTGGACTGAAAATGCCCTGTTCTGTGACTATCCTTGTTTCTAATAAAAGTTTACTTAAAGGTTTTGTTGAATGATGCACTTCATTACATGAAGTGGGTTTTTTTGTTTTGTTTTTTTGATGTGGTAGGTGTAGCGGTTGGATAAGCATTAGTTTAAACTCCTAAGTAACCTGAAATACAGCTTAGTGGAACAGATCGTTAGCATTATCATGTAGCTTAACGCGTTGATTAACAATTATTATGACAATGGTAGCAATCGAAAAGAAAAAGATGAATTCTGATTTTAATGAACCTTGCAACAAAAAGAAGACACTAAAAATTAAAGGAACACTTAAGCCATCTGGCCGGATTGACATGCTGCAGATAGTGAGCATATAGTAGCAATAGCATTGGGTTCAAACTGACTTTGACAGTACAGGAGTGTCTTAACAATGTTCATGTAATTCTGGAGAGGGCTTGAGCTAAACCTGGCTGTCTGTTTGCATTCATTTTTAACAGTAGTTTAGGATGCTATAGTACGTAGAACCAATTTCAGGAATTTGTAGAGAATTTCAGGTTTGTTACCATAATTATTTTTCCCCCAAACAGAAGTTCCAAATAGATTTTTAAAGACTGTTTTTGTAGCTTTGACTTCTGAGTGCATTTAAATGCAGCCATTTTAAGTTAAATTAAAAATCAAATTAATTGCAGTTACATTCATGTTTTCCTTAGCCTTCAAATCTTCAGCTGTGACTGCATGTGAGTAATCGTATTGCAGATATGCAAGGAGAAACGGATGCAGATAATAATCTTTCCTTGTTGACCCTTCATAGCAAATAGGAATGAAAGAAGCAAGGATGTATTTAAGTCAAGCTGATACTACTTGGCATTTTCAACAACATATCCTGTTAAAACGGCAAGTTATAAAACATTTTTCAAGGACAGAACTTTTTAAGTAAATGGAAAACTGAAACTCGTGGATTGTGTTTACTTGAAAAGTTCTGTTGTAGCACACAGTAAGCAGATAAAGGATCTGAACGCTTGTGCTGCTTTTTTATTTTCAGAGATGCCACCACTAAGTTATAAAAATTGATAGCCAGTTGATATCTCACCTTTCTAACATAAATGAAAACCATAAGCGGAGCAAAGAATAGTGTCTCTTCCTGTGTGGAAGTGGATGTTGGTTTGTGGTGGTATTGCAGTTGTTAAAATATTTGGATTAGATCTCCTTGCTAGAGAACCGACCGCATCTCTCCTCTCCTCTGGTCAGTTTCCACGTGATTAATACAGAGAAGGTGCACTAGCATATCGGAGCTTTGTTTATCCAAAGGTGGGGAATTAAAATCCAGCACTGCAGAAAATCCAATTAATGTGCAAAGCATTAATAGGTGGTTTGCTTTTCAACAGTGAATGCTATCGCCGTGTTGAGATTTTGCGTAACCGCCAGGATCTGATGAAGGAGAAGTTAAAGGAAGCCATGAGGTTAAGAGCAATGCAAGAGAAAGAGGATGAGGCTATTGGCAGCGAAGACGAAGAAGAGCTGCAGGATTTGCTGTCTCAAGACTGGCGGGTGAAGGGGACCTTGTTGTAGCGTTTCCACAACATGGTTGATATTCTCTTTATCTGTGATGTTACTTCCATGGTTAGAAGTGAGAGGCTTTTGTTAAATATTTATTTAAAGAGGATCGAGAGATGGTAAAGAGCCAGATGTATTAAAAGAAGAATCTTTGTAGACCTACAATGGTGTATCACTTGCTGTAAAAACTGTATATTGCAAATGTTTTACAATATTGAATGTACCTTTCATATTAAAATTATTAGTTTCCTACCAGAGGTATTTTAATGATATTAATAAATCACTGAATAATCTCTACAGTTTTGGAAGCATTAGATATATCTGGTAATTTTGAGACTTGGGTCACTGTGTATAGAAGTAAAGGACTTGCAAAAGTGGTAGTGTGTGGAGTTTTCCCAGATTGGGGGCACAGGGAAAGGAAAATATTATGCATTTATGTTATCTTAATATTTGTAAGTGCTTTTCTGTCAGTTGCCCCAGCTCCCAATAAAATATGTACATTTTTTTCAGGATCCATTATCGTTTCTCTGTCTATGTAAGGACCAAGCTCAGAAATGCGGAGCTATGGCTTCTCCACAGCGTGTGCTCTGTGATGGGCCGTAGGCGGTGCTGAGCGCTTTTCTTTATAGTATCTTGTTTTGCTTAGCGCGGCCGTAGGGTAGCTATGTAGTCATCTCTTGAACCAGAGGGACGAAAACACAATGGTTACATATTTGCGTAACTAAATGAAAGGGTGACAAAATGCCAGAGAGGAAGGTACTGCAGTGGAAACTGATGAGGTAAAATCATTTATCTAGCTGTAAACACTGGAAATTTTCTTAAGATATTTTCTTAGGCACAGAGAGCATCTGAAATTGATTTCTGTTCTGGTAAACAAAGATGAAGTAGAATCAGGTACCAACAAACTTGATAAGACTGGGACACAGAAAGCAGAACTACCTTGAGCTTTGGTAAGTGCGTCTCTGTTTCTTTTTATTTTTTTTTAAATGAAGCGTATTTTTTTGCTGTTGCAAATCTTAAAACATTTCAAATTTTCTGAGGACTTTTGAAAAAAATAGGAGAAACGTGTAGTTTAATTTTTAGCAAATAGTAAAGCTGTGAAGGAACAGGTTAACACTCTCTTTTATTATTTTTTAAAGATGCTAGTTTTAAAACAAGCTAGGTTTTAAAGGGAGAAAGCAAGCTTTGTTTTTATGAGAGCATTCCAGATGCTTGCCTCAGAGATGTTTATTAACCGAGCAACAAAGAGGAAAACTAAAGCTAGATGTTTGATTTCCCTGTTTTGCAAGAAAGACTTGATATGGTGGGAGCCCTTTCCTTCCTGTCAGATGCTTTTTTGCCACTCCTGGTTTCCATGATGCTTGGGTTCAGCTCTGGCAAAGTTCAAGCCATGGACCTTAGCCGTTCGGTGCATCTTTTTATTCCTGCTCACATATGCTGGCTTGCAGCCCTTGTTTTTCGGTTGATTCAATAACCATAAGTTCAAGTAGCTGTTGCTGCTAAAATGTTTGACAAAACACTGCATTCTTACATGAATTAGTACTGTTGTTGAGATAGCAACGTCTGTGACTTAATGCAGAAGCATTCAGAGAGTACTGAAACAAATAATGAATGTTTTGGCAAGTTGGAGAAAACTCAGTTGGGCCAAAACTGAAATAAAATTCCCTTCTATAGTGTGAAATATTTGAGCATCAATGTATAAGGTGCCTGTCACGCTGCAGTGAAAGATCTCTAGATCCATTTTTCCCTCTAAAGAGAACTTCCAGCTGAGAGGGTGATACAGCATTAACAGATGGACAGTTTTGTTTGAAAACAAAGCAAAAGACGCTCCCCCAGTTTCACTCTTGGAAGAGGTAAGTTTCTAATTGTCCTACTTATTTTTGCCTTTCACTGCCCTCGCTCACCACAGTGTCACAGCCTGTTAACGCTGAAATTTAGAACCACTCTCTGCATTTGGCTTGATCTCAGAGAAACAGACGTGACTAAAGTCGGGTCACGCTGAACGTCAGTATAAAAAGGTTAATCTTGGAGTTTATAACTTACAGGTATATGTACAAAAGGGAAGTGTAACTTTGATTTTGTACGTGAATCGGCAAATCATGGCTTCAACTGTAGATAAATAGGAAAGGAGCCGAGCAGTAAAACGGTTCGGCGGGTTTGGTTCAGTTGCCCTCCTCTTCAGAGATACCTAGCAGTAAGAAGTCTCTAGAATTGGGTGTTGTACTGCAAAAGGGTTTTCTCTGCTGTTCAAGAGAGTCATTTTTCATTCTGTGAGTTTAGTGCCAGCGGGGAGGGAGTTTGCACACGCAAATCCAAACCAGTGCAGCCCCTTGTTTTAATTACTGTTAGGAACAGGCGGCAGAAATAAACACCAGATCGCTCATCACTCTCTTCATTATCCTCACGTGGCTTCTGTTGGAAGAGGAAAGGCGATGGAGCGGCCAGTGGGCGTCTGATGCTGAGGGAGTAACTGGCAGCATCGCTCCCACTTGGCTGTTGCTTGTTTAAGAGTTGGTGCTTTTTTTCCTTGGAGGAATCTCATAGATCCACAAACGGTGCATACAATTTGGATGCAGCCCGTTGCGTACAACTATACGTTTCTTCAGCATTTCAAATAAAGCTTTTCAAGAGCTTTGTGAAGAAGCCAGGAGTGACTTTGCTAGCTGTGGCCTACGTGACCATGGGTGTACGCGTTGCTGTTGTGTCAAGAAAGCAAGAAAACACCCTGCATCTTAGGAAAGTAGCGTGGCTGTAAGGGAGAAAAGGGAATCGCCCCAACCTTACTGAGTAGACAAGCTAATTTATCAAGTAATGATCTCCTGTGTCTGCCCTCAGTTTTAGCTCTTCAAAAGTTCATAAAATTGTTTTCTAAAAGTAAGTGATTAACCAGAGCAAGTAACTGTTTGGTGTTTTTTTTTAAATATGCACTTTGATTTTTCTAACATCTTAAGTTTCTCAAATTCTGTATTTTAAAGAATAAAGATTGAAACTAGTCCTAATAATGATCTCTGTCTATAGCCGCTATTAAAAACAAAGTTGTAACCTCTAGGACAGTGGAATTGAGACTATTTTAATGCTCTGATCTCCAGGACTTACGGAAAATCAAAGAGTCAGAATGAAGGGGGAAGACTGAGCATCTGTAATCCTGATTTACTGATATAATAATAGAGAACATGCCCACATTTAAGAACTGCAGAATTCCCTGCTACTACAAAACAGTTGTGATTCCCCAGCTCAGTGATTTTGAAACTCGTAGTAAGTGACTCCCAGGGCCAAAATGTGTGTTTGAAATGGAGTTCCAAGGAGCAGCTCTGCAGGGAGCAGATAACCACAGCTGCTACTGACCGGCTGTTGGTAGTTAACTCTTCTCTGGCAAGCACAATCAATCACAAACGGTAATCTGCATGTTAACTTCTCTCCCGCCATGGAAGACATAAGCTGCTGCTGTCATGGCTGAGAAGGAAATGTGGAAAAAGGGCCGTATTTGGTACAGAGGAGCCCGAAAGTGATTGCGCAAAACCAACCAAACCAACAGCAACCACCACCAAAACAATGTTCTCGTTTGCTAACGTGATTGTTATTCCTCCGCTAAAGCGTATAACTTTAAAATTTGCTTCAGAATCACAAATATTGGTTAAAAAGAACATTAACATTAGCTTTGGTCAGGCCCCCTGCCGATACATTCAATTTGAGGAGAGACAGATTTTGCTGATTACACGCCACTGTAATTAAATTCTCTGCATTTTATCATCTTACAAACACTGAGCTAGAAATAGCTCTAATGAGAAAGGTCGCATTACTCAAATATTTTCAGCACTTAAAAACGCTTTCTTTTTTGGTATAATCAAGAAAGCCTGCACTAGGAAATCCGACATTCGACCGATAGGAATCCTGCTGTAGCTGTCATTAGAAACCATAGTGTGAGTATTTAAAGTTTCAGAAACTCCCTTTTCTTAGGTAATATCAGATGAATGTGGCGCTTTTCTTTCATTTCAGTTACCGTCTTGAGGCATGTGGCAGGCTCTAGAGTGACAGGACACACGCGCTGATGCACAAACTGAATTAATGGGCATTACTGCGCTCTTTCTTGGAACCAAGGAGTAAGTATGCTTCAGTGGCAAGAAAAAGTAGGATGTACTTGTATCCCTGGAAACTGTCATTCAGGCCAAGAGACCGAAACTTTCTGGTGTGAAGCAGTTTTTCCGTGTATCTGCCTTCATTTCATCTTCTGCTCATCACTGCACTTAGAACTATCCCGGCCTGTCAGCTGGAAAAAGAAATGCCAGCAATTCCCTTGTGCAGACAGGCAAACCGGGCCTTTCTTCCGAAAACATAGTTGAGGGACTAAAGCCTTGCGTAATTGGTGGTTACAGCACTTAGGGAGGATGTTAAGAGATCCCAGTTTAAATCCTGCCTTCTCTATGCCGGCCCTTGAACCTACAGTTCCTCTGATCCCGCTGCGCAGCCTCACCACCATTGCAGCCTTTCCTCTGGAAGCTGTGCCGCTGTCAAATGATCGAATTCGTGAGCAAGTGTGGCTTCTCTGATAACCGTGACGCTCACCTCCTCTGCTAAGTACCTAAATAGTGCCAAAATACGTTCAGCTGAGATTGAGGCTACGGAAGAAAGTGGATGCCAGAGAAGCACTCTTGCTTTCATGCTGTTGGGTATTTAAAAATGAAAAAAAAAAAAAAAAAAAAAAAAAAAAAGAAAAAAAAGGGATGCTTCCATTTTTACTGCCTAGTTTGGCTGGGGAAGGTCGAGCGCACACTTTTAAGTCTGTCTTGTGAAACCTCACAGAAACACCTTGCCCGTGCAGCCCAGCGAGGCTGAGGCACTGCCCAGGTGCCTCAGTCCATGGGCACCAGTGAGATTCACGCTGTTAGCTTCCTAGGAGCCTTCACTGGCATAAATATGCGCTTTTTGGGGCCCACAGATGCCTTCTGGCTACGTCCGAGAACAGAGAGCACCCTGCGCATTAGCAACAGACTGGGTTATGTGGCTGAATACCTCTAACTTACTTTCTTTGTTTTCTTTCTGGTTGATGTGCATTTGCATGTTCTATATTTATTTTTTTTTCACTAGAAAAACACACCAGAGCTGCTTGAATTCGTTTGAGCTGTTTGCCAGAACTCTGCTACCAACTTGATGATGTGAAAGCTGCAGGACTTGTGTTATCTTTCATTTGGAAACTCACAGTCGGGTGGGCAGTGACCTTTTCATAGCGGGTGCGTGCTTCCTCTTATCTACCTTTGGGCATGACTGGTTTTTGTTTTATCTTGGATAATACTATTTTGTACCTTTTTTTTTTTTCCCTACAGACATACCTTCTTGTGTTTTGTCTGCCTGTTTTGTATATTAAAACTATCCAGGAACTTTTTCTTGCCGTTCAGAAATCTTTTCCAATTAAAATAATTAAAATGAGTCCTCATTTAGCCTAGATTTTTTCAAATTTCTGCCCGTATTTTTTGAAAAAGCCCTTTCAAATGACTTTTTTTTTTTTTCTTCCCTTGTCCATGTGTCTTCATTTTACCTCTCCTTACTCCACATGCAAACGTGCCCCCGCACTGGTTTGTTTAAATCTCAGTCCAGTCTTTTCTAGCCAATTCTGCAAAGCACGTGGGAATCATTTATGTGAAAGATGCTATACAGGACAGAGCTGCTGCTGCTGCCCTTTGCCTAGCAGCTTTACTGGGAGAGCAAAGCCTTGACCTACTTAGCGCTGAGCTGCAATAATGATGTTCTTTTTTTTTCTTTTTTTTCTTTTTTTTCTTTTTTTCATTTACACTAGCCAGGCTAGCCAGAGAAATAGCTTTTGCTGATGAGGAAATGAAGAGTATGGAGGTCTCTGCTGTGAAATCAGCTTCAGCTCTCCTTTCAAGAGTATGCAGTTACATGTATTTATATTTTAATATAAATAAATTTTAAGTACTAATAACGCAGAATTTTATCTAGGTTAGTACGACAGCCTATAGTTCTTCCAACCTAAGGGTTGCAATAGCTAATCCTACACTGGGTGCTGGGAAGCAGTGAGGCATTCTGCAGCCTTCCTCGGCAGCCTTTAGTGTCGAGAGTTGCGCTGTGGCTGCATCTGTATTGAAAAAGCCGCTAGAGGCTTCCAAGTCTGGATGCACGCCTTGGTCATAGCGTAGTTCCAGGCTCAGACTCGAGTTCCAGACACGTGGGAGCTTTCTGTGCCCTAAGGCCCACGGAAAAATAACAGCGATACGTCCCGCAAGTGCTCGGCCGGGGCAGCGAGGGGAGCCGCGACCCCAAGTTGAATACCCGGGGACAAGCACAGACCTTAGTAGAGTAGGGGATGGAGGTTGTAGAATTAGTCTCGCGTCATCAAGGACGCCACTCACTTGCACTGCCAAAAAACCTCTGCTTTCTCAGGAGGGTAAAGCAGTACATGTGAAAGGATTGCCAATGCCCGAAGAGGCGAGGTGGCGGGGGCGCCGCCAGAAGCGCCGCGTGCAGCGACGGCTCCCTTGCTTTCCACACTCTTGGTGTGAAGAGAAGAACGCGAGGCTGTGACTGCGGCGCCTCAGCAGATGCAAAGAAGGAGCTGGACGGCTCAAGCGGGGCGGCAGGGCAGGAGGAGACGCTTCCCCGGGCCAGCTCTGCATTCTCCCCTTTTAATGCAACTCGTCACGCTCCTCCCAGCCGCCGGGCTGCTCTCCCGGCGGGATGAAAGGTGCTGCCTACAAGCCTGGTCACTGAACTGGGAATGGGAAAATATGAAGGGTCTTAGCAATAATGTACTCAGCGCCCAAGTTTTTGTTTCTTTTGTTGTTTTTCTCTCCCCGGTATCTGATCTTAAAAATCAGTACGCAAAACCACAAGAGATACAAACCAGCGACTTCTTGTAGCAAAAAGCCAAATTCTGCCTTTTCTATGCAGCGGGAGAAGTTCTCCAAGAGCAACTTTGTTATAAAGCAAAAAAGGCTTTGCAGAAATACTGCTTACTCTACCAATTACACAATCTGGCTCCATCTGATCATGAAAAAAGACCTCATCGTCCCTGGCAATGAGCTAACGTACTTTCTACCGCTGCCAGTATCGCACAGTGGTTACACTCTTTCCCAATGAGCACTGGGACCTTAAGCGTGATGATATGAAACCTTTAATCATTAATGAAAACAAGCAATTTGTCTATGATCTCAGTTTGACAATCCATAAAATAGTGTTTCTCAAACGACAAATTAGCAACTCGGTTACAAAGAACAAAGTTTAAACAACACAACAGTTGTATGCACAAAGCTACCACGTCTTTTTTTTTTTTTTGTATCAGGAAAAAAATTTATTTATAAAAACGTCTCATTTAATTTACTGTCGAGTCTCTAGCTGAATACAGTGGTTTAAAACACTAACGGCCCATGCTTTTATACAGATTAGCCAAAGCATGAACATCAATGAAAATTAACCCCCAAAAATAACTTTTCTTTGCGTTATGTTATGAGCCACAACAGTGTTAAAACTGGAACAGTAATGAAAGCAACACAAGAGTTAGGAAGCACAGTTGCTTAAAGAGTAAAGGAAGTATTTTCTTTTGATGTCTCAGAATAATAAGAAAGTTAGAAATGGCAGAAACTCCTCTGTAGATTAGTCCATAGAAAGCATTGTCTCATGGGGCTTTGGAAAAGTCCTGTCTGGTGGCTAATGCACTAGGGCATGATGAGATACATTACAGAGCCCCCAGGCCAGTAACTTCTGAAGACAGCCTAAAATGTAGGAACAAAAACGAGGAAAAGAAAAGTAAAAAAAAAAAAAAAAAAAAAAAAAAGGGCAAAAAAAAAGAAAAAAATCTTCTCACTATTAAAAAAATAACACTTGAGTACAACCAGCACAGAACAGCATTTCAATGCAGGCAAGTTTTCCCACACAGAGGTTGGTGGTTTGTGTTTTGTTTTTTTTTTTGTTTGTTTGTTTGTTGTTTTTTTTTTTAAATGTCAGTTATTGAAACAGTTACAATAGTCCAGAACAATTTTACAGCAGTTTTCTAGAGCTGTTAAATAGCTGAGGTACCTTGACATTATTTCCAGTTTTTCCTTCATTATATACAAACGAAACAAAACAAAACAAAAAAAAGCCCAAAGCAACAAAATAAAAAAAAAAAAAACCCAAACAACAAAACCAACCAAACCCCCCATTTGGATAAGTGCAAACTGTAACAATGGCAGTTCTACAAACGGTTACAGTGACAAAACTTAGTGCAAAGGTACTATGGTGAAGAGAAGCCCACAGAATACAGAAATGACACAAAATACTGAGATAGTACTTAGCCCTATACAATAATAATAACACACTTTGAAATACCATGTTTTTAAAAAGTATTGCATTTGCATTGTGTTTTTAGTTTATATTAAAATGCACTGAATACAGTTCAATCGTTAAAGCTTTGTGTCCAAGGAGTGCAAAGTGGATGAACATGGCGGGCTGATGGGATTCTGGATTCGGAAGTGGTGAGGAAAACAAGATTGCATTACTGAAGTTATGCAACAGAAATTAAAAAAAAAAGAAGGTGGATGGACAAACAGAAAATGCAGTTAAAAACTAGTTCCAACAGCTAGCGACCAGCCATTACGTCCCCGGGCTCGCTTCGGTTTGGCTGCAATTAGGTGACTGGTTTTAGTTCATCTGAACATCGTTAAGTTCTTGTTAAAGGCATGTTACCTGTGCGGGCAGCGACCCTTTGAATGGCCTTTGATAAGCACTAGATTTCATCTGTAATTACAATACAACCTGACTGCACAAGTAGCGGTGTGTTAAACAGGGATGTATTTTGTACAGAAACCGAACAAAAAAATGGCCATTTTGGCCGAACAAAACATATGTGGGAGGGGGTACCACAATAGCACATGTCTGGTTTGTACCTACTATTCAGTACTTACAGAAATAAGCGCTTTGTTGTTATATATATAACGTCTGAGTGCAAAAGGAGGAGCCTGCTCTCCCTCCCTACAGTGGAGTTCTTAAAATTACGTTTTTCCAAACCAGAGAAAAACAGTTGCGGCCTTTAAAAGAACGAAAAGGAAAGGGACAGGTGCCTGATATTTTTTTCTTGTTGTCTTCCCACCATTTGAACTTAGCAGCATTTCTCAGCCCAGAGAGCTTCATTTGTTGTGCACAGAAGTACCGGGGGTTTGGTGCTTTCTCGCCCCTGGCTCCTGCTCGCAGGCAGGGAAGATGGGAGTCTTCAGGCCTGTCGAATGACAGAGGGGTGGCCAGCACTTCACGGGGGATTGCAGGGGGGGCTACCAATCATCAGAAGTGCCAGGTTTGCAACAGAAATCTGTAGCAGTTAAAAAAAATAATTCATCAGAGGTGCCAATTTATCATAGTAAATTTACCAACCTCCGAAGTTGGAGGGATGCCTTCCAAGGGATGCCAGTGCAGTTATACACCAGGCAGCATGGCCGGAGCATGACCCGGCCACCAAAATTTTTGCCTCATTTCTGTTTTTTTCTTTCTCTCCAGGTCTCTCCTTGCTAGGCTGGGGGCAACCTGCTGGGCTGGGGGGGGTTGCCGGAGGGCCACGGCAGAGGGATGGGAGGAGAGCCCTTGGGCTGGCGAGGAAAGCTCCCAGGCTGGTGGGAAAAGGCCCTGGGCTGGTGGAGAAAGCCCCCAGGCTCTTGTCCACCCGCTGTTGGAACTAGTTGTTAGGTGGTGCCCGGGTGTTAGTCGTTATGGAGAGCGGAAGACGACTTGCGTCGGCAACAGTTAACACTAGCAATTTAAACAGAAAAATAAAAGATGCCGTATTGTTTCCTTGATAAACTAGGATCTACCACAGACTCTTGGTAGAGCTGGCAAAGCTTGCATTGTGTCTCATCCCTTCAATATGGAGCAAACTTCTGGCGGTCAGATTTCTTAACCCCGCTCGTCGAAGGAATTTTGGCAGTGTAAGCGGACAAACTCCCCGTGGCCCCCGCGGCGGCCGCGGCATTTAGTGCCAGGAGTGGGACAGTTTTCATGCCAAGCAGACTGGAGACAGGAACGGCATAGTGGGTGGTTGGCAGAGTTGGTAGGGGAGGGGGGGAACTGACGGCAACGGCGGAGGCGGCCGCCAGGACGGCCATGGAGGTGGGGGTGGAGGTAGGGGTGGCAGACTGAGAGAGGTTCATGTTGAGGTCAACAGGGGTCGTGACGGAAGCGGTCTGGGTGCTGACTTTAGCCATCTCTAAGCTGCAAACGAAGAGAGGAAGAGGAACAAACAGGTTGGGAGGGTCCAGCCAGGGCGGTGGGGCCGGGAGGGAGGAAGGAGGAAGAGGAGGAGGAGGAAAGGGACAAAGGGACGGAGGGAAGAAGGGCGGGAGAGCGACCACGAAAGGGCAGGATTAGATCGGTGGACGAAGGGAGGGGGACAGACGAGAGGGAGGGAGGAGGAAGGGAGGGGAGGGAAGAGAGAGAAAAAAAGGGAAAAATGAGGGTCAAAGGAGGAACATGTTATGTGTTAAAGAAGAGAAATAACAAAAGGGTTTCTCATGATTCGATGGCGAAAACATTACTGAGACTCTAAAGTTCTTTCCAAAAAAAAAAGGAAAAAAAGAAAAAAGAAAAGAGGTTGGGGGGTGGGGGGGTTGCTAGTTCATTTTACATATGAAAAAAAGAAATCTAAGGAATGCGGGTAATGGCAAAAAGATGGAAAAAACGAAACTTAAAAGAAAACTTAAAATAACTATGAAGTTTACTCCCCAGCACTGACGTGGTGAATTTCGCTTTTCAAAATTACGGTATTTTTGAAAGGGGGACGCGGGGGGTTTTGGTAATTTTTTTTCAAATCGTCAATTTTGTGACATAAATAGTACCCTTCATCATTTTGCTAGGATGAGAGGAGACTGAGCAATGATTTGCTGCTTCCGTCTAAGGCATAAAGTTTTGGGTTGGATTTTTTTTTTTTTTTTTTAGAAAGTTAGTTTTTCATTTCATTCACTGTGAGGTCAATGTGCATTTTCCATATAAAACAAACCTGATTAGCCAGTGTGTTCGCTTCGATTTGTACTTTCCCCAGACTTTTTTTTTTTTTTTAAATCACAACAAAATATTTATGCATTCTAATTATAAGGAAATTAGTAAAAAGGAAGACTGAAAAACACCCCGGCTTCCACAGCAGTGGTATCCTTTCTGAGCTTGTGGCAGCGGTTACAGTGAACACAGACGAGCTTACCATATCACAGACAAGGTACTACACGGATACAACATACACATCGTCACACGGACCCTGCCACCACGAGGACGTTCAGCCCGACCCGACCTCCGAGCCCAAGGCAGTGACGGGCTCTTTGGAGGATGTAGGTATCGAACCACCTTCACTTTAGTCTATCCCCACCCATTGGCAAGTGAGACGAGTTTGAAGCAAGTACTTTGACTTTGCTGTACATTTTTAGACATTAAAATACAGTAATTCCAAGGACGCACTGTTTTTTTTTCAGATGACAAAGTGTTTACCTAGATAAATCTTCCATATGCCGTTTGTTGCAACCTGTGCACTGGCTTTTGGGTAGGCAAACAACCTAAATACTAATTTGAGGATGCATTTTGCATGTGAGCAGCTGGGAGGGATGGCAGCCTAACACATAAATGGGACTATGGGTTAGAAATCTTTGCTAGCTACAGTTATACACGTCAATTCCAAGTTGGGTAGTTTGGTTTTTTTTCAGTAATTGCTAACTTGTCAGGTTCTTGGGCTTGCTCCTGAGGTGAGCTGAGGAGCTCACTCCCAGAGCAGAGTGCCAGCGAGCCACCGGCCGGCCGTGGGGAGGACCTGCTGCTTAGAATCATAGAATGGTTCGGGTTGGAAGGGACCTCAAAGACCACCTAGTCCCAACCCCGCTGCCATGGGCAGGGACACCTCCCACTAGACCAGGCTGCTCAAAGCCCCATCCAGCCTGGCCTTGAACACTTCCAGGGATGGGGCATCCACAGCTTCTCTGGGCAACCTGTTCCAGTGCCTCACTGCCCTCACAGTAAAGAATTTCTTCCTAAAATCTAATCTAAATCTACCCTCTTTCACTTTAAAACTGTTAACCCTCATCCTATCGCTACACTCCTTGATAAAGAGTCCCTCCCCACCTCTCCTGTAGGCCCTCTTCAGGTACTGGAAGGTTCAAATCCCACCAGGCCCAGGGAAGTTTCCAGCGCGGAGTTTGTGCTGGTCCCTGTTGGTGCTGGGTGTGCAGGCTCAGAGAGCAGCTGTAGCCAGGCTACGGGTTGGGAGGGGAGCGTGGTCACCCTACTCGGGGCCGGGGAGAGCCCCGCTTTTCCTCACCTTAGGCTTACATGCAGTTTTGAGAGACCCATGTCTATTCATAGCCCCTGGTCTACTCAAGGCCAGAGAAAAGCAACGACCAGAAGGCCCAGCCCGCTTTGCGCCAGGGAAGTGTGCAAGCAATCAACTGGATCTAAATAGGGGATGGGGATGTTGGACTAAGGCTTCCCAAAGCACTGCTGCTGAAGGCGAGTCTAAAGGGTCCTCAAAGTGGGTCTGAGCTGGATGGAGGAGCGTGGAGGAGAGAGGGGAACACCTGACTGCCGAGCTCCCCTCCTCCCTGCAAGATAAAGACGGCTCTTGGAGTATTAACTCCTCGGCGGGTTTTGCGGGGAAGTTGGAAGGCGCATGGCTTCTCTGAGGGGCTGAGAGGGATGGAGGGCGAGTGCGTGAAATGCAGACCTGTTTGTGGGAGGTAAAGCTTTGGTTTGCCTACCCTGTGGTGTTTATCTGTCACCAGCAGCTTGGAACTTTTCTAATGCTCACAGCAGAGTTGTGCTTTGCAGAGAGAAGAGCATCCTTGGGCTCCTGGCCGTGCTACTTGCAATCTACTCACACAGCGGGTTTTACATCAAGAATACCGAATCAGTGAATCCAACTCCAGTGTACATCCTCGACTTGGGGTGTAGGAGTTACATGGTGATAATTCAGCAGGTTTTGAAAAACGCCGTTTATACAGTTGGATTTCTTTTTTTTTACATTTCTAAGTCAGTATTATTCTGGGAGGGAGGGCAGTGCAGGACTCAGAGTTTCAGAGACTCCAAATTTGCCTACCTTGCATTTAACAAAAACAAAAAAAAATCCTTGATGTACTGGGGGTATTTGAGCCTGAGCTTTTTCTTGTACCAGCAGGGAGACTACATCCCACAGGCTCAGTGCCGGTGTTGGTAGCAGCCACTCAAACTCCCTGTCTCTGGTGTACTCGCACAAGTACGATTAAAGCAATAATTTGCTCTCCTGCACTTGTATTACTGGTGGTAATGCTTATGGTGAAAGTAACATCAGGTTAGCTATCAGCTGTCCCGTGACAGCGGCCGTGTCCCAAACCAATTGTAGATGCCACAAAAATTGAATGTGAAAGTGTCTGAGGCAGCCTTCATACAGAATTTCACGGTGCCAATTTTACACTGTCGCTTTGAAGGACTATACTTTATAAATATACACACCAAAGGCCACATCTTGCATTACCCAAAAGCGGTGAAAGGAATAAAGCTTGAGCCTGGCTCTGGTGGTCCTGTTACTTCTGCAAATTAACCTTTCATCAAAATAGCAGGAAAAAATATCTTCAGGAAACCGCTCTTTGAGAAGGAGAAAGTGTTGCTGGCTACCATGCGCTCATAAGCCAAAGTCAAATATTACACAGGAAACCTAAACTCTGGTTCATTCTTAATAAAAGCTAGAAGATGGAAATGGATAATGGAAATCCCATTACTACAGTGGAGAACAGTGAAGAGACAGAAGGTTTTACAGGAAAAAAAGACACTTCTACTGCAAACAAGCTAGGACACATTCTACTCATACAGAGGTCAGCGCTCGGGTAATCAATACAGAAACAAAACAATACTTCAGAAAGATTTAAATCTCTGTCTTGATACCATATCAATATATTTATACAGCTATAATTTAGAGTATATTATCTACATATTCAACACCAGATTGCAATAAAAGTCTTAAACCAACTTGATAAATTATTCTATAGATGGCAACTTTGGTTGAAGGATAGTTTAAAGATATACACAGTTCGTTTCAGGAATACAGTGGACAGATTTTTTTCCTTATATCCTATGCTGCTGTGGGACACTGATTTATGCAGAAACACTGGCCCTGGAAACCCAATCCACGAGAACGACAGATCTTGTGGGGGAGAGGAAATAAAAAAAAGTCCACCTTACCCTGAATGCTTATATGGCTTTTTTCATTATTCTTACTATTACTTTGACATACCAGGCTGTATCTTAGGCAGCCTAGGTATTACACTCAGCTCTTCCCCAACACTGTTTATTTCATGCCAACATCTTTAAAAGAGACGGCAGTACTCGTGGGCAGGTTTAGGACTGACAAACACTGAAATTGGCTCCCAGCGGGCACAGGCAGCCCAGATCTGCCTCCCAGGAACCTGCCCGAGCGCCTACAACCCAACTACAGCCCACCTCCCTCTTGCCTGACAGTTTCTCAGTTCTTCCTCCGGTGTGACTGCGAACTCGCCCTGCTGCTGGGGTGGCACCTAACTGGACAGGAATTTCCTTCATGAAAGGAGGAATCTGGAACAGTGTCACTTTTTTAAAATGAAAAAGCCACCTTAATGTCCTATGTTACCTTAGAGCTTAATTTATTATACATTACTTTAAGAGCCTTCATTTACAAATGAAGCCACTCGATCTAAATACAGTTTCAACACATGATACACAATAATATATGATGGTTTATTGTAGATGATGGTAACAAATGACTTCTATCTAGAAATTCCACAGGAAGAAAATACTTTGTTTCTGGTTTCACAGGGTATAGATAGAGTATCCGTGGTATATGACTGCTGAGAAGTTTTCTTCTTTGCAAAAGTATGTTAAAAGACCTCATATATATCCCATTCCATCAAAAGAATCGTTAAACAGTAATAAACAGAAGTGTGAGAGTTCACAGGCTTTTCTAAAGTGAGTCAAACAGAGGTTTGTTCACTAGAGTTTCTGTCTCTGGTGAGCAGCTCACTGCAACTCCATTAATAAGTGCATTATTCTATTTGCATGCTTTAGCTGTCTTGAAGATCTTAAATTGTTATCTTCTGAGATCCAGGTGCATGCCATATGGTGTTTGTGCAACTAAAAATGAAGGGGTCTATTCTCGTCTCGATGTGTGGGGAATCCCTGAACACCAAGAGAAGAACATATCCTTAAGGGTTAAAGGAGGGAACACATTTTTATTTGATTACAGGGCTTACGGAATTGACTTATATTTGCTACAAAGAATATAAATCAAAAGAGCTGCAGGTCGTTATAGGGTTCTGGAAACCGCTTATCATAGGCTTCACGACGCCACCCCTCAATATATCCTTCCCTGGGAAACTACTTTCAAACTGAATTACAAAAAAGAGCAATATTTTTGTTTGCTGTAACACAGAGCTGCACAAGCATCCTTTTCCTCCATTAAAGCATTTACAGCGGCTTGCAGCGGTGCACTGCAGAACTGGGCTGGAGGGGAGGCTGGACCATAAAAGACTTGTAGACCTGCTGTGATTACAGCCAACCCCACACGAATCACATACTTTCTACTACCTTAACAGCAAACATAGTTAAACACAAAGCTTGATTCATATCACAGTATTTATTTTTTTTTGGGGGGGGGGAGGGGGGTTGAAGAAAAGGAAAAAAAAAAAAAGCATGGAAGACATAGATACTCCCCCTCCCCATAATATATTGCCTCGGTCCCCCATTTGCAAGTAGACCTATGAGACAGCACTATATCCACTGCACTTCCATCTCAGGATAATTGCAGATAAAGGTGGTATCAATTTTCATATTTTTCTAAATAATCATATCAAAACTGATAGAGACTTAAGCCATCGCAATGGCTTAGCTAAACAGCCAGCGCTTTCATTAATTCCGGCACTGAGAAGCAGAGAGGCAGATAGCCTCACCCCGGCTCATTAGGGGATGCTTTTTACAAATTTGTGATGCTGTCTCCGAAAAAATAAATCCCGTGCCTCTTTAGCAGCCAAATGTCAGTTTAATGTCAACTCTGAGTGGCAATTTCCAGCTAGGAAATTAAATCTGTTTTGCAATTTGTTTCACTATATTTGCCATTTAGGACAGTAAAATGGGTCTGTGAAAAGTATTTTCTTCTAAAGAATTTATGATTGTCATTTCATTTAATTTATCCGCCTATATTTTTTAGGTGGATGCTAATGTGACTATTCAGATTTTTCAGCTTTTGTCATTCAACGTGTACCTGGAATTGCACCAGATTAAGCTCCTTTCCATACAAACCAACAGCAAACACAGCTTCTAACGATACAGGCTTTACAAATCATTAGGAACTGAATAACACTATGCGAAATGGACACTGCGAAGCAACTTTCTGGATCTATCCAGGACAGACACTTGCCGGAGAGCAGACAGAGTAATCTTGCAGAAGCGTTATCACTTACAAAGCAAACTTACCTTGCATTAATGAGGTACTGTGCTAAGCTGATGTTTGCAGGGGATCCTGTGATTGTAACTTGTCGTTCTGCGGAGCCTTCTGTGGCATTAGCAATCTTGATCTGCGCTCCTGACATCTGCCTGATTTCATTTATCTTACTGCCTTGTCTGCCAATAATGCAGCCTATTAACTGGAGCGGGACAAAGACTGAGATTAGTGCCACAGACACAAGCAAAACCCACTTAACTGCAATCTGTAGTATTGCTAAAAACGCGGTTATGAAAAGCTCAATATCAGAACAAAAGATTTTCGCTGTGCTGTTTGGAAGGACCAGCTAGCGCGGTCTATTGGCTCTGTGGTCATATGCCTCTCAATCGAGTTTCGCTGCTACATGGTTACCAACTCGATATCAGATTATTTAGCCGTCTTCCGCGGCAGAAAATGACAGTGTGCCGCGGTGCTGACGAATACAAAGCACAGCCCAGCCTGACTTGCCGGTGGCGGCAGCAGGAAGCCGAGAACAGCCGCTGGGAGTCAGGCTGGCCATCCAAAGCCGCCGCTGTGCCCGTGCATCCACCAGCCCTAGCCCTCCCCGGGCACACCTGGTCGTGGCCTGGCCAGGTCCTGCGCTATTAAAGTCAGTGGGATTTACAGCTGTGTAACTGCTGGCAGAAGCGGGCGCAGGAAGAGACTGAAATTTGTCTGCGTTCCTTTACAGAAACTTACCAAAACTCGTATTTCATGAATAAAACTGAGCCTGAGTTGTGGGGGTGTGTGTGTGTGCCCCTAGATCCTCTCATTTTGTTTGGCAAAATTGCACTGATGTTATCTTCAATTGTCTAAATGCTCTTGGTGGAGTCACAAGCTTTTGGAAGCTGTGGGCGAGACCTCGAGAAACTGTCTGGCAGCAGAGGTAACCGCTGCAGCCGGGGTGAGGGAGTGTGAGAGCTGTGCCGGGGTGCTGCTCCTCTGGCACAGGGACCCCCCAAAGAGCAAGTGGGCACCAAGCCAGCCACTTTAGGCTCTGTAAGGGTGAGGAGGGGGACTTTTGCTTTGTGCTAAGGAAGGATGGGTGCTGAGAAGCTCAGCGATGGCCAGGATGGGTAGAAAATGGAAACCTCGCTCTACAGGTCTGTTGGCACTGGGATAGTGCCGCCAGTTGGGCAGAAGGACATCTCAAGATGCAGGGACTGCATTCCCCTCCCACCCTTCCCCCTGCTTCAGGCCCTGATGTGTTACCCTTCATGCAGAGTACTTGGTACCCTAAAGGTACCCTTTACTGTAGTACTTGGAGTATCTTGCCAGACACAGATTCACATTGTCCAGACATTTTATCAAAAGAAGAAAAAGCCCCCAACGTAATCCTTGCTTCATGCTCAGGGACAAGCAGAAAGCCAAAGCGGGTACCCAGGTAGCCAAAACAGAGACCAAGCGCAAGAGAAGCACCCACGATGGGGAAAAGTGGGGTTTCAGGAAACACACACAGGATTTCCCATCCTGTTCCAGCAGGAGAGCTTTGCTGATCTCCCTGGCCTTATCCTGAGGACCTGTCTTAGAGTGTGATCGCACCTGCCAGTGCAGAGGACCTATGTGGCCTTCACCAGGAAGCCTCCAGCCTGTCTCTGCGCACACGAACATGCCTGCATACACCAGCTGACAGCAGCACAGGGATCCCTAAGGATCTGCTTCCTACACCTCTGTCTCCCTGGCCTCTACGGTCCGCAGGTAGTGAAGGTGAAGCAGGAGAGAAGAGCGCCCAGAGCACAGGTGGTAGCACCAGAGCCAGACAGTGCTGGGGTTTGGTTTTTATCCGCGTGTGCCATCAGTGTGAGGAACGCAAAGGCAGTCCTACCAGAGCATCTTGTACAGCAAAGCTGGCAGCACAAGATCCACTCTTATACGTTAAAACCTGGTGATGGACTTCCATAATTTTGATCCTGTGAATCACTTGCACGCCATGCTGTAGCTATAATTTACCCAAATCTGGTCAGAAGTGTTCACTACTGCAGAAGCAGAATGGTGCACAGGGCAGGGAAAAACCTTGGGTCATCTTTACTTGACCGCTTGCCAGAGTTGTTGCCCCTGAAAGCAGAGTGGCTCGAAACGGCCACCAGAAGTGGAAGCTGCCAGTATTTCCTTCCGCCACAACCAGTGTCTAATCATTTTTGGGATGATGATCCTGAAGTGACTGGTCAAGAATCTGTCTGTTGCTAATGATCTTATGAAGCAGTGATCAGGATTTAGGTTCTGTAAAGCAGCTGGTGCCTGTCATGTCTTCAGATTCCTCTGATGTGTTCCTCACCCAATGTGCAGATCTGAATATGCTCCTGGTTGCTTTAATAATTATGTCCTAAGTGTCAACAGGAAAACGGAGAATGCACACATCCCTCAGTCTGTCAAAAGCAGAAGGGGAAATCTGATAAAGTCACTTGGTGTAAAACGCATGTAAAAATATATAAAAATATATTAGTTGTTAGAAGAATTTCAAGCAGTCCAGTTCACAGGTGTGGGTGTCATTGTGGCATCCAAAGCAGAGGAACTGCAGGGGAGCACTGGTTCTTCAGGCATGTTCTGAGACATAGTCCTACACGTCTGGCTCACCAGTTCTCAGAAGGCACCTGCTGGGTCACTCAGGAGGCTGCCACCCGTATGTGCTGGTGGTCTTCCAACGAGGCTTGTAACCTGGGTGGGTCAGTACAAAGAATTTGCCATCTCCTAGCTGACTTTGAGTTAGGTAGCGAGGATTCAGTCCAGACCAGTTAAGGATATTGGTGATACAAGCATCTGGAAGAGGGGTTCAGTGGCCTTTGGTCTGAAGCTCTCCAAAGTCATCCTTTGTTGCTGTGTGACAATGGGCTGCTTGAACATGCTCTGCAAGCCATGGTATGACCTGCAGCTCACACGGAATACACCTCCCCATTTGCCATGCAGGGAGGACAGCAGTGCTGGGGTGCTTGGGCTCTGGGGTGTCTTTCCCATTACGTATTACTTATGCTGAAATTTGTGCGGTGACTGAATATTCTAGAGCTGATGGGTTCTGGGAGAAGTTCAAGGGACTGGTTTTCAGCTACAGAGCTTTGATCTATCAGGCCACGGACATTTGCTTTTACGTAAAAACAGTTGTCCCGCCTTACTTTGAGATGAAGCCACGTCAAATTGCATCCAAACACCTATCTCTTTTCAAGGCTGACCTTTCTAATGCTGTCAGCTGCCCCCCTGTCCTTCTGTAGTTCACAGGATTTGGCAGGCTGTGTGTAATTCACTCCCACGAAAGTCCCTCACCACAAAGGCAAGCTTCCCCAAACTTTGAAAGCTGCTGCCTTGCATGCAATGCTGCGTGTTCCACGGACACGGACTCGCTGCTTTTCCAAGCTCAGTAGACGGAGTTAGGGAATGTGGAGGACAGCAAACTTATAGCTGTTTTCAAGGACTTCAGGTGCTGCATTACTTATGATGCTCACCTGCTTGCTCAACGTGCAGTGAGCCTTACTCTCACTTACGGAATAAATCAAGAGGAAATCCTCCCGAGAACAAGTGATAAAGCTGGCCCGTGTGAGAGAGGGGCAAACCTACTGGAGACTATACCAAGCCTACTACACACTGTAGTATAATACATACACTATAAAAATATATATATGTATAGTATATATAATATACACATATGTACATACAAACACACACACATAATCTGTGTATGTATATGCGTATATATTTTAATTCTCTCAAGACTTGAGTGGAACAGCTCAGATCAGATGAGCACCGCAGCAGCAGCACACGCTTACAAAAACAAGGACGAAACCCGTGTGAAGAATAAAACAAAGTTTCCACTGGTATCTCAAATTCCCACCTAAGGCTTACAGACTATCTGAGCAGTGGCTGGTACCTCTGCCTTTATGTTCAATAGTCCACGTGTCTGACAATTTCTTTTTGAACCCGTTTCTCCTGCTGCTGGCCACGAAGGGCCATAGCAATGACTTGCAGAGCTTGCCCCTGTGGTATGTGTTATCACCATTTGCCCGTACACCTCAAAATTTCAGCTGACGTCCCCTCCTTCTTGGACTGTGAGCACCAGGGAAAACCTACTCTCTTTTCACTCTCTCTACACCGCCGCCGACCTGCCTTCCCCGACCTCAGTGTACCTCATTTCTCCTCATGACAAAAAAACTCCAAACCAGCCAACCCTGAAACGTGGATCCTGCTTTTTGCCTTTTTCTGATTTTACTCTGTCCTTCAGTAAAGTTCGGCTGGTACCAATGCAAACAGGATTGAATCGGGAACCTGGACTCTTAAAGGCTGGGACTGGAAGGCGCACTGTGACTGCTCCCGCCCTAAACTCTTGATGCTGACAGTTTCTCTGAATATGCTGTGCCATGTCTGGTTCAGGTCCCTCTCTTCCACTTTTTTCCTTCCCCATAATGCTAAATATATATATATTTTTTTTTCCTACAGCGCTAAAGCCACTGATCAAGACTAATAGAACAGCTTTCTGCTGGGTGTTTCCTACAGGTTTGTTCCTCTAGGTCCATCACACTGCATCACTTCTGGGCAGCACAGGGAGTAATCAGATGTTTGGCTTTTGGTTTACTATCCAAGCCCAGTGCTGCAGAGTACTGCTCCTCACAGAAAGCGGCACGGAGCTCACTT
The DNA here is from genome assembly GCF_964199755.1 of Larus michahellis. Classification (NCBI taxonomy): domain Eukaryota; kingdom Metazoa; phylum Chordata; class Aves; order Charadriiformes; family Laridae; genus Larus; species Larus michahellis. The sequence goes on along the minus strand of NC_133897.1, from coordinate 99,535,286 downwards.
TCTTTTTAAAAACTAGTAAAAAAATCCAGATTCCTTTCTTATAGCGAATGTAGTCCTGGTAAAAAGGGCCAAGGAAGTAGCCTCTGCAATTTGGTACCTGCTGTCCGGAGCAGAGGGTCTGACCATACCTGTCCACAGGTACCCGTGGTTCTCCTGGGTTCCCCGCTGCCAACCCGCAGCAAGTCCATCGGCTTTAGCAAAGCCTCTGCATTAGTTGAGCAAGCAGCTGCTCATCATGAAGGAGACTTTTCAATCTCTTTGTATAAAGATACGGGCTTTCTTAGTTCCATGTTTGGGTTAGTTTGCCTTTTTTTTAGTCAGAAATGCTGGGGCAGAGTACTCTGCAGGGAGAAATAATCAGACTTACTGCAGGGAGATGCTTAAATACTCTGTGCCTCTTAAAACCCAGTAATAATAATTAACTTCGGCGTCCTTGCCAAGATAATGCAAAATCTGGGCTATAATGACTTCAGATGCTTTGCAAGAAGGCATACAGAAAACTGAGAAAATATTTTCAGAAATGAGCCTTCGTGACTTGTTTTGTAGCCCAAATGAGACTGCAGATTTACGCGCATTTCAATTTATTGAGGGCCCAACATCAGTTCCCATCCTGTTCCCTAACGTGAGCAATAAGTGGTTCTCGGGGAAATTACTTTTCATGCTCAAAAGTGCCTTCTTCCACCAAAGGTCTCACTTTGCTTCTGATATTAAGATGGTGCAATCTTTCTGCTGATTCTCGACCTCATCCTGACAGGTCGACTTGAGGAATCAATCGCCATTTTCTTAGATTAAGGGAAGACAGAAATCAGGCCATGTTCAAACATATCAAAAGTATTAAAACCTACTTTTTTGACAACACACCTCCTTAAACACGTCTAGTTGGCAGAATCGGCTTAATTCTGTATTTTTACTTTGGGCATTATTATTAGATGGGAGGCTCTCAGCAGAAAGGTAAATTTATTGAGGTTGAATCCACAGGTCCTTACCTTCAGCAGAAGTGCTTTCACTTACACTGCTGCAGGACCTTTCCCAGCACGTCTTATGTGGATTACTAAATCTTCACCTAACCATTGCTTTTAAACCACCTCATTCAACCGGAAAGTTTGTGAGCCGGGGATGAACTTAGCCAGCAGCTTAGTTTCATAAGAACACGGCACTTGTTCTCAGGGCTTTTCTGGAAGAGGGATTTCCCGATCTGGGGCTGTAGGGAAGGTGAGGTGCACTTTTCCTGTAACGTGTAGGTGGCGGGTGGCTTTGCTGGAAGTCACAGCTAGGGTCAGACGCTGCCCTAATCTTCTCCTTAAGGGCTTATGCCATTTCTCCACCCTCCCAGGCGATGGACTGGGGATCTGCAAAGATGAGAGAGCTCAGTCTCCTCAATGACCATCGGGGGAAGAGTCAGTGCCATGCGGACCTCCTTGGAGCATCACGTAGAGACAACGTTGGATTTCACTGTGGGCGGCTCCTAGAGCATTTTCCACATGTGGGTCCCTCTCCATCATTTGCAGGGAAGTACTTCTGGCTCCAGGGGGAAATAAAGGCAGTTTTTCAGTTACATTTCCAGCTTGGTTGGATTTTTTCTATGGAGTATCGATCAGATTTATAGCTTCCTTAAAACGTTCTTGGTGTTTTCTGAGGGGGAAGTTGTTTTTCTGCTACTTGCCTCTGCCTGTCTCTTCCACATATATGCAAAATATACATAATTTTTAATGAGACAGATTTTTTTTTGTATTATTCATTTGTTCCTTTAGTCTCAATGGCTATTTTGGGGGACTGGATCACAAAATCTTAAAATGTGTTATCTGTGCCCAACCAGCTACACCCAGGGATACCATCCCTTCCGTTCCCTTCTGTACCTGTCACTGTTATGCCACTTTATTCTGGGATTTGTGTGAAATGTACTTCCATTGTGGAACTTAGGCAGCAGTGGGAGGCCAGACAAGATCCCAGCAAGGAAAGAAAGGCGAACACATGCCCCTAGAAGAGGTTTTGATGAAGAAAAGGAGATACTAGATAAGGATTAAAGTGACTTCTGGAAGGGACTTGGAGAAATGTGCCCTCTGTTCTCTTTTTGGGGATACCCAGAAGTTATAACAAAACCTAGAAAGGCAAATCTTCTGAATTTACCATTTGGAGAGGAAGCCTGGGCTTTTTACACATGGAAAACAGCTTTCTGCAAAACGCATTTCTTTGTTATCTCTTTCTTGTTGAGCAACAGGTTAGTTGCAATTATCAGCACACTGTATGAAGAAAGCAGCTAATTATTAATAATATCTGTTACTGCCTTAATGCCACAGAGAGTGAGGAATTTTTTTTTTAATACGAAGCTATGCAAATTGTAAATGGCTATTAAAATCTACTTTCTGTAGACTGGGCTAAAGTCTGAGCTTCTTATTCTCTTTATACCTGTTTTTGCTCCATCAGATTCTTACTGAGGCTTTGGCTTTTTGTGCTTCTCATTCTCTTGTTTTTTAAAAATGTGTAGCACACATGCAAGTAATACATGGACTTCTCTGGTAGCTGAAGAGCGTCTAGATATTTGCAAGTCTCACGTTCTTCTCATGCGTGCTGGACTTTTGCACGCATAACTATATATGACGAGAAATCCGCAGGACTGATGCAGTATAGGGGATCCCTGGAGTCGGGGCAGGCAGGGGACTGGCCACTTGCAGCTTTGGGCTGTTGCCACAGCCCCGTGCCAGGGCCTGCAGCATCCTTCTCCTTCAACCAGGCATATAATCACTGCGCCGCACTGACTGACCGTCTGTCAAAGCCGGGACTAGGAGATGCTTACCGGGAAAGCGAAGTCAAAAAACCAACGCAGGGTTTGCCGCACAACCGCTGTTGCCTCTCCCGCCCTGACCTCCCCCCGCGCGCGGCATCCGATGAATAGGGCACACACGAAACACGGGCGCTGGTGCCTCCTCACCCGGCGCCCTCTCTGCCCCGTCTCCCTCCATCTCCCTCCTTTCCTCCCTTCTATCCCGGAGCGGCGATGGGGCGGCTGCAGCCGGAGGGTAGCCTGGCGAGGTGCTGCCGACAGCCTGGGGCACAGGCGGAGCAAACGCCTCTGGGAGACGCACGGGGAAAGAGTTTCCCTCCCTTGCAAAATTCCCAAGCCACCCCAATGCCCGACGGGACACGAGAGCCCTTCCTCCCCGCTGCGCACACACACACGCACACACACGTGGGCAGCACTAAGGGCTTTCGGTCCTTTAATGCACACCTTGACACCGCCGGAACACCAGAACTCCCTTCCACCATCTGTCGAGCCCCTGTGGGCTGTTGCTCAGCCCAGCCCCATTTTGGCCTTGGTTTTGCTCCTTTAGCAAGGACAGCACTGTGTAGCCAGAAAAACCTCCTGCTGGAAACAGTGCGTGGGTGCGTGTTTGCTTCTCAGAGGGTAGCGCTGAGCTGGGGCATTTCATCCCTCCTAGATGAGACACTGATGGGTTTTTTAAAATTTTCTATTGCACCACAGGACACAAGGCCACCTTTCTCCTTCTCTTTCTCTGCTATGAGCCCTGAAAGAAGTGAAGCCAGAAGAGTGACCTTGGGTTTATATCACTGACGGCAAGAACAACATCTGCCTGAAAGTGAGATTAAAAAACTTGCACTGTAAGGACAGATACGGTGCTCCCATAAAATTCTCCACGTACAATAAATTGGGTTATAAAGCAGGTACTGACAAATCAGCAGGATGTCTTTTAAGTAACAGACAGCTTACGAAATCACTGCACTCATAAAAGATTTACCTTAGCTTCTTTGTTATTCTGTTGGTTTTTTTTTTACTGTAAATCATTGCCACTGAGTTTAATAGGGCTTACACAATATTGTAAGTATCTCTTAAGTAATATAATTGCTATTTGTGATCCCACTCATGCTTGAAAGCTTTTTTTACTGGAGGGGAAATCTTCCATTTTCCAAGTGACTCATTTGTAATGAAAAAAAAAAAAACCATTTGCAATGAAAGTGAATAAAACGGGAAGGCATTCTTATATGACACACAGCGTATCAGTTGGGGATTTTCAGTAGCTGTTTTAAGATTCAGCACCATATTGCTCATGGCGACCGGGTCTGTTGATCACAGCTGGTCCAGAGTTGCTGGAGCAGGAATGTTTTTAGCCCTTGGTTTTTCAAACAAACCCTTATATCGCACTTTTACATAACCGAAGTAGCTTTTTTTGCTCAGAAAAAAAATGCAGTCTGGGATAAGTGGGGGGGAGACCAGCATGGCACAAGCCACTGCGGTGCAGGCTCTCCACCCCGCTGGCGTGGAGGACTCCAACCCAACACACAGCACGAGGGGCTGCACGGTTTCCCCCCCTATTTAACCGTTCTGCTGAGACCGCACCTGCTAGCGCCCCCCGACAGATGAATCTCAATTACCGATCTAATTCCACCATAAGCAGCGGGCACCCAGGCTTTAATGAAGCCGGTGAAGCACCACGGCACCGGCACCGGCGTGCAACTAACCCAGCAACGCTGGAGACCCGACACGAGAGGGGCCGGTCACTTCTGCTGCTTCTCTCCAGCGTTTCTACAACCCCTAACACCCCCTTCCCCAACAGGCTAAATGCCGTACAGGTTTATTGTGGGGACGAGTGTTCCCAAATCAGGCAAAGATGAGAGGTTTGCCCCCCCCTCCGGTGGCAGAGGAGCAAGAGAAGAGAAAGTGATACTGACTATTGGTCCACTTACATCATTGGGAATAGTAAGTTCATGGGAACTGGTTGGAGTAGTGGCATCCAGTCCTATTCAGGGGACAGAGGGAAAATGTTACGCCGGTTGTTTGCACGAAGGGCAAGACACAACAAATGATATTTTAAAGAAGGAAACATACAGAAAGAAGGAGAAAAAAAAATTTAAAAAAAAGAGAAAGGAGCAAAGAAAAATCGAGAACTGCTAGCGAAACAGAAAAGAAAGCAAGAGATGCAAAACTCAGAGGGCTGGACTAATTTTAAATGAGTCGTATTTTAATTAACCTTTAACCCACCAAAGCAACAAATGTCACATGAGATTCCACAAGGTCATAAAAAGCTTCTAGAAAATGAAGGGTTTCCCCTAAAAATAGTCTCTGAAGTTTGTTCTAAACACATCAATTGAGGAATTAATGGATGGCTGAAATTTGACCTGTCTATCAGGAGTTCTACAATACGGAAAATGAAAGTGGAAGTCAAACGAACAATTAGCAGAACAAAACACATCAATACGAAAAATTAATAAATTAAAATAAGGATGAGAAAATTAACCTAGGAAAATTTGGAAATTATATGTGGGATTAGCTGCTGAAGAAATGTCGGGAAGGGTAATTTTTGAGGGGGAATGTACAAAATACTCTAAGCTGCATACATTTGTTTTTAAATTGGGTGGACAAAAGGAAAATGCTCAGGAAAAATGGAATTACTGCTCTAACACACAGTAACATTACAGAAACGTATATCTCACAAATATAACCAGGAAAAGATTAAGGAGCAGCATGTTAATGACAAGAATAAGGAAAATATAAAGCTAGGAAAGGCAATTTAGTATTATTTGTAGATATTTTATCAGATACATCATGAAGAAACAAAAGCATATTTTGGATGTCATTTCTCTTTCTCTCCTTTTCTCTTTTTTTGGTGTTTATTATTATTATTATTATTATTAGCTGTAAAGACACGCCAAAAATTCTCATTTCCAACTAGAAAAGACGGAAAAGAAATACTCTTAGAAAAAAGTGACTCACCTACATTTTACTTATGTTGACATTCCATTAAGAGCTGCATATCCTTATTTTACATTGAATATGAAACAATCAAGTTGCTCACAGAATTTGATGTATGTGATAAAATGTTATTTGCCATACGCAGCATGTACCAGTACATATGTACTTCTGTTTTGTGAAGTTTTTAGATGCCAAGTATGTATGTAGTGAAGTACAGGAAAAACAATTTATTGCAGGGTTAACTGACTTCTCACTCT